>NC_034426.1:7814732-8162349 GCF_002078875.1 Numida meleagris
GCGGCGCGGGGCGGGGCGGGGGGAGGTGGGGAGGATCATGCAAATCCCTCTGTTTAAAAAACTTCCATTTGAGAAAGTGTGTCACATCCCGGCGCGGGCGTGTAATCCCCGGGCTAATGGTATTACCGCCGCCTCATCGCCGTAATGGGATGGGGCCGGGGGCGATCACCCCCCGGGCCCTCCGCCACGCGTGACCGCAGCCCCGCAGCGCCCGGCCTGTCGGGGCCCCGCGGCCCTCCCTCCCTCCCCCCCCTAGGCCTCGCGGTGTCTGTAGGTGAGCGGAGCCCAGGTTTTTGCCAGGGGTTCCTCGAGCAAAACCGACGCCGGGAGGGGAGAACGGGAGCTGCGCTTCGTGGTCGGTTCATCTCTTAAATAAAAGAGATTAGCGAGCGCCGTTATTTGATAAAATAATGCTGTTATGGCCGCCGCCCCCTTCCCCTGCGGGATTAAAAGTGAGGATTTGAGGCTGTCCAACAGTCTGACCCGGATCGCTGCGGGAACAGCCCCCGGGGCGGGCTGAAAGGAACCAAAAAAGCTGCAGAACTGGGAGACGTGGGCAAAGGGGCAGCGCTGCCCATCAGATGGGATCTGAGGATGGGCAGCGGTGGGCAAAGGGGAGAACCACGGCCCCCCCGGCAGCTCACGACCAAGCTGGCCCTGTCTCTGCCCCTTCTGCGTGGCATGGACCCTTCGAACCCCAAAGCCCATTATGTTTGGGGTGAGAGCTGCAGGACCTGAGTGCGGCGCTCCTGGGCTCGCACCTTGGGCCCTTCTGCCTCAAATGGGATTTGGGAACGTATCTGGGATGGAGCTGAGCCAGGAGCCGGCGCCGCTGCTCTCATATCACTTTTGTGTTTGTTTGTTTGTTTCCTTTCGCTCTCCGTTGGCTTTAGGGCTGCAGAGCAGCACTGCCCTGGGTTTGCAGGAGAGCGCTAAGAAAACAAAGGCAGCCCAAGCAAAGAACTGCGGCCCAGGGCAATGTGCTCCATGCTGCACCTGTCCTCGCACCGCTCTCAGTCGCTGGGACCCGGTGCCGCGTGGACCCGCTGTCCCTCGTTGCTCCAATTCACATTTCCAGAGAGCAGCGCTGCCCTGAGCTGCTCTGCGTTTCCCCTCCACGCCGAAACCCTGTGCTCAATCCGTCTGTCCTCCCCACTCGGCCATCTGTCTCCCATCCTTCCAATCTCACCTTAAAAACAGCCCTTCTCCAACATATCCTCCCCGTGGCCCCATGCTGACTCGCCTGGCGCAGCCCTGACACCGCGATGGAGTGGAGTGGGATTGGAGCACACGGTGGGATTATGGGCCCGGGCTGCGCTGCGGGGCCCACGGTGGTGCCCCAGAGCCGGGCCCTGTGGGGGGCACAGCACGGCCTCCTGTCCCGCCGCTCCCCTATGGCTGTGGGGGGGGGGACACGGAGCCTGCCCCTGGTTTTCTGCTTGAATGGAGCTGCCGAGCCCATCACCTCCAGCCCAGGGCGATCCTCTGCCAAAGTCCTTCCTGCGGCCGCCCGCCGCTGTGCTCCCCCCGCCACAGAGCGGGGGATGTGGGGACACACGCCGTGCCTCCATGCCCACGCTGCGGTCCCACGCTCACTTACTGTGTCCTCCTGCACGAGGGCTGTGTGTGCCGGTACCCTCCTGGCACTGGGATGCGGTTGGCACCGGCCCCGTTGTACGGCCCTATAATAATATTGTAAATCCTCACCGGGAAGTAATTACACCCCATAAAAGGAGCAGCAGCCTGCGGTCGGAGCCAGGGCCGCTCCGTGACACCCATTTTAAAGAGATGTTTCGTGTCTTGTTTATAGATTAGATTTTAACCTGACAACCTTTTAACATTGTATTAAATTAGAAATTAACTTCGTCTGACTGCTCACCGTGTAATTGACCCACAGAGGGGCTGAGCGCGAGGGAATATTGAAGACACCTTTCAGACAGCAAAGTTCCCAAGAAAATTCAGAGCCTTCTCCTTGGTGGAGGGCAGGGCTTTGCTATTAATTAGTGTGTGTGGTCAGGTGGTGGGGGTGGGCACAAAGGGGGGGTTCGGGGATGTAGTGGCGGGAGGAGATGGGGACAGGGGCAGGTCCCATGGGCACAGCGTGGCTGTGCTGTGACAGCCAGCTCCTACAGGACGCTGTGCTCCACAGAGGGAAACCGAAATCCAGAGCTGAAATCCCCAGATGGTGTCAGAGCTGGGACCAGCCCCCAGCAGCAGCAGTGACCCACGGGGATGGGCAGGCACCGGCTCTGCCACCATTGCGGTGATTCATGGCTCTGTCCCTTCTGAATTGCATCCTCTTCTTTCATGTGCTGAAGGCACTGCTGGTGTAAGAGAAACCTGCCCCAGAAACGTGCACGAGGCGGGGAGCAGAGCAGGAACCCCGCTGCCCGACGGAGGAGATGAGGATGCTGCAGTGCAAGCCTCGGTTTATACTTGTGTTCAATAATGCTGAGGAACAGCGTGCGATTCAGTGGACCCCATTTTCAAAAGGCTTAGGGCCTGTTTACAAACAGCTCCGCTTCAACCCGGCCACCAGCTCTGCCAAACCTGGCCCTGTGCTCGCATGGCTGCACAGGGATGGGGCAGTGCCATGGGACGGGTGGGCAGCGTGGGGACAGCGGGGCTGAGCCGCCCTCCTCCGCCCGCAGCGCTCCCCTGCGCCCCACAGCCCACGCTTGGGGCCGGTTGCTGCCTTTCCCGGTGCTTCCTGGCAGAGCTCAGCCGGTGTCCCCCAGAACACAGCACCTCTCCCAGCCCCTGGCTGTAGGACAGCGGTGCCAGCGCTGGGCAGGAGGAGGCAGGGAGAGCCCGGGCAGGGCCAGCTTGGTTATTTGTCCCGAGCACATCAGCCACCAATCATTTATTGTGTTAAAAACCCCTTCACCTCCACTCTTTTGTTCCTTGGTTCTCTCCCCCCCCCCCCCCCCCCTTTTTAAATTGGACAAAATAAAATAACATATAAAGTTTCGTTTTCTCTTTCTGCGATCACAAAGACGCGATCTCGGCCCCATCGAGCCGCTAATTGCCAGCGTCCAAATGGCCGGGTTTAAAGTTACGCTTCGCAGCTGTGAAACATTAGGGCGACGTGATTACAACCTACTGGAGGATACCGAGCATTTTTACAATATCTCAGGAGCAGAAGAGAAAGACAACAGGAAATGGCGCAAACGTTCCTACCCTGCGCAGCAACGGGCCAAGGAAAGCAGCGAGGAGAGGAACGCGGACAGCGCTCGGATCCTCCGGAACCGGGAGCCCCGCGAGCAGCGCTGCCGCTTCCAAGCGGAGCCAGGCGTTGCGGGCCGGGAGGAGGATGCAATATTTCACCTTCATTCCTGAAACCTGAACTCCACTCGGAGTAGAAGAGCTCCGCTTTATGCGCAGAGTGATCTACAGTCCGCCCCGCTCCAAACGAGACGTTCTGCCTTTTGAACTCGGCGGGAGGCCGCCGCTCGCCACTACTGGCAGCAGTTCCAGGCCCCGCAGTCCCGCCTGTCTCGCGGGGTCTTTGCGAGGCAGCGTTTCCCATCAGGGTGCAGCCCAATCGCTGTGCATGGCGCTGCAGACCCTCACCCCCGTCGCCACCACTGCTGCAGGATGCGCTTGGCTGAAGCCCCGTGCGCTCTCGCTGGCTGGCTGCGAGCTGAACACCTCCATCAATGGGAACCGGGGGTGGGGGTTCTCCGGATCACGGCCTCACCTGGAGCTGAGTGCTCCCAGGGCCTGGCTCTGCTGCTGTGCTGCGTTGGGAGCGCGCTGCACCGGAGCGTGTGCCTACTGCTGCCACACAGCGCTGGCTCTCGGGCAGCCGGGCTCGGTTCTTTGCTGGGTCACCTGTGCCAGCAGCACAGCGCAGTGCAACAGCCGCCCCGCCGCGGTGCTGGGCTGGGTCTTGTTTCTTCTAAGCTCTCTGCTTTCTTCACCCTTTGGCGACGGGGCTATCGGCAGCAGGGAATGCAGGACATTCTTTTCAATGAACCAGACTGAAAATATTTTGGTACAGCCCCAGTTTGTAGTTTTTTTTTTTTTTTTTAATCCCCCCCCCTTTAAGCAAAACATCCCGATTCAAAGGAGCTTCTCGCAGGCCGGGAATTTCCACACGGCCTTATTGCAGCACTTATAAAAAGTGATTTAATGCCTGCCAACAACAAATACATTTCCAATGACACCACCCGGCGCTGCGCTCACAAAGAACGCGGCCGAGCGGTCGGAGCGGCAGCGGGAGGAGAGCGGCCGCTGCTCGGGAGGAACACGGTCCCTTCCGTCGGCTGCCTGGGAAGGCTGAAAGGAAGCAAGGAGCGCGGCGACAGCGCAATCCCTTCTGTACGTGTTAATCTGGATTTTGTTTGAACTTTTGGAGCTGACCTTGGCTTGAACCGCCTTCAAAACCCCAACTGGTGTGGACTGACTTGACCCCGCGGTTCCATTTGCTCACAATGGCAGCCCTGCCCCAGCGCGCTCGCTTCCATCCATTACTGTACGGATATAAAAGAAACACAGCATTACAGCAGAGCCTGGGAGCGCAGATATAGCATTATGGCCACTGGGCCGGAGCTGCGCGCTGCACCAATGGGCAAACTCTCCTCTGATTCCATCCCAAAGTCTTGGGTTTTTTTTGCCTGAGAAAGGACAGACTGAAAACCAAGCAAGAAACCAAAGCGACTGCCGCAGACTGCAGACTCGCAGCTTTTATTACCAGTTTCCAAACCTGAAGAGAGAGGGAGGAAAAAAAAAAAAAAAAGAGCTTTGGAGATCTGAGGAATGGCGTTACAGCTTAAAAAAAGAGGAATAACCAACCCTCCAACCCAAGAGTGAATTTGATATTCAGTGTTTGGGGATGGAGGAGGAAGAGGGTGGTCAGCCCTGCAGCGCTTGCTTTAGGAGCACACAAAGATTTGTGGCTTTCGATAGTTTCCTCTCATTTCCATGACTCAAACGGCGCCTATTAAAAACAAGCGGCGGGGAGGAAATCTCATCAGCTGACAGGCCCGGCTCACCCTCTGCTTCCCTACAGGAGCTGGCTGAGATGTAGGAATTCGCGCGGTTACAGCGTGCGAGCGCGCGGTGCTCCTGCATGGTGCGCAATGGGGGCTGCGTGCAGCCCTTCCCCGCGGCCCCGCAGCCACAGCACACGGGGGAGAGCGGGGAGCAGGCAGGTGCTGGGGCCAGGACGGTGCACGGTGTGCGTGGCAGCCCCTGATGCCCCAACACGGACGTCTGCGCAGTTTCTGGTTTAACTCTGATTTATTCAATGACACATGCACTTCTGGACAGACATCCGAGTTCCAGTGAACAACGTTTATAACCGAAGATGAGAAATCTGTGACTGCAGTTAGTCAGTTAAGTACGTTTCTAGAATACATGACTAGAGTAAAACTGGAGCGAGAGAGATCATTCTTCCAAAGAACAAAAAGAAACATTTTCCATTTGTAATACTCCCGGCATCAGTACGGGGGGGAAGGAGGGCAGCAAGGAGCGCAACCGGGGAGAGCAAACACCATCAGCCCTGTCCACAAACGCCCCTGAACTCCCACTCTCTGGAGCTCCTGGTGGGCGCGTGCACCCACGGTGCAGAGATTCCCTTTGTCTCTGAGCACAGAAAGCAGAGAGCGGCTGTGACACCACGTGCTTGGCCAGGAAGGGCTCAGACAGATTCCTCCTCAACCAATCTCTTCCCGAACACAGCGAACGAAGCGGCCGCGGAGCTAGCGGGATCGAAGACGGAGTCTTTTCATATTGCACAGAAAACAAAGTCAAGATTTTGTGAGCACGTTCCAGGAAGGTCTACGTGGAAGAGTCGTCAATATTGATCAGGGTAACGAGAACCATCCAGCGCGCAGCGGGCAGCGGGCACACCGAGATAGTTTGGGCGGACGGGCGGCTCGTGACCCTGTCCCCACCTCTCCTCGTGTGTGTGATGAACTCAGGGGAAGCCCGTGGGGAAGAGGCTGAGGGGCTGGTTCTCATTCGTTGGGAGGGGCGACCTGTAGCCATCGAAATTGCGAGGAATACTTCCGCTGGTGGACCCGGAGCTGTTACTGAGCGTCTCTATGCTTCCCTCTCGCTGAAGCTCTGCAATAGGAAGAGAGAAGAGGCCCTGGTTAGTGTCAGATCAAAGAACCACGCGTGCCCTTAGGTGGGCATCAGTGCAGCCAACCACTTGGGGCTCAAAGGATCCAGGTGTGGGTGCGCTCATGGCCGAACTGAGCAGGGTGCGAAGGGCAGGGAGGCAGACAAGGGAATGTCCTTCCTCCCCAGCAGGGAGGAAAGCCCTTATGCTGCAAAACCGGGCATCAGGGACTGCTTCTTTGAGGGAGAAGAAGATGTCCCCATTCCTATGCACCCTACAGCAAAAGAGAACTCCTCAGTGCGGCTCTCCCTCTCCCAGTTGCACTCACCGCGCCACCTCCTGCCCTTGCTGACCTCCTGAAGCCCTTCCTGCTCCCTAATCTTGCAGTGCGAGGATTTTTGTGTGTGCAGAACACCGTCTGCAGCCGTGCCCTCTCTGTGAGCCACTTGAACCCCGCAGTTGGCTTGGAGGCAGCGTGCAGCGGTGCAGCTGGGCAGCGTCACCCTGCCCGGCACTCAGCAGTGGCACGCAGCCATGAGATTAGGCAGAGCCACAGGGACACCGCAGGAATCCTCTCCTGGATGCATGGTGACAGCCTAGGACAAACACCCTGGCATGTTGCAATGTGCGGCCCCAAGGGCGGCTTCCCAGCCCCACACCTGCAAAGCACACACTGGGGACAGGCCACAGGTGGGCGGCTTGGGCACAGTGCTCTGCAGACATTCCCTGCAACGGGACTGTGAGATAAAGGATGCGTCCATAGGCAAAATGCATGGCGAAAGCAGGAAGTCAGATCTTCATCCAAACAAAAAGCATCCCCCGGGCTGCCACCGGGGCTGGGAGACACAACCCCGGGTCCTGGAGGTAATGCAGTGAGGACAGTGTGCCCAGGGTAGGTGGAAAACAAACCTGCAGGAAATGGGTCACCCTCCAAGCAGCGCTGATAATGACCTCAGCTGCATTAATCACCATTCCTCACCAGTGCTTGGTTAAGGAATGTGCATGCATAACCCTCTTCATTTTCCTCACATCCTCACTCTCCCATGAGTTCAGGAAGTAAAAACAGTAATTTAAATCAGAAACGAGCGGCGTATCCCACACGAATGTTGTGCTTATCCTGTCTGATTTGGCGCTTTTATCTCCCCTGCACACAGCTGGCTCTGGTTACCGTCCCACGTCACCGCCCGTGCTGGGTAGCCATGGGCAGAGCCACCGGCTCTCTGCAGCCCGGCCCAACGCCGTGGGGCTGCTCCCGACGTCCCCCAGCTCTTTTTTTGGCTATAATTGATTTTCAGGCTCGTGTTGTTTTAGCAGTAACCGGAGCAGAAGGCGGCGGGGGCACGTTTCTTCCGCTCTGTCCCATCCCACGTGTCGCTGTGGCCTCACTGTTGGCCGTGGGATGGGATGTGGGGATGCCGCGTGCTGGGTCTGTGGCAGCAGTGTCACCTCTGCGGGGCCTGCCAGGGGGTGGCACTGCGGAGGCTGATGCCAGCAGAGGAAACCGGGTGAGAGGCACAGGATGGGTTTCACTGGTGGGTGGTGAGCTCCCCTGGCTGCTGCCAGGCACCAAAACCATTCAGTTAGAAATGGGAAGGGGAAAGAGAGGTTAAAATAGAGCTCGAGAGGGCGAGTTTTCCAGGCCTAGAGCCTGCTCTGTGCTCGGACGGGGGCAGCCCCCACACCTGAGCTGCAGCCCAACAGCATGACCCAGCACACGCTGCCCTGGACACGGGGTCCAAGTGCTCCCAAAGTGCCCCTGGCTGCAACATGCACGCTCTGGAAGTAATTACATGCCAGGGAGAGCTCTGTGTGTTCGGACATCTAAGAAGCTGCTGCACAAGACCTGGCAGCAGCCAGCACTGCTGGGCAGGGATGGGTCATGTCACAGCACCTGGCTGTGCAGGATGGGCAATGAGATGTTAGCTGTCACCAGAGACACCTTGCCCTGCCAATGTGACCCCTCAGTGCACCGTCCTGCATTCCCCCAAACCAACCCATGTTTTTTTTTTCATTAATTTCATTGATTAAAAATGCAATAATAATCAAAAGAAATCCAGTGCCAAGCACGCTCCTTGGCCCGGAGCTGCCACAATCAGGGCAAGGTGCACGCAGGGTCAGTGCCATTCTAGCTGGATGCTCAAGGTGCCGGCTACGAGAAGGAGCAGATCCCAACCCGTGCAGTGCTGGGAAGGAGCGCTCAGCCCCACGGCACAGCCCCACACTGCTGGAAGGGGATGCAATACATACACCCCTCCAGCCCTGTGCGCTGGGAGAGCGCCCGCTGGGAAGGAAGGCACCAGGAGAGCCGGGGATGCAGCGCGGGGCGAGGGCTGTGCAGCTGCAGCTGAGTTCCACCACGGACAGCCTCGGCCCCAGCATGTCTGAGGGTTATTGTGTCTGCGCTCCCCCGTGCACACACTGTCGAGATGCATTAACTTCCTTAAATGTACCAGTAAAACAACTGCTTATGATGCACTATAATGAACTTGTACGGTAGCCAACAAATTGTGCATCATATCAAACCCATTCTGCCTTATAGACTCTCTGGCTATTTTGTAATAACTGCAATTTGCTTCTGCTGAAGCAAGATAACCAGGGTTGAGAAGTCAGGCTTTGCAGAAACCTAAATATTTGATTTGGGGGGAGAGTGGGTGGGAGAAGGAAGAAAGGGGCCCCTGGGAGCTATTTATGGGGTCAAAATAACATGAGACCTGCTCTTCTCCTTGCGTTTCCACCATCAAGGAAATGAAATACTGTGAGAAGACCAGCACTTGCAAGATTTTGGCTCCAGAAATGGCTCCCTGAGGCATTCGAAAGCCCGTGAAAAACAAACACAAATACAAATAGATGCTAATACTGGAAACGTAAATACTAAAACCTGCCCCGTGTCCCCGGAGGAAACGGCTCACAGAGTTCTGCCTGGCCTAATAAAAAAAAGAGGAAAAAGAAAAAAAAAGAGAGAGAGAAAAAACCACAGACAGGAAAGAAGATGAAGGAGCAAGCAGCAGCAACATCTGCTGAAGCCATGAGCAGAGTCACTGCGGGGCAGCCCGCAGCACTGTGCCTGCGCTGGGGGGACCGCTGCCGTCACCCCATGGCCCGCAATGAGCACAATGCCAGGGCAGCAGCACCAGCAGCATCACTCCTCGTGCTCCTGTCCCCTGTCCTGGCAGCTGAGCCATTCTGCCTCCCCAGAGCCCAGGGGTGACGTGGGCATGAGGAGGAGCAGCCTGGGATGCTCGGGGCGTAGGGGCACGGCACCCCCCGTCCCGCAGAGACTGCCACCTGCTTCCAGAAAGCTCTAGGAACTGTCAACGGATTGGAAAGGGAGAAAGTCCTGCCAAGCCTAAATGTGAAACCATTTTATATGGCGCATTAATTCAATGCCTGAAGAAAATCCATACAGCCCTCTTTTGCCCGGAACACTCATAAATTATGCTGCCTTTCTGATTTGTGCTTTCGCCGCAGCGGTCCGCTCGAAGCCGTGGTATCTCCTTTATGCCTACTCAAAAATCTCCTCTCCGGTGCATTATTTCTCCTAATGGTTTTCCCTTTCTCCCTGGCCCCCTCCCCTAGGCCTGGCGGTCACGCACCGTTTCAGACCCCCCCGAGCCCCCCGTGCTGCCGGAGCCGCCCTTCCCCTCTCGTCCCCAGAGCTGCGCGAGCCCCGGCGCGGCCCGGCCGGGATGAGTAGTGATCCAACGACAGCAGCCTGATGTGTCGGGGCAGCGGGGAAGCGGCAGCAACTCTGAATACAAGAATTATTCTTCATCATCTCAAACTGTCACAACACATTACCCTCAAAGCCGCGGCTCGCTGAAGGAGTGACCCTGCGCTGAATGGGAGAGCGCTCGGGGAAAGAACTAATTGTAGCCTCTTTTCACACGTCAGTCACTTTTCACAGCACCGAGCCTTTCAAGCTCAACTAATGTCAAGTTCCTTTTTCCTTTCTCTGGGCTGAGTATTTCTGATTTTTAAGGATGGCGTTTTTAAAGGAACGAGGTCTCTGGTGAGGGAGGGCAGGGGAGGGGAGGAAGCGTCAGAGCGAGCGCGTAGTGGAAAGTCCATCGGACGCATCAAGACTCGTTAGGAATTATACAATTAACAAGTAGGAATGCAGGAAGTGGGGTAATGGCCGGCAGGGCTCGCATCTCCTTGATTTTGGTGCTGTCATTCATCGCAATTGTTCTGGGGAAGTTTTTGGGCTCCCCCACGAGCTGGGGCTGCTGGGCGGCAGCTTCCCAGCCCCTCTGCCTGGGCACAGGGTGGGCATGGGCTGCAGGGTGGGCATGGGGGGGTATGGGGTGGGCACAGGGTACGGGATGGGTATGGGGTGGGCACAGAGTGCAAGGCAAAGTGGGCATTTCCATGGGGTATGTAGGGGAAGCAGGGCCTGGCAGCAGCAGCACGCTGTGCCTCTCCCCAGCCACGTTTTGCAGCAGCAGCTACAAGGCCAAAGCGAGAGTCCTGCTCTACAACCACAGACAACTTCTTCCCTTCCTCCCCGGGCAGAGCACTCCCCACAGATGTGCCCCACACCACAGCCTGCTCCTCACTCCCAGACCAATGCTCAGGTTCCTCTTGCCTCCTCTGGAGCTGAAATTGTAAAATACTCTGTGGCAAGGACTAATTGTTACTTGTATGTTTGCACAATGCCTATCAGCGGGGACTTGCAGAGCTGACTGGGGCTCCTGAGTGTTACTTATTAACTGTAATGAATAATAATTATGTAGCTTCTGCCATCTGGATTCTCATTCGAAAGGACCCTATATAAAGCGAACACTAAAAGGCAGTTTATGTTAACATAATGGAAGTCCTGAGGATCTCTTAAACTGTTTGTAATTTACACAACGCTCCCCGGTGGATGGGTTAGTCAAACATTTTCATTTTGCTGACAGCCACCGAGCGGAGCAGGACGCGCTCCCACCGCCCCATGCACAGCCCTGTGCCCGCTCTGCACCTCAGGGTCCAGACAGCATCCCAAATGCAGCTGCACATTTTGGCTCTGTGTGCATGAGTGCTTGCTATGGACATCACCGGTGCCGCTGCTGCAATGTGCGGGGCAGCCCGGGGCAGGACAGAGCTCAAAAAGTGAAGGCACGAATCCAAAGTGGTACATGGAAATACCTCCCCTAACACCGAGGCTTTGAGGCAGCATTGCTGGAAGCACAACTACAGGCCTCTCCTGAGTACTCCACTTTCCTGCAATGCACTGTTATACAGAGAAGGGAGCTCAGAGCACAGCCCTGCTCAACCTGCACCCTGCAGCAGGGCAGGTGGGGCTGGGTACGCTGACACACAGCAATCTTCAATACTGAAATGCAAGCACTGAACACTCACTAAAGCTCTTATAACGAGGGTGATCGCTGCCGTGTCTCCACGCCCGCTCAACCCGCTCCCCTTGCACTCAGGTGGGGGCAGCTCGGGGACCATTCCCTGCAGTGCTGCTCCACGTGGCCGCCGCAGACCTGCTCCAAAGAACTCGTTTTTTGCAAACCAGCAGATGCCGAATTCCCTTCACAAGAGGAAATGTAACGCTATGGCACTTGAACACTGAAAATCAATCCCCGTATTAAAAGCATTTCATCCCGCTGCAACCTTCACGACGCTGAGACACCGCAGCAGCGCCCACATTAAATTTGCAAAGTCAGGAAGACTTGCAAACACCGCCTGTACTGCTCCTCTGAAGCTCCGTGGCCTATGTAAAATATTAGCCGCTGTCAGACTACCTCATGGTAACTCTAATGCTGAATCCACACAGAGTTCGTTATCGTGATGCACTTGGAGATGGAAGCTGGCATCTTGGAGAGCAGGTGCAGGATGCAGCAGGTAGAGCAGGGCTATGGAAGGCAGAGGATCACCATGGGGACGGAGATTGAGACTTCTGCACATCAGAGCCCCTCGGAGACTGCACATTTCATTCCAAGTGCCTTATTTCAACGCTATGATGTCAAACATCCCACATGTACAGAACTGAACTTACAGAAATGCTGGGTTTACTCCAAGCATGGAGAGATCGCTGAGATACAGACAGAAGACTTTAATGTGTGAATTTTGAAAGAATTTACAGAATTCTTTAAAGGCCTACGAAAAACAGTAATAATAAAAAAACTTGCTTTTTGCTTAAGAAGAGAAACCCCAAAGCTCTAAAGCACTGGATTCCGTGCAGCATGAGCCCCAAGGCTCCGGCATCCTGCCAGACCTGACACCGCACGTTTTATGGAAGGTGAAAAGTGCACAAGATAAAGGACGAGCATTTAGAGAGACAATATTCTCTGTGATAGGCACTTTCACAGTGACTGCAGAGCTTTTAAAAAATAATCTCAAGTTCCTTTGAGCTGTATATATTTTTGGAAGAGGGTTAGGGTATTTTCCTACCTACACGGCACTTGAGGATGAGTTGCCTACTGCAGCCAGAATGTGAAATTTCAAGAACTGAACAGTCAAATGCTTATAGAGAACACATTTCTGTGGCCCATGCTCATGGTGTAAGCCCGCAGTTCCTCATGGAAGATTTCCAGTTGGGTTTGAAACACGGGGATGCAGATATTCACTTGTTTTGGGGTAAGGGCACTCCCTCCTATCCCACCCTGAAAGCTGCAGCATGTTGCTGGTGCAAGGCCCACCACGTGCTTTACATGTAATGCACGCTCCCCCGTGCAGGCCATGAACATATTTAGGCAGAACGATCGTGTATCTTCAGTTACGCAAGCAGCACATCTGTGTAGATCAGACCAAAAGCATTCGCTGAGAAAACACTGTATTAAAATTCCTGGGTTTGGGCTCTCATTCCCAGGGTTACGGCTTGCTCAATAGTGACCCCTCTGTCAGCCTCTGCCTCCACAGAGGGAAGCAGGAATGAAATGCAATCTGCGTGTCCACAGCACCCAGCAGCCCCACAGTGCTCACCATGCCTGGAGGCCACGGCACCCGCAGCCTTTGGGTCTCACTCAGGAGTTCTGGAGGAGATAAACCTCTTCTGTTCCCATCTCATGTCTGAGATCTGTTTCTTCCCCTCTTGCAAGGCTGCCTTGGTTACTGGATTTCCTTACACATTCACCTTTAGGAAGATAAGGCTATGAGAGGACAACTGCGCGTGCCCCCGTGTGCACCTCGCATGTGACGGGAGGATGATGCGCTTCTGACAAAAAATGCACTGCTGAGTTCACTTTAAAAGTATAGTATTACAAAGCAAATCATTCTGGCACCACTTGTAGTACTTCTGACACGAAGTGGCTCTCTGGCCGGTGAGGAAAGCTACTGAGCAGCTCTGGGCTGTCTCCCTGGTGCAGATGGATGCTGAGGAGGAAGCTGGAATGGACTGGAACTTGGGTTTGATTCAAAGGGAAAAGCTGAAAGTTTAGGGGAAGCAGATGCCCAGCTGGTCCAAATCAGAAGGTCTGTGCTGACACGTATGCAGCCACACAAATGATGTCCCTGGGCTGAGCCTTGTCTGCTCCTCCAAGCGCTTCAAGGCCCTCCAGCCCCACAGCTCAGGTGGGAACGTATGGAGCAGAGGTCTCCTCCTCAGGTCTCCGCAGGTCTCAGCATCCCTGAGAAATTCTAAACGCAGCCCAGCAACTCCGGCTCCAAACGGAATTCATTTGGTCTGTTTAGTCAATTATTTTAAAGATGACGTTGCTTTAAGCAAACTTGCTTTCTAAACACAGACCCAATTCTACGAAGCACTCAGGGCTTGTAGGAGCGCTCTTAAAATCAAGTCCTGCATTGGGCATCAGCAGGAAAACCAGCAGCCCACCTGGCGGGCTCCTTGCTCACAGGATTACTTCGGGCTCTTAGTACACTCTGCATTATGATGTAGCTCCAAATCCTGACGTTAAGACATAAATATGAAGGTCTTGACAGAAGTGATATCCGAAGCTCAATGAGGCCTTTTGCTGAGGGAGTTGCTCAGCGCCGCTGTTTGCATGGGTTCCCATGAAATCAGGAGGCGGGTGACAAAAGTAACCCGGATGTTTTCCCTTTTGAAAAGTTGCATTTAAAAAATTGTTCCAAGTATTGATTCTAACACGCTTTGCCTTTTTAGTTACACTGTGACAAGCACTGCCAGAGGCAGGAAGGAGCTGCAGCCTCCAGAGATGACTCTCGTGCGAAATCTCCAAGCCCTGATGGCAAACCAAGGCACTCCTCCAGCCACATCCCACATAAAAGGCAATTTTAATCATCTCAGGCTGTTCTGGTTCTGCCTTGTACTTGGGCATCTGGTGGAAAAGTTAATCCCACTACCTGCTCTTCATGTTGTATTCCTTCTCTCAGTTTCCACTCACAGTTTGAGGGGTGATCAGCCATGTTTCCAAAAGGGAAACCAAACAAACAACAGAAGACTGTACAATATAATCCAAAGATTCCTTCTCTAAAGGTGCTGATAAAACCAACCATGACTGAAAGCAAAAAGGCATGTCCAGATTGCAAAAAACTATGCCCAGGTTGCAAAAAAAAGCAAGTCCAGATCTCAGGTTAAGGAAGGACCTGACCCTCTGCAGTTCATCTGCCCACTGCAGCCTCCAGATTAGGGAGCAGCCAGTGGGAAGAGATGCTCGGTGAGGCATGTGCAGGTGGGAGATACCTTCCATGGGAATGCTGAGCTCTGGGATAGGAGAAAACCAGAAGAGTCTCAAGCATCGCTCCAGAGCACGCTGCAGGGCACTGCTTTGGTGGCAGCTGTACCTGGTTGGGAAACCACCACCGCTTCCATCCTGCTCACTTGGGGCTGGTCCTGGCTGCCGACACTGCCATGTCCTTCCCTGAAAAACGTCTTTGGAAACGGAGAAGTGACACTGACCCTCTGTCTTTCACAACACCATTTGCTTTTGAAGTAAACACAGAGTTCATGAGTTGGGCAGATACTGAGAAAGTCCCTGACCAAGGAAATAACAAATAAATACAAAATAAAAAAAAAAATCAACCCACAAAATACGGTATCTCAGCTGTGACGGTGATCTTGAAACATGAGCTAGAACATGGCACAGAAGAAGGCAGCAGGCAGCTTGTGCTCTGCAAGCAGGCACTCACAGCAGTGGCTCCGTGCTGCCAGGCAGGGCTGCCCCTCCAGCAATACGTGCTTCCCTGCTCTGCACGTCCTCACAACAGCGAATGGCTGCAGGAGGAGTTCATCCACTCACCACCTCTCCCTGCCTGCATGGCAAACAAACTCCATCGTCGCGGGGATGTGGGACAGATTTCCATGCTGGGAAATGCCTAGCAAGTCACGGAGACTCTTGCTGATGTCTGGGAGACACAAAGAGAAGGGTAAAAGCCAGCGAGCACCAAAGGCACAGCCACCCTGCCTGAAGTGGCAGGGGAGAAGCGCAGAATGTAAACAGCAGAAGTGGGAAAAAGCTATTTACATTTTTTAGGAGTTTAAATCTTTTTCTGGAGCAGCTCAGGCGCTACCAGGGCTGCAGCTGCCAATGAAGTAACTCTCAGCACTAACGCAGAAACAAGCAGCCAGGCCGCTATCTTTTTGTTGTTACATTTTGCCTCAGCGTTGTCTTCGTTCTTCACGAAAGAAAACACAAATTTTCAAACAGTGCCATTTTTTACCAAAAGAATACGCCTTTGGAAGGCTCCTTCTAACACCGCTCGAATGCAACTCTGCAGGAGTCCTGGACACGCTCCACGTCTGCTGGGCAGCAGCAGAGTTGGTCCCTCCATCTGCAAAATGCTGCCCACTGATCTGCACTCGTTCTCACTGTGACTTTTTGTGGTCAGCCGATCGTGCACGAAACATTCAGCAAGAGGAGAGCAGGATGAGGACCGATGCAGCTCGAGAAGCGAGCTGAGGATGTGATTCCTCCTCACCGGATGCCTGGAAGATGTCACGGAGATTCTTTCTCTCTCAGAGCAACCCGCGTGGAGCCAATATGAACTCCCAGCAAAGTGCTTAAAAACCCATTATTTATAATAACTGTTAAATGATGAGACATTGTTTACCCAGATCGCAAGATAAATTCTCACTTACAGAATGCTTGCCTGACCGTCCTGAACGTCATCTGGTTTTTATTTAAATGCAAAATGTAATTAGGCTCCCAATAACACAGCAGAAGAATTCAATAAGATAGGGCTTTTCACTTGCAGTTTAATATTAACATTTTCCCATAAATGTTAATGAATAAAAGTCTACCGTTTTATACATTATCCATGGTGGGGAGACAGCCGGCTAGGAATGGAAGGGAAGATAATATTTTTGTACTGAGAATTATGATAGGTACCTCAAGGAGAGCTAAGCGTTCCCAGCACTGCCGTGGGCTGGCACAGCGTTGCTTGCTCCAGCCACCAAACCTGCCCCCGTGGGAGCCATGTGGGAGATGCTGCCCCAGCAAAAATCCCCTTTTTTTCCTTTTTTTTCCTTGCTGCCTCTCCCTGCTCCTCGCATTCTGTCTGACCAGCACCAGACAAGCATCAGATAGCCAACAACATAGCTGTTAAGCGAGGACACGGCCCACAGCCCTGATACTCTGAGACTCCAACGCGGATAGCGAGGCTAGATTATCAGAGCAATCAGGTTACTATTTGTCTGATACTCCGTTAGGGAAATGCAGGGGGTGATGAGAGGCGATGGCAGGAATGCAGTATGATGATAGGAAATGATAGAAACGCATGGAAGAAGGGCTCAGAGTCACTGAGGTGGCACTCCTGGAGCCCGCTGAGCGACTGCTGCCTCCTGCAGCCGAGCAGCAGATGCGGCGATGGATCTCTGCGGGCTGAGCGCTGCAGGGCCGAAGGGCTGGAACACGCTGGAGCATTTTAATTGCTTCAGCTTTTGAGCTGGACATCACTGATGGGAGTTCTGCTGTGTTAACGCATATTTTGCTGTTTAGTGACTCATCCTTCATTGCATCTCTCTAATAAGAAGCGTTCATTGAACAGCTCGAATACTTAACAATCTATTGCAGAAATGGGTTTCCGTGCTCCAGCCTCCTCTCCTGTTTCCCCTGATGAGGGCAATGCATAGTTTATGAGAACTTTGCCATGACTTTGGCCATTCTGCCTCCCAAACCAAGGGAAAAGGAGATGTCCTTGGCATCAATGCAATGCTGATGTTCCACGTGGGCAGGACAGGGAGTGGGCAGATTGGCCGTGTGCTGTTTTGAGATAAGAAAAGGCTCAAACTTTTAAAGAGTTAACACCAGACACGAGGCAGATCTGCACCACACAGCAAGCAGAAATGGGAGCAGAGTGTGCCTGACCATCCCTGGTCAGTGAAACACCCCCAGCCTCTGACCCAGAGCTGCGGGCTTTGGGAGGACAGAGAGGAACTGTCTCGTCCTCATTCTGCCATCACGTCAGCAGCTGCAACAAGCTTCGGCTCACAAACAGCTGTAAAAATACCCGCTTCACATGGTGGGAGATGGGGGATCTTACACGTACTAAGAAATACATGCTTGCCTTAAGTTGTATCCTACATAAAAATACCATGTGAAGACTCGAAAAGGAACAGCAGGGTAATTGCAGAAATTAGAGATGGAAAAATCCCATGTGGCCGTCTCGCCTCCCGCACCCTGCTCAGTGCAGGACTCCTCGGTGTGGGGCATGCTTCAGAACCGCGCCTTTTAAAGGGAACATTTAACAAACACTGACAAATGTTTCTAAATATTTAGAAAACCCCAAACAACAGATTCCTGAGCCAAGCTGTATGAAGAGAAAACAAATTAAAAAAAAACTGTTAAAAATCCACAGCTTTTGCATGCACCAAACCACATCTCTCTGAATAGTAAGTATCAAAGCATCACCTCACGGTCAGGACACTGCAAACAGTGCTGTTAGGATGCACAGCCCTCTGCAGAATCAGCCCTAAATGAATACCTACCGTGCTTTCTTCTTGCTCCTGCTGAAATCAATAGCAGAAGCCTCAGTGATGCAAAAAGCTTAATGCTTTACAAGGTGCTCAGCAAAACACTCATATGTGAGCAAACCAAGCTAGACAGAAGGGAGCTGCACATTTTTCTGTGAAGTGCTGGGGCATTGCAGAAGGAAAATTAATTTGCTTAATCATTAGTAAGAAAAACCACAACCGAAACCAAACCAAACCCCAACATAATACCAAATCTCTATGGAGAAAGGGAATTGTTTCTCTGTTAACTACTTGGAGACAAAGCACTGGAAGAAAAATGTCCAGTTCCAATAATGTCATAACCCGATTACAGCCTGCACAGAAGAGCTAAAACACTTGCAGCACGATGAGTAAGAAATTAAGTTTTAAATTGAGTGCTGGCCCTATCTGGTGTCACTTCTTTATATTCCAGCAGAAAGGACACTGCTGAGCTCATTTCGCATACAGCAGCCCGAGATGCCTGGATACAGACATCATTTAGTCATCTCGTGCATGTTTCTCCCCATTACTTTCTCCAGGAGGAATGACAAATCTAGAAATGTGACTGCACTTTGTTTTATTATGGTATCGATTTTTCTGCAAAGGGAAAGTGCATTTATCCCCCAGGTCTGTGCGCTGGCAAGAAAGGGTTAACAAAATGTTTATCACAAAGCTGGCTTCAGAGTTGAAAGTAATGTGATCAGTAATGAATTTTGTGTTACATTAGGTTGTATAAATGGACAGACAAGCGCAGACAACAAGTGGCCAGGAGTCGGGGCTAATCTAATGATGTAAAAATAGAGACAGCACCAATTATACTTGGGGCCAGCTCAGAGCTCCTGCAGGGACTGCAAATGAATAGGTACAAATCAAATTACTGACTAATAGACGCACTACAAGAGAGGGCAGTCAATGCTAAATACATTAGGGCCTTGTGACCTCTCTGCTCCGAACAGCAGAATCCTAAATTTGACTTAAAAAAAAAAAATCAAAGGAACTCTTGTTCATTTAAGGGGAGAAACAGAACAATGTTATTTGCAAAATGATTTGAAACACTTAGATATTTTTTGTTTTGTTCCCCTACAACCACGCTATGTGCGTAACCCTTGGAAACCTGACAGAGGGTTTGCTTTCATAAC
The DNA here is from genome assembly GCF_002078875.1 of Numida meleagris. Taxonomy (NCBI): domain Eukaryota; kingdom Metazoa; phylum Chordata; class Aves; order Galliformes; family Numididae; genus Numida; species Numida meleagris. The sequence continues at coordinate 7,833,775 of NC_034426.1, forward strand.
AAGGAGAAATAGCCTTTGTGCAGAAGTTAAGACCTGAGAACAATACAGTTGTGTTACATACCAAAACATTTCAAAGCCATGTGCCTCTTTGCGGTGATGTTTTTTACTGCTACTTCACCGGCTGTTTCTGTATCAAAAATAAAATATTTCTTAAACAGAGCCTTGATTTAGTAAGAAGAAAAATACAAGGAATCTCCCCAAACCACGACTGAGAAGAAATAAACGCAGCTGACCAAGTTGTTATCAAATGGCAGAAAGTCAGAGTCATCTCCCAGCATCAGCGTGTCCCTCAGAAACATCAGCGGGGTATTCTACAAGCAGCAATGAACCCACATTCACACCAGAGACATTTGTGGTACCAGCATTCCCTTCCCCTCCCCCTAAAAGGATGTATGACCCTGAGGAAATCCCACTCCAAGCCCTGAGCTGGGTGCTGGGCCGCATGCGGCCCCGGCTGAGGAGCGGAGCACAGCACAGCTGCGGGACGGCCAGCAGTGGGGGTCTGAGTGCACCCACTGCCCCTAGAGCCCCAGAATGGGGCTGCATGTGTGGGCAGGGCAGGAGAAGCACAGGGTGAAGTGCTTCGTGCCTTTAGTGGGATGGCTACAGAGCCGTGCTGCTGCACCTTGCAGGTGGGAAACAAGAGACAAAAGCACATCGAGATGTGTGAGATCCGGCACTTCAAAAATGGCGGCTCCTCAAGAGCCCTGAAGTTTCATTTTTTTTTTAAAAGAGGCTCATCCAAATAAACCTTTTGTAGGAAGAACATTGAGCTCTTAGACTTAATTGAGGGGGTAATTTAATCTCTGACCCTGGGATGAATATTCTGAAAGTTCAAAGGCTGCTTTTAGCATCAGTGTTATTTGATATACCACTGTGTTTGCTGCCCGGGCTGATTTTGCATTGAACCCATGCAGAAATCTCTTTGCAGAAATGCTTTTCAAAGGGAAAACCAATTGATTTGTGCTCTTGTATTCCCCATGTTTGAGTTAGGACTGAGACCAACTGAAGGGAGAGAGGGGAAAAAACCTTAGAAAAATTAGAAGGAAGAGGAAAGAAAGGAGGAAGGAAGAAAGGAAGGAAGGAAAGGCTCCAAGTGAAGCTTCTGCTTGCCAAGCTCGGAGGTGCCAAGAGCTGCGTGAGGCTCTGGGCCACGGCAACCACCTGAAGGACGGCCGCAGCTCGGCCCTGTGTGGCGGCCTGGAGCCAGAGCGGCCTGAACGCGGCTCCCAGCGCTCGGACGGGCATTCCCTACCAGCAACTCTAATTAGCTCCACTTACTTACACCCCATTAATCAGGTTAAAGAGTTTGCTTCAACATATGAGCCTCCTTCATTGCATTAGGAGTTTGTTGATGACATCTGGAAGGAATCCAGAAGGTTCCTACGCAGGGCCTGTGCGGGGCTCTGCTGCGCTCGCACCTCTGCTGCCACTGACATGCCACTGTTGGGAGCTGACACTGTTTTCAGGAGTTTTGAAAGTAAAAAAAAAAGGATTTTTTTTTCAAATGAAACTTTATAAAGGGCTTGAAAGACCTTGCTTTACATGTTGTGGCAAGTCTTTGGCTCTTGGGGGTTTTATTGACCACAATGGTGCCATGGTTGCATCTTTCCCTGTTCAGAACTAACAGCATGGGTTGTGAGATGCAAAACTCAAAAGTTCCTGGCAGAAAAAGCAGAGGCTGACAGCTGCAGCAGCATGAGCATCGCACACAAAGTCTGCAGCATCGCCTGTCCTGACAGTAACCTGCACAGCGATGTTTACTTATTGTATACACTGACAATCCTCCCTTGGAAACGTGGGTGTTGTACTAAGTCTCCTGAAGAATAAATCTACCCTGCTGTCAGTGTGCTCTGTGCTTTGTAGTAATAAGCCTGCAAAGATGTAAGGAATGGGCTTCGATTTGCTAAGCCACGTGACAGTGGAGCACACCCAGACTTCAGGCAGAGCTAGGCTGGCACCCAGCTGGAGGACCACCTCTCCTTAGGGCCACAGCTGCAAGTTTTCATGCTCCCTTCTGCTGCTCTGCAGCCAGGAACTCCCTTACGGGGCTGACTGGCAGATCCACTGGCTTTCTTTCTACACCTAAAGTGGACGTGGTCAAAGGCCTAATGAATTTGGATTCCTGGGATATGCACAGACCTTCCCATGCTAACCTCTATGGGAAGAAACCGCACCAGCAGCATGGTGCAAGAGAAATCTGTCTTGTCAGGTTCAGCACATGCACTCCTATGGCACAGAAATGGGGCCACAGAAATCATCCTCCATGGGTGTATTTCAGAACACATCCTCTCCACCAGACTGTAGAGGCCTGGCCCCATGTTACAGCTCATTTTCAGTACTATGCCTAGAGATGACCACAGTGCTTTTGAAAGTGTAAGAAACATATTTGTTGAAGGACTACATGAGTCAGAGGATTTACTGATTATGGCATTTTTGGAGGCAAAGAGCTCCAGCTTGGGCTGGAGATTCCTGCATGTCCAGTTTGAGGGAGTCAAAGAGATCTGACCCTTGGAAGCACAGTTTCATAAATCACAATACTAGCTTTGCTTTTGTTATTGAAAATGCAATGTGGAGCTCCAGCACATACTCAGAACTATACTGCAAATGTAAACACTGTAGCTGCTTGAAAACAAAGCTTTGCAAGCAAGAGGTCACTGACCACTAACATTTTGTGAGTAGATTTTCAATTTTTTTTTCTCAGTTAGAGTTTGGCAGAAAGTGAAACAGCAAAAACATATTTTTGCATCTTTGCCAATTTATGCCTCCTTTGGAATTAAATGTGTATCTAGGCTGACAGCTTATGTACAGCAGACTCCACTTAAGATAGACAGTGGTCGTCTGGATAATTGCATAACAAGGAGCAAAGCTGGTTTCCCAATCAAGTCAACTAGCTGGATGACTGGAGTTATCATTTAGGTCAGAAGGAAAGTAGACTTTTGGGGGGTCATTTTCCAGACCTGATTCTTCTCCCATCCACTATCCAACAGCCCTTGACAACTAGCCGGAGTCAGGGGTGGGAAGGACCCATCAGGCCATCTAATTCCCCTTCCTTGCAAAGGCTGGATTACAACTCAGGCTTTTTGCATCCTCCAAATATATAACCAACTTTTGGGTGATTTCTGCCACAGCCAGTAGCCTGGAGCACTGAACCCGTGAGGTGTTGCTGATCCAGACTCGCAATGCAATGGGGTAGGTAAGGAACAAAGATACCATTAATATCTGCTTCTCAAAGTGGTCTGGGTACTGTGAGCATGCGCTTCCTCTGCACTACTGCTGCATATCAGCCCTGATTACTATATAAATCTACGCGTCAGCTATGTCCTAACAGTTAAGGCATTAAAAGAATCTATTTATCTCTTGCCATTAAGTGCATGTCAGGCCCAGCTGAGCACTTGATGAAGGCTCACCGTCCATCCGACTGCCCATTTTTTCTTTGTCCACATTGTGGACCTGAGCACTGTGCAAGCACGTACCTTCACATTCAGGGTTAGATATTTAATTATGATTCAGTTCAAAAAAGACTTTGTAAATTCCACTAATGTGTTAAGGACTGAAGAGAGTTAAAGGAGCACAAACAAGGGTTAAAGGCAAGCATAACTTCAAGCTACAGTACATCATTTCAGGATTATTAGAGTGAGGTTCATAAATTACATAATTTTGAGTCCAATGTAGAAATGTAATTACTGTCTTTGGAAGCAGTACCAACACAGAAATCAACTACCAACAAGCAAATTTATGGCATCTTGTCTGCCGAGCTCCTTGCTATCATTTCATTGAGGTGAGTGGGTGGAAGGGAATCCAAGGAAGGAAGAGCTAGGCTAGAAAACAGAATGTTTTCCAAAGATAAATTCAATTCAGCCTGTGCTTGTTAACATGTAAGTGGTTTGGGGGAAGTTAAAACTATCCTCCTTGTTAGGAGCCAACAAAGACACCTCTTCTTTGAAGCAGGGGTAATGTACCTCCGAACTTATCTTTTCCCATTTATTAACCAGCAGACAGATGCTAGCGCTTTAATGCGATCCCCAGTTTGACAAACGGCCGCTGGCAGCCTGCCGGGAGTGCAGTCACGCATGCTGCATGAGCACCAGTCGACTCCCTGGGCAAGTGCAGCTTTTCAGGTATCAGTGGAGCAGGAGAGTACTTTTTATGGGCATCTGGTTAAGAAGAACAGTTCAAGAGCTGCTAGGGGATGGAAGTGGAAAGGGCATGGGAGTTCACACCCTTATCACTAGGTTTCCTCTGCTGCATTGAGTCACCACATGCCCATACCCTAAGAATAATGTAAGTTAGTGATAGAGAGAATCCCACAACAGGCAGAACACAGAGCATAACGACAGTGTGAGCAGGGCAGCGGGATGGGGTGAGCTGGGTCAGTGCGCATGTTACTCACTACTGTGTGCTGGTGATTACATTTGCTGCTTTGAGATCGCATCTATCTTACACTCATGATGAAGATTTATGTGTCTAGAGCAATAGCAGGGGGAAATCTAAGCTGATTGATGGCATCTCTGTAAACAGTCCCCTTCTGTCTTTACACCTGCAGTATTCTGAGCCCAATCTTATGGCAAAGAAGTTGGCACCCACTGGTGTCAGCTGGTTTGCACTGGTGAAAATGGAAGGAAAATACAGGAAGGAAAATACCCTGACAAAGGTCTTGATTTACAGTGTAATATAAAGTCTCTGGGGCAGTCAGTAACCTCAACTCGTCACATCTAGATAGCTTCAGCTTCCAGAGAAATTATTTCCTTCACCTTTCCCCTAACGTATACAACCTGAGGGGAGCCAATCCATCTGAGGAAGTTCATTCTGCTCACAGTATGGGTCAATAAGTGATGAAATAAGTGCATTTTTTTTCCATTTTCACAGCCTGTTTTTCCATCTTCACAGCCCTTTGCAAACAGGAGCCTCTTAAACTCCACACCTGCAATGTGAGGCACCTCTATTCCCATCACAGTGATGGAGCAACCATGGGCATGTTAAGTGCCTTGTCCAAAGCAGCAAGCTACTGAGAACATGCACCAGATCCGTAACTGAGACCCATACTTAAGAGTTCAGCCAACCTTTCTGTTAATACTGAATCTTAAACCATTCCATGACTGCATCCTTTTCAGCAGTAGCAACTCAGAGGAAAGAGCTTGAGAGATGACAAGCTGGGCTATGAAAGCTGCTCTGCACCATGCGGCAGCTTGTTTATTGCTACCTGCACCTACATGCAGGGGCTTAAACTGCTGATCTTCAATCTCCTCCAGTGGGTGGGAGGTGGTAGCAGCGTGGTGACCTGCTATGATTCTGTGATCTGCAAAGCGAGGGACAAGCCCTGAGGGGAAAGCCCTTGAGCCTCTTCTAGCTGGAGCAGCGCAGAGCTAGGAGTGCTCAGAGCAGGGCAAGGAAGAACGGCTCCTACCCTACGCAGCCTTTCTGTGATGTCAGGAGGTTGGCATACCCCTACGTTACTGCTCGAGTTCCTCCTTTCCTCCTTCCCAGGCAGCTTGCCAGAAGAGTGACAAGTGAGCTGGCAGCTGATGTTAGAAGCCACCACTGCTGTTAGCTGCTGGTCACAACGCAAATGGTGCACGCAGCAAAGATGGGCTTAGACCTTTTACTAGAGGGCATTTTTAACACAAGTCAAAATTAATGGAGACAATAAAACCACAATAACTGAGCTTTAACATTTCTGAACATCTCCTACCGCTGGGCCCCTTCTGAGCAGCATAATCTCTGACGTGCCATTCCATTTACTTAAACAGATGATATAATTTATCAATATAATGGACACTGATGAAGATGGATTAATTTGGATTACCGAACCAGAGTTTCACAACGGCTCTATTCAGGACACAAAATTAGGATGTGTGTGATTATGACATTGTTTGGATCAGCGTGGGCAAGGGCAGCAATCTGCACAGAGCCTGGGGATGCTCCCGTGTTGGCTGGGGAGGGAGAAGAGTCCTCATCACCACGGTACAGCCAGGGAGCTTAAAGCCAGCATTTTTCTTCACGTCCCTTTAGGCCTCCCTGACTACGTTTATGTGACCTACCAGCGGTTTCTGACTTTTCTCACACCGAGACCCCCATAAAGTCAGAGGTAGAGCGCAGAGGAAAGGAGAAGCAAAGCTTAAAATAAAAATAAAAATCACCATTGGGTGAGATGTACGTGATCTCTGATCACACCTCTTCTTTGTACCTGTTCCTGATCCCACTATGTCCCTGCTGGGGGATTCGCACATCGCATCGGCCAGGCGCTCCCGGAGGCCCTCGTCAGTGTGCTCCATGGAAGACATGTGACGGAGACCGAAGTTCTCGGGCCAGCTCCCGCACACCTCCAGCAGGGTCACGCTCCGGTCAAAGGCACCTTCAACAAACAAACGGGAGATGTTCGGGAGACCCTGGGACCACAGCACTTCCATGCATAATATTTATGGCATTTGAGAGAAAGAAGGTCTCTTATGTGGCGTTCCTGAAAAGTTCATTTGAGCACGTTAGTTAAAATGTTGGTGTTAACAGCACAGGAGGAGCAAGCACAGACCCAGGTACTTGGCAGCTTTAAGCAAAGATGTCAAATCACAAACACAGACCCAATTCTGGTCTCACGCTAGTGAGAGCTGGGAGAGGCTCCACTGCAATCAGCATAATGACCCCGATGCAAATGACAAGAGAATCAGGAATTGTAAAAAAAACCCGTATAGGTTATTAAGTACATTAGACAACTAGAAATCAGTCTGAAAGTTGATTCGTCTTTCATCGCTTTGCTGTCGAGCACTTTCCCCTTCTCATCTTGGCCAATGGAAACAGTCAGGTTGCTTTGCCCTCACTGCTGGCCACAAACTGCAGTTCCTGTGCCACTCTTGCTCTCGTGCAGAGCTGTGCAGCGCTGCGACGCACCAGTGAGGGAAGGGCAGAGCTTCCTTGCTTTGTTTGGTGTTTGAGGTACGGCCACTGAACCAAAATAGCGAGCCCTGCTTTCAGCCTGGCTGCAGGGATTTTCTGTCCCTGCACTGAGAAGCATTACCTGAAACCGGAGCTAACAGAGACCCTTTCATCAGCAGAGCTTTACCAGGATGCTGGCTACGACGGAGCACATGCGCCTACAAAAGCACTGAAAGTAACTCCTTGGCTTACAGTTATTACCTCATTCACAACAGTATATGATGCTCTGCTGAATGCAAAGATGAGATTCTGAATTCAAGATCACTTCAAAGTACAAATTAAAATCGTTCTGCTTTATAATACAGCAAGTCTTCTGCGGAGGCTTGCTGAAATCATTCCCATTCGGAGCAAGGCTGCAGTCAGCCTTTGTTGCTTCAAGCACATACCATTTACTCCACTATTAGGTAACTGAATATGCAGCATTTATTGTGCCTGGTTTCTGCCAGCCTGCAGAGGGGAAAAAAATGCAAATGCCAATGTTTCTCAAAGTTAAAAGTACATGAAACACGTCCTTGTTATCAGGCCTTTGGTTTTCCCCTTTGATCAGCCGTCAGAAACTATCTACACTTGTGCTCTGTGACTGTACAGCTTCACAGCACACTCTCTGCCACTGACAGGTGGTAATAGAAAGGGTGAGAGACCGAGCCCCGCGGCAGGCGTCCCTTCCTCTGATAACGTCCAAAGTACCGGGTGATAACCGTTAGTAAACACTCGGGCAGCCGGTTAATCCATACATCAGCAAAGAGGGGCAGATAATTTTGAACTCTAATGGCACGGACAAAAGCACAAGGGCTGGCATCCAGGGATTTATATGGGCTGCAATGGTGACTTCTGGCTCCTGAATTTCATCAGCGCGCACAGCTTTGATTTATCTCCCTGCCTGGCTGCAGAGTAGATTCCTGGCACTAGAAAACCATCAACACTGAAATGGACCTCTACAAAATGGGACCGTGGCTCTCGTGCGATACACGCACTTGAACTCTGGATGAATCCCAGTTTGAACCGAGAGGAGGAATGACCAAATATTTCAACTTTTAATGGGTCTTTGGATTTATAAGGTTACTTCAGTCTCCTAATTTGTTTAAAGGCAAGGGTTCTTGAAGCTTGTTTGAGAAAATGCAGCGAGGAGGCTAAGTAATTTCTATTATGTCTGAGTCTCTGCAACATTTCCACGTTGTCAGCTATCCTTGCTGCAGGAGGAAAAGCAAAATTTGGTCTTTTTTGAAGCCTCCTTTTTCAAGCCATCCTTCATAGAGCTTTGTGAGACCCCGAAACCCTGCTCTGCTCATACCTCAGGAGCCTGATGATTTCAGGTATTTTCCACAGGGCCTTTCATTTGCCCACCTGGCTACCGGGGGCTTCTAACCCTGCTCCCCGCGCCCAGCAGGGCGGTGGTGAGCTGACACTGCTGTGCCAGAAACACTGATGAGAAATCTCTTCTCTGCTGGGGTCTGCTCTTATTTTGAAAGTGAGAAATGGGAGCATTTCTGCTCCTATAAGCAGACATATGAATAATAAGGCAAATGGCTTTTGAAGCTCTGCCAAGCTGACTGCATACGTGTACAAGGAGAAACTTCGTAGAGTGCCGGTCTCTGGTTCCAGAGATACTTGAGTGAGAGCAAAGGAGACAAGTGTAGCGTTACCTCTGCAATCAGGGCCAGGAGCTGCCAAAACTTCTTAGCAGCAACGTGTGAGGTGCAAGTGTTAATGTAGATGCAGGTTGGAGGGATTAACTGCACAGAAAGCTTTCTTGTAAAAAACTGAAAGGCTGCTGACGCTCGGGTTTTTATCTTCCCTCCCTTTGCACTCCCTTTCCATGTTACGAGCTCAGGTCTGGCAGCACGATTCCCATCTGGGTGTCCTGTGACGATTCCCCAGCCGCCGTGAGAAGAGACCTTGCTCAGAGCAGGCAGGTCCCACACAGCACAAAACGCTGCCCCTGTGCCCCTCCTATGCAAAAAAAAAACAACCAACAAAAAAAAGATCTGTTTTGGGAAAAATGAGACAGATTACGATGGCCCTTCCTCTTCTTCTTGCCGCTGCACCGACAGTCGGCAGATGTATCAGAGGGAAATCATTTTTATTGTTCTGATTCGTCCTGGGTATTTTTACACCTTGGGAAATTCTCCTGCCAAGTGCATGAAACCGCAGTCGGGCCGGTTACTCCCCGGAGCCTCTGCGTGCTTTGTCCTACATACATCACTACCACCGGCACAAGGGCTAATGGTATTAAACTTAAACTGATAGTGGCTAACCCTATCTTTGCTATTTATTAAATTGTAATCTCTCTCTGGCTGCCTCGCTCTCCCTTTGTCAGTCCCAGCATCTCAGCTGATAACGTATCAAATTTCTCATCGTCAGCCACAGGGAAGTGTACAAATCAATCTTGGGGCAGCATCCTGCTCCCCAGATCCCGCTGCCTGCAGACCCAGGATTGCAATGGGCTGTAGGGAAGCAGGTGGCTCCAGGTACATCCCCAACCGACCGCTGGAACCCTACAGCCAGCCATGGGTGTATGACCCCACCCTGTGACACCCGGCCCTTCTGCTGTCCCCAAAGCCGGCGCCCGATGGCGGAGCAAGTTCCACCTACAAGGAGCAATTTGTGTAGAAACAACGCAAGAAGGGCAAATCAGATGCCATGTTAGCCAAGCAGCTACTTGTGAAATCCTGGTGAAACCTCATTAAATCCACTGAAAAAAATGGCACCGACTTAACGTGTGTCAGTGTTTCACCCCACGGCTCGGTGCTTTCAGGCCAGCAGGCTGTTTCCTTCTCCCCTTATTTACTGAAGATGAAACCAGGTGGACACGAAGACCATCGGCTGCTCTGTGCCATGCCCCCGCTGTCTCCCAGACCCACTGCACTACAAACACAAAACAACGTCAAACCAAACCGAAGGGAACAAGCACAAACCTTGGCTTGAACATTTAGGTCGAAAGTGCTCTGTGTTGCAATCCCGGCGTGTTTAGCTTTCCCCTGCCCCAAACGCTCCCAGCTGATTCTGCTCCGTACACAGAACTTTCCCATTAAAACCCATTTTAATACCAATACTGATCTCCCACTCGTGTCCTCTCGCCGACATCTGCCTCCCAGCAGAGCTGCCCCGACTGCTGCAGTGCAGGATTGGGCCCTGCATCCTTCTGCCGAACACGCCTCATGTTATCCTAATGGCAGAGGCTCTGCAATCACTCACACCAAATTACCTTGCTTAGAAGCACAGGATTTGTCTTTCCCATTGCAATTGTTTCAAGGCTTTTAATAGAAAAGGAAAATAAATTCTACAGAAGGAAAGAAAAACACCCCAGCCTTGGAAGCATCCTTTTGTTTCACAGCTAGCCCTACCGACAAAGGCTGAGAAAACCGGGTTTATTTTCTCCTCTGAAAAACCTAGTGCTAAAATGTATTTTTACAAAATATTCTAATGCTTCTAGTATGTTATTTTTCGAAGTCAAAATAGCCAAGCTAAATCTTTCACCACAGTGCTTTAATTCGAAAGCCAGGGGAAATTTTTTTCATTAAACCTCTGGACGGCTTTGTTTAAAGTATGAAATCAAGTAGCTCCATTTCCTGTCTTCTAAGGAACAGTAAATCAAAAGGAGTACGTTCTCCAAAAATACAGTAATGGTTCTATTAAAGAGCTTGACAGTTTTGAGCCTCACCTTGCATATTGCAACATAGGTGCGAGCAAAAATAACTGAGTAAACAGCAAAGGAAACGACCTGCCCATTTCAAGCAGTGGAAGATGCATCCTTCCCAGGAAGGAGGTGTGGGCTGGGTGCTGCTGTGCTGGACACAGTGGAGCAGAGGGGATGTACTGAGCTGCCCAGCACCGCCTCAGCTGGGAGCGAGAACCCCATGGGGTGTTAGGAACCATGCATGGAAATTCCTTGCCCGGAGCAGTGAGTCAAATTATAACACAGCCCGTTTAAATATGAGTGGTTGAACTTTCCTACAGGGTTTGCCAATTTGCTTCCACGCCATAACTTTGTTACCGCGGGGGGGAATGCCGCGGAGCGCTGCCTGGGAGCTGTGCAGATCCCCTCCCTGACTGTGCTGGGAAGGGATGCTCTGAGCTGCAGTGCCCCTGTGCTGATCTCTGCTGGGCAGGGCACGTCCTGGCTGGCAAACTGCAACAACTCACCCATGTCCGGCTGTGAACCGAGGTGTGCGTGCTGACCGCTGCCCCTGGACACGACGGCAGAAGCAAGAGCCTTTGTGAGGAGCTCTTATTTCCCCGTCGCTGTGACACCCACGGTGTTTTTTTCCAGAACTGCTCACTTCTGCCATGAACAGGACATTACTCACCAGCTCTGTCTCTTACAAACGCATTTAACTAACAGAGCCTTCCGCTGGGGTGCCCAGTCTCACGGGCAGCGAGCACTCAAATCCCTTTGGACTTTGGGGTGGGCGATGCTGCGAGGCTCCCTCGTGCCTCCTGGGCGCACAGCAGCTTGCAAACGAAAGCATCGCTCATTCCTCCACCATTGGTTCTAAGTGGGTTCTGAGCAAAGACGCAGCGGTGGGACGAGGGAGCTGGCAGCGCACCGCAGTGCCCAGGCCTGCACGGTGCGAGCTGGGGGCTGCCTCGCCTTCCTCCTCCTCCTTTTTCTCCTCCTCCTCCTCCCGCCCAGCTCCTTCCCCCTGCACAAAGGGTTAACCCTGGGCTCGGGGTGAGCGTTTCAGGCCCAGGAACAGGGCCAGCGATCACAGCCACGGTGAAGGGTTTCGAACGGAGGGAAGAGGCTGTGATTTTCAGAGCTGGAACAGTGAGATATTTTTATAAATACATAAATCTTTTCAAGGAAAAACAAATATAGGGGAAAGAATGTAAACATTATTGTAAAATGCATAATAAAACGTCTGCTGTTTGTTAATTTTGCTCCTTATTATCCAGTCTATCTCTGCCTCCGATGTTGAAACATTTTCCTTATTTTTTTTTTTTTCAACTCCCTTATTCATTTAAAAATAGTTCCCTGCATGTTATATGAATAAGCAAAACCTAAGGTCCTAAATCCAGGAGAACTTTGAAGTATGAAACCCACGGTCTATGGGAACTATGTTTTCATTAATCAAAGTAGATGTTTCTAAAGCCATCAGATTTATCATGACTGGATTTCATATGTGAAACCCAATATACACACAGACATACACTGCTTGTCCTTTTGGATTAGCTCTGACCTTTTACTCTCCTTTCTGAAGGATCTGCCTTTCCTCAGAGCAAGGCTGCCCCGCGTTACCATCAGCCAAAGGAGCCTTGACGGAGGACGCGTCCAACTTCCAGCTCTGCGTCTGGGCTAAGGTCAGAACACAAATGATTAAGTGCATTTGTTACAGCTGCCTTTGCCTCGGATGCTTCCTGAGATTCGCTCCGTGCCAGCATGCTGGGATCGAGGGACCCGCACGGCATCACTGCTCCGACCTCAAGCATGTGGCACTGCAGCACCGACCCCAAGCGCCATGGCCAAGCTCAGACTCCCCACAGTTGGTGGAAGGACAAGGCAAAGAGCTGGGGCAGGATGTGACGCCCCTCCAAAGTGGGACTTAAAGGATAAAACCCGAGAAATGGGGGGTCTGGGGCTGTTTGTGCTGCAGCTTCGTGGCACAGAGGTTGGCTTTGCCATCTTGCGGAGAACGGGGGTGAGTGCTGGCTCTGCTGTGGGGACAGAGCGACTACAGTAGAACTGGATACCATTTTAAGAACAAAATATCCCTTTCGTAACAAAATAAATGATCAGGGAAAACATTTTTTTTCCCCTGGCATAGCAAGATTCTTGCCTATTTTAACTCTTCACAGCTTTGCAATATCAGAATGCCTGGAAAATATCCAGAATGCTACAAGCAGTGCCAAAGCTGCCCCTAGAGCTGAGAACGTCTCTAACCCAATGCCCGTGGAGCATCCCATGGCCGGGCAGCTCAGCACGGAGCTGTGGGGCTGGGGCAGCTGCGGGCTGTGCCCTGCACGCCAGGCGCTCCACCTGGTGCTCCTGCAACCTCCAGCTCTGGAAATTTCATTAAAAAAGGATTCACAAGAGATCTTCGGCACTTTTTAGTTTTAGCAGAGTTGGAAGTGTTTTCCTGTGGTATTCGCATAGTTATAATTCTCAGCCCCGGTTAAAATTAGAAAATCCAGCGGCTTTTTTTCTCCTGGTGAAATTTCCCACTCTCGCAGACCCAGGACTTAGTTAAGCTCACAGCAAGTTCATGGCTGAGATTTGCAACAATGCCTCGGAAATTTACATGCACAACGAACTCCATCAAACCTCAGCGAAGGCTTTTTTAGCCTCTGTTTTGTTTCGCTTCTCACCTGAATAAAGCCTGCAGTTTTATGACACTCCAGCCTTTACACTGCTTCCATTGGGAAAAGCTGTGTAAGACGCAGGGAGGATCCATCTGGCACTTCTTGTTGGCCTCCCATCCACAGGACAAGGCACTTCCCAACTCTGTGGTTGTCTGCAGCCCTGCCCTGCCCTAATGCCCTCACCTCACACGGCAGAAATTGCCCAATTCCACTGGAGGGAATTGGGGTAATCAATTGCTACTTCCCTCGAGAAAACAGCAAGACTTACCGTGCTTATTATCAACTTTGTGGCACATGCAAACACACACATGTACACACGACACAGACTACAAAGGGCTCATGTTTGCCCGCTTGTAAGGAAAGGCCTGACAACTCATTGGGGTTTTCCGGATAGCCAAGATCTTATGTTACACTTTGAGAGACAAGTGTGGATTTGTCATATTGCTTGAGAATTAGTGGTAACTGTCTGAGCCAGGGAATTTAATTCTGATTGTTTCGTTTGAATTAAAAAATCTTAGTGTTGAAAAAACATTGGAACTGTGCTATATACTAATATATCACTCACCCTGTAATAGGAGAGTCTTTTTTGTGTGTGTAATAGAAACAGAGAATGTAATGCTTGGAAAGACCAACTCCATCTGGGCCGTGGTGGTGCCCTGGGCCAGCTGCTGCCCAGGAGCACAGTGCAGCACACCCAGCCCCACACCCCGGTGTTAGCAGGCACCGAGCACTTGTGGTTTCCAACCGCTTTGCAGAAATCAGTGTATCTGAGTCTTTTGTAGTAGGGGTTTCCATGTCGGTAATGCACTTCCTTGCCAGACACCTATGACTGAGGAGAAATACCATTCTTCTGATGCTTTCTGCAGCAAATCTCCCCGTGTTAACATTCAGTGTATTAGAATTGCATCTAATACCAGGTGCACAGCCTGCTGTAACCACGGCTTCCCTGCTCATATTCTGAAATATTTCACAAATAGCAGGAGATGGATCCTGATTCTGGAGTGACGGAGATGCCCGTGTTCAGGGCTGATGTAAGAGCACAGCGCTGCCAACATCAAAATGCTTTGGAAACTCACTCTTGCTACTTATTAACTGAGCTACCAAGAGCAGCGAATGGAGGCGAGCGTACAAACCATACCCACAGCCAAATCCTACGAGCTATGAGCGCTGAAACAAGGAGTCGTGCTGCTCACAGCTGGGGAGAGCTGGAAGACTGAGGTGCAGCCCCCAGGGCAGCGGGCAGGTCTGTGCCCCACGCAGGCTATGCCAGAAGGAATGTCCAAGCCAGGCCTTGGAATGGGCTGCGCGGCGCCGAGCAGACACCCCCACCCAGCTCCGGGCGATCTGGAAATGGCCCAGCCCAAGTCTGTAGGTTCCTCCAAGAACATTAAGAAAATGTGTTTTTTTAAGGACTAGAAGGAAATGTGAAATTTTATGTTTAGAAAATAATAAAAATTCAAAAAACACTCAACTTGTTTCCATGTAAGCCTTCCAAGTCAGGACAGATAAATTCTTTTGGCCCGATTCTGACTTCATTAAAAGCGCGTGCCAAGCTGCACGAGCTATCTAAGCTCCAACAAGGACCGGACCTACAAAGCACTGAAATCTCTGGGCGCAAGCCAGCTTAAGTATATACTTCATCTTTAGCGTGCAAATGGCCACAGTGACTTGAGCGGTCGTATATATACGTTGAAGGTTATGGGTGTGCTCAAACGTGCTCTGGAGCGGGGCCAGAGCGCGCGGCGGCTCTCAGCAGCGGGGCCGCGTCCCCACCGACGGCTGCAGGATGGAGGGACCCTGTCCACGCCGCCCGACGGCTGCTCCGAGCATGCTCCGGAGGTTCTGCCCTTGTCACTTGCGTTATCCATCAGAGCTCTGCTGGCTGCATAAGGCAGAGTGACACTGCAAGGTGAGATGATGGAGTGAAAAAATTATTGCGGCTGGCGTGTCCTAGCCTACAGCTTTCGGTCACTTAACTCATCGCGCTCTCATCCTCAGACACGGCAGGACGCGGAGGGCAGGAGGGTTACCCTGCCACATGCCTCTTGTTTGCGCTCGGCGATTTGCAGCAGCAACTCCAAACCAAGCAGGACTTTGGCGAAGATGGCTTGCTGCTCGTGAAAGGAGGGAAAGCGGGCACATCAACCCCAAGAAATGCATGAGAACCAAGTGTAAGAGGAAGGTCTGGTAATTCATATTGCACTGGTAATTCACAAAACACAGCGCGCTCTAACTCTGGAGCATGACAAATGGATTTTTATAGTCAATGTTCGTATTTCTTCCTTCAGGAAAAGCCATTTTGGAGCACTGACAGCAAGGGCATGCTTCGCTGTGATTTATGGAGCAATGTAACCTATAATGTAATTTGGGATTGACCATTCAACCAGAAGCCACCGAAAGCCCAAAGGAATCAGAGATACAGCGAGAGACAAAGGAGGAACCTCAGCGTCTGCACAGCCAAACCTCGATGCCCCAGACCCCTCCCTGATCCCAGAGGCCCCATCCCTGCACAGTGCTGGGAAGAACCACCCAAGCCTTCCCTTCCAGCTCCTCTGGGATCAGCCAGGCTTCCCCAGGAGGGCTGATGCAGCCACTCAGCTCTGCAAACCTTCAGAGCATCTAAACCCAGCGATAAAGCTGTCCTCTGTCTCACACAGTCTCTTCGTTGGGCAGGAAAGCCATCCAACCCCACAGGAACCCCACAGCTCCATCAGGTACCTTAAGTCCTGATGCAATCCCTAAATCCCCCTGCAAACTCTCCTTGCCTGCTCGAAATAGCTCGAGATGATCATCACCATGCTGCTGGACACAGCGAGATGGAGTCGGAGCGCTGCAGCCTGCCATGCTGGTGGGCAATAAATATTCTACTGAAATCATAACTCGAGCATATTTTAAAGGATAAACCTGCTAGTAATAACTAGGAATCAAAAGAGAAGATTCCGATTTTTATGCCAGAAAGCTAACAAAAATCTTCAGTGCGATATAAACAAGTATCTATCATTATAAACTAAGTTCAGCATGTAAAAATCCAAAGATGGAGTTTATTGTCTTTAATGGCTGAGAAATGACAAGTGTGTTTGGTTGAAAAGGAATTTAGAGAGAAGTAGTTCTGTACTAGAACCAAAATCAGTCTTAAGAAAAAATAAAATCACTGCTGACAGCTTTACAGTAGAATTAAGCCTCTCTGAACTCTCAGAAGTGGGGCTAATCGTGAGGTTCTGGGGAACTTAACACAGAATAGAGATCTGACTATTACGGGAATCCTCCAGCTCAGGTGGGAGCTGCTCACACACCCTCATGGGAGGGAAACTCACTCCTGAGATGGACGAGGAGACCTGAGTGGTCTGGCAACAGCTGATGGAGACCTGAGAGCGACGCAGCGCTTCTGGCATGGGGCTGCCTACGCCCAGGCACGGTGCTTCCTGCAGTGGGTAAGCTGAATGGTGGAAGCTGTCCAAGGGGAATCTCTCAAAAACCCTGGACAGCAGCAAAAAATGTGACAAAAAACTTGCCAAATGTTTTAGTGCGCTGCTGAAAGATCAAGGTGGAAAATGCCTCTGCTCTGGAAGCCCTGGAACAAAGACAGACTTTCCTGGAACGGAGCGCATAGCTGCTCAAACATAAACCAGCCATCAAGTAGTGAAGCAAAGACACAACAATCATCATGTCACAGACTGGGAGAAAAAGGAAAGCAGGGAAATGAAGTAAAATCTTTGCCAATGCCAGGTACAATCATCTCTCTGTGTGCAGACTGATTTAAGTCAAGGAAAGAGAGAAAAAAGTGGGACATTAAACGAAAAATACTTGCAAGTGCAACAAGTGAACACACTGGAAATGCATCCTAGGAGAAGCAGCTTTTCCTAAGCACACCAGCAGGACGAGGTACCTTGATCATTAAGAAGGTCAACAGAGGCACGAGTGGTTTCCTCTGTGCAGCGCAGGCGCAGAAGCGATGCTGGGGTGTGCTCCAACGCGAGGAGATGGCGGCGCGGCTCTGCTGCCTGTCTGCTGTGTTTATGGATGCTCCTGCTAGCCCAGGCACGGTTTGGGAACATGGATCATAACACTGCTTTTATACCCTATAAAAGCACACTGTGAAGTGATGAGAAATGCGGATTGCTGAGCTGGGCCAGGCGAGTCCGTTATGAAGTAGGAGCATACTTTTCCGTGAGGCATTTTACAATGCAAGGAGTAATTCTCTGCTTGCTGTGAAAAAAAAAAAAAAAATTGGGACCCCTCCAGAGCATGTGTTTCACAAATCTCCAAAAAGTGGAAAACAAGATTCCAAGAGGAGAAGGGCAGGAGGTGCAGGGAGAGCGGCGGCTGGGGCTGGCCTCCCGCACTGGGGGCAGGCGAGGACCCATCAAGCACATCTGTGCTCTGCTTCCCCGAGCTGCTCGCCTCCTGTCTGAGCCTGGCGTGGGACTGGGGCACGCGCTGGAAGCTGGCTACCTCCCTGTGATCCCAGATTTTGTTCAGATGCAACCAGAACAGGAGGTGACGCTGGGGATGTTTCAGACCACCTGCATTTTCTGCTTCCTTGAGCCGAGAGCCGCCTTCTCGTTCCAAGGTGGGGAACTAGCATCTCAGCACCTCCAACCCCTGACCTCTGCATCTCTACGAACTCAAACACGGGCTGATTTTCATCTAGTTGGACACTGTTTGAAAACAACAGAGGAAGTGGGATCCATCCTAAGTTTCTGTGAAATACTCACGCTGGAGAGCTGCCACCGCCCTGGAAGCAGCTCCCCAGGGCCCCAGCATTGGTGGAGCGCAGGGAGAGATGCCCCGCGATGACGCAGCCTGCCAGGTGCACACCTCCACGTTCCTCACGCCAACTCTGAAGGCAGCGCTCCATATGAGCTGGTATCTATAAAGGTGTTTGTCAGGTGGGACAAGAGAGGGCACCACCTGAAGAGGCTGCCCCAGCTCCTCCTCCTGCCTTTGTTTCTCCGTCTGTACGATGGGTGTAGGACAACGCAGCTCCTTGCCTTTGGTTTTCCCGAAGAAGTCACTGGGAACGCTCTGAGATCTCAGTAGCAAGTCAGCACACATCACTGCTCACAAAAGACCCCCTGCAGCTAACAATATGACTTCGGAACACCTTGAAAATCCAAACCAGATGAGTGCTGTGCCCATCTACATCAAAAAGCTGCTGTTTTTCCAGCCATCCCGTTGTTAGGTCAGAAAGCCTTCGCTTCTGCAGGCATCAAAAGTTTTAGAGAGATTTAGAGAAACCATGCTAATACTCATAGCAGTGAAGATAAACAGCCTAAGCCGAACTGGAAATCTCACTGTTCATAAAGAATGAAATTCACCTCCGTGCTGAGAACAGGCACAAGGCCAATATACCATTTAAGATCCATTTTCAGGGCTTAGTATGACTTAAGTGGTGCGCAGAGCCTGGGCTAGCCTTCGGCACGGAAGGGGATTTCACCCATAATGAATGAGCGAGAGCCAAGAGCACAACTGCCTGCAGGACCTCTGAGAGGCTGACGGCTGCAGGAGCCCCATAATCCAATCGACTCGTAACCACTGAGTCCACCTACCCCTCTCCTAAAAATAATGGGTCCAAGACAAAGGAAGTGGAAATTAGATGCCTGTGGTGAATTGCAGAGAGCCAAGGACCTTAAAAGATACCCAGTACTTACATCTACACTTAATTAGGAGCGAAACTGCAGACATGAGACCTCAACATGTGGTATTCACATGTGGGCTCAAAAATACTGTCAAAGACAGTTTTCTTCTGGTTAAAACGCTGAGGATGTGATGCAGAGAGAAGGCCCGGGGACGGCTGACGGACAGCCCCAGCTGTCTGCAGGGTCACGCCGCGCTCTGCCAGCCCTACCGCCGGCTGCGGTGGCTCCCAGGGCAGATGCCAGGCTCTGCCCGGGCACCCTGTGCAAGTCAGATGGCTGCAGAGAGGTCCCGGGACATCTTCTGCATGCACTGATCAAGCAGTTAAACCTAAACGAGGAGAAATCTGAAATTCAGATGTCAGTGTCAAAACTAATAGGAAACAGGATGCAGTTACAATGCACGTACAGTGGTCCAAATTCTGTACTCAGTTACAACGCAGTGAGCCCAATACGAGCGCAGGGAAAATGCATTCTGCTGCACGTTAATGAAGAATTTTGTCTCGTAGACTTAAAAATAAACTTGTAACCTTCTCTGACCCAATGTAAAATCCCAGCAAGAGTTTTGCCGGGTATGGGCCAAGGACAAAATTGCTTGTTATCCTGATACCACTCAACTTCAGAGATGCCTGCAGCAGAGCAGGGGGCTCCTGGTGAAATCTGTTCACCAAAGCCAACGGGAGCAGTGCCACGGCGCCCAGCGAGGGCAGGGTTTCACCCCACGTCTGTGAAGGGGCACTGTTTGCTGAAGAGAAGTATAAATTTAAACACAAATGAAGGCTCTTCTAAGGCTACTGTAAACAAATTTTAAAGAAGGTATGGAACTTAGTTAAGGAAAAGTGTGAATACGCGGATGTCATCTTTACACCATTTATGAACAACTCATCACAACTCGCACTGCTACAACACAGCAGCCAGTCGGAGCAGCGCTCCGCGAACAAAACCAGAGACATCTGCAAATCGGATTTAAAATCCTTTTTTTTTTTTTTTTAAAAAAAACACAACAAAATGATTAAAAGTTGAAGAAACACTTCCATATGGAAGAATCTTACCCCAACAGGTCACCACAAAGACACTTCAAACACAATAAAACAGGAAGCGCTAAAAAAAGCATAGCAGCTCACAAAAACCCCACAACCTCTTCCACAGAAAAAAATCTATGTCACCCTGGGTAGCTCTGCACAGTTCAGAAAAACCATTTGGCAGTGTAATGTGTCTTTAATCTGCCCAATTTGCTTATTATAGTAGAGGGTAAGAGGAATTTTCAAGCAGTGGCCAAAAATACAACAGTGATATCCTCCTCTTGAAAAGTAAACTTACTTAAAGTGAATTAATTTCTTCAACTTAAATATTTCAAAGCTGAAAGTGTCCCCAGTTGAACAAAAAGAAAGCTGCCGTTGGTGAAGCATGGTTTGCCCATTCCAGCCCAGGACCCCAGTCGCTTCCCTGAGCCCGACTGCTCCCGTCTATGCACCAACCTCCTCAGTTAACATTATTACTGCTGCTGTCAACTCCTCTGACCCAAGTCCTTGCTCATGTGAAGCCTGACCGTTTGCAAAAACCCAACACCAAGATTTCAGGTTACATACAATCAGAAATTGGCTGTGTTATGGATGGGACAGCACTGAACTGGGGCTCTCCTCCCAGGTGCTGGCGCTACAGAGATGCCCAGAGGAGGCCGACAGAGATAATCATAGGGAAACTGATGGAAATCAAGGCTGCCAGCTCTTGATATCTAATACCCACGACTTAAAAGACAGAAAGGTGCAAAAAGCTTAATAGTATTTGTAGCTGAAATTAAAACTTTAAAAGAAACTTATACAGAGCAGTAATGTATGCAATGACATCTGGGACTGTAATCAGCAAACTGCTTTCAAGAGCTGCCAAAGCAAACAGCCAAATAACAAATCCACTTTACAGATCATCAATCTGGTCGGGCACTTGCCAAGGTAAATAGTACAAGGCTGAAGTTTGCTTTGCAAACCAGTGAGCTGGGAGTTCAGCACGGCCCGCTTCCAGGACGGCAACGCTGGGGCAGGGTCCTGGAAGGTTTGCATCCAGGAAAGTTCAACAATCCAGTATCCAGCCAGCGACTGGGGTGCGCTGGGAGATGAAATATAACCAACGTTGGGGATTAAAAAAAATACAGGAGGTTCAGGTTGTGTTCATAACTCACTTAAAGGCGACAACTACTCACGGTGGTAGAAGTCAAACACGAGCTCTCAGATAATGCAGAGTTTACTGTAACACTGCTTTGCAGATCGGGCAGCATTTCATGGGAACTCCGAACCCAAGACTGAAAAAAATTAGTAGGAAATGAACCTCCTTTTATTTTCAAATGAGATAAAATCTGGCTCCAACTACCATATTTTACATTTTAGGGAAGAGGATATAAAACATCAAACGGTGATTTTTTTTTTCATTATGAATGCAAGAAAGATAATTTATGGCGGCTGCAAAACATTTATTTAAGAAGTAAAGCCTTCATGTTCTGTATACAATTTATAGGGTTGTAAAAGAAAGAAGTGGAACAACTTCAGCCATAACATGTGCATTTATGAATAATAATTGTACGCTCGTTTTGTTAAAAACAACTTCTGCTTCAGAGTTCATTCTTTAGTTGATTGGGAAGTCACAGAATCATTCAGGTTGGAAAAAACCTCTAAGACCGTCAAAGTCCTCCAGTGCGACCTCGGATTTGTTTAACATTACGCTCTTGGCTCAAAGAAAAGGGGAGTTTGGTACGAAATCTCCAGGCAGTGCATGTCAGGGGCTGAGGAGAGCAACAGTAGGGATGTGTGTGTGATGTTGTTCAACCAGGGAGGGCCAGCATACTCCCGGTGGAAGTTGCTTCAGCTCTGACTTCGAGCACAAATATTTGATGTTCACGGCAGCCGTGCAGTGTTGCAACACGGCCACAGGGCCGCCTCCAGCAGCACGCTGCCGCATGTGGCTCCGCACCGCCGCACCTCGCTGCTGGGCAGGAACGGGCCACTTCCCTGCCTGCACCCAAACCCCACTGCCCTAGCGCCGTGTGCATAAACACAACCCAAATGTGATGAAACTGGCCCAGTATTTACTGCGAGAAAGGTGACTGTTAGCGCAGCTGGAAGGTGGCATAGGGCTACCACACGTGGGTGCCGGCAATTAAAAGCACAGCTGCCTCCTTTGTCTTCTCTTTTTTGCTTCAATTTGTCATTTATTCTGGAGGACAAATCCAGCAGAGCTGGGCACTGTGCTGCCCAGGGAGCGGTACGTGGGTGCTCTGCCTGCGCTCGGGCACAACACCTGGAGCAGCAGCAGTCTGCTCCATGGCCGTGCTCTGATCAGCATCACCTGTTTTCCAGTTATGCCAAGTTCCTCAAACAGTTCCTCTAACTTTTTAGCTAATCAAAGCACGATGAAGCATGGGAACAATTTAGGACTGCAGTTTGACATAAGTAAGAGGATCCCCCACAGGCACAAAAAAATCCTGATGACGAATTGCTCGTGCTAATCAAGAGATCCTGCCTTTGCAGGGCGTCGTGTCTCACGAACGTGTGCACAGCAGGGCCAAGATCCCACTGGGTAGGTATGGCATGGGCTGCTTTGAAGGTCTCAGCTCTCCACGTCAGATACGGAGCTCACCCTGTTCACCCCGCACCCCATTTCCCACCACGTCCCTTGGTGAGATGCTGGACCGTACTCACAGGGCTATTTGCTATTTTTGGGGAGTTCCCTTCTACTTTTGTTCCAGTGAAAAGCAGCAGCATCTGGTATCACAATGCAAACAGATAGGGCTGCCCCAAACACGGAGCTTTCAGAGGCTTGGCAGGATTGCTGCTCCGCGCTGCGAGGAGCTGCCGGTGGCCAAAAACACTGATAAAAAGGATGTGTAACTCCTCAACACTACCCATGATGGAAACAACTGCAGCTCTCACTGGAGGTCAGGACGCACACGAAAACAAGCCTACATGTGTAGCAGATTACAACAAACACATGGCCAAGATGGACTCGACAGATCAAATGTTGGAATCATACGATGACACATGGAAAAGTGGAGTTTAGCAGGGGAAAAAAGCAACCGAGAGCCCATATGTTCAATTAGCAAGATACAAAGCTTTTGTTGTATACCAAAAATAGCAAATAAAAGTCTGTTGTCATTTTTGGATATCCAGATGTGTTTCATTTCCAGCTTCACATCTCAACGTGTGGACCTGCCTGAAGTTGAAAGAGAGGAAAGCGTGGCAATGGCTGAAGGGTGCAATTACATCGAAACTCTTCCTTCCAAAGAGGGGCGATCACGCTGCCCGCACCTTGCGCAGCGCTGCTGGTGCATGGAGCCTTCGTCACGCTCTTATGGACCCACTCAGAGCACGGCATCACAGCGGGCTGTTATCCTTAAGCATCGTTTCCCCTTTGCATGAAGACCTGCCTGTCACTGATTACTTTGAAGTACTCTGTTTTTTCAATGCATCATAGGGAATCGGGATTTATCCCTCCTGAGCACGCTCACAAAGGGCAGAAGCGGACGCCAAGTCACGAGCACTACACTAGCTACCTGGCCAGAGCCCATATAAAGAAAACACCCGTCTATAACCAATAAACACAAGTTACTTAGGTAGCACTCAAACAAAACCAGACACTCTCATCTACTGCACATTTCCCTTTTCTCGTATTTTTCTTTCATTGTTTTTGAACTTAAATTATGTTCAAACCAGGAACATTTGCTGGTGATGTGACTTCCTGGAGGAAGCCTCAGGTGTGCTGCCCTGGCAAGACTTTGGTCCAGCAGCCTCTAAGGAAGCAGAGGTGAAGCTGCCCAGGGCAGGAGGGCTCAGGGTGAGATCTAGCCCTGGGCTGACGGCTCCGTCTTGCAGCACACACCTCACAGGCAGCAATGCGTCTTCCCCAAGTGTGGCTGTGGGGCAGTATGATTATCTCTCATCCCCAAATGGAAAAACTGAAGCAGGCAGAGATTAGGTTACGTGCCCAAGATCACCCAAGAAGCCTGTGGCTGCGCTGGGATCAGACCCTCGGCTGGTCGGTACTTGCCCAGCTCCCAACCACACCACCATCCTTCCTGAACGCTTTCATGTAGTTATATTTATCTTTGTGTAGGGTCATCTTGGCTCCCATTATGAAAAGCACATA
This sequence comes from Numida meleagris, assembly GCF_002078875.1. NCBI lineage: Eukaryota > Metazoa > Chordata > Aves > Galliformes > Numididae > Numida > Numida meleagris. Next base: position 7,857,774 of record NC_034426.1, read on the forward strand.
TGGTTTACAGTCCTCAAATTGCCTGTGTAAGGGTTAAATATTCAAATATAATATTATTGCTGGCATTTATGGAAAAGTTTCTCGGTGTCCATTCCAAAATCCCATGGCTTCTCTGATGCTGCTGCTCTGTATCACAGATAGTTATAAACCGGCTTGTCACTTCCCTATCTGCGAGCTGATAAAAGTGAAGCACTTTATCCAAAGGTTTAAAATTAGTCTAAATGATGAGAATGCGGCTGCATGTCTGCATTTGCTAATGCTCTCATTTGAATTTTTTGATCTTATAACTGTTATCAGAGTTACAGGAAGAAGGAAAACCAGTGAATGCTCCTGCAGTGACCTATGCATGTCCAGCATAATCCTATGAGCTCAAGTTCCTCGTGTTGGAGTGCCTTTGTCATAAATTCTCAAATCATAAAACCCCTGCGGGACTGCAGGGAACAGCTGTAGTACACAAAAGGTTAATCAAAAAATAAATGACACTAACAACCACCAAATGTAAACAAGCACCTCTTACCACGATAATCTCGTTGGCACTACTGCAAAAATTATTACTAAAAGAACCGCAAACGGCAAAGCCACCAGCACGGATCTGTACTTAGCAATCTATTCTAGGCATCGCCTCCACCTGGGCGTGTGGTTAAATGTTTTATTCCTGATTCAGCTAAACCAGAATTGCTGTGCTTTGTCTCGCAGTCCTGCTGGGCCATCCAGACCACTTGAGAAACCTCGCTGTACCCCAGACAAGCAGCAGCAGGCGCGGCGGCCAAGGGACGCCTGCATCCAGCGCTGTCTCTACACTCCGGTGTGTGTGTGAGCAACTTAGTTCTCCTCATGTTGTACGGCGTGTTGTACTGCTGCGTGTACAGACCAGAAAGAAAAAGGAAGATTTACCATCATGGTCTATCTTCCAGGTTAGTAATGATTGATGGACTTTGTGTTTGTATCCGATTTGTGTTTCCAGCCTGTGTAATAGATAAAGAAGTAAGAGGAGTGAGTAATATACCTTGCACTCAGAAAGGAGCAGACAAGCAAACACACACTGGGTCGCTGATGCCAGGACCATGTGCTACAACGTGGGACCTGCCCAGCACATGCCAGGGGCAGCGATCTCCCTGCTCTCCGAGTAGCCCAGTGAAGTTCCTCATCCCTGCGCTGCAGACAGCGCTGCTTCCCACCGGGTAACAAAGCGCAGCCCCCAGGGAGGTGTCGTTACATGTCATCATGTTTCTCAGTTCCTTTAAAAAAGATGCGTAAGGAAGGATATCAGCATGCATTGTTTGGAGGGCTACTGATAACCACACCACATATGAAGAAAAGCTTGGCGTTTCCACCTAATTCATACCATGTGCAGGCCCAAGATACCATGTTGTTTCTGCAAACGTTCAATTAATTATTTTTGAATAGATCGGCCACAAGATCCATCCAGCCAAAACAATACGGAGAAAACACATTCCACAGACTGAAGGCAGTTGGACAAAAAACCTTCCTGCTCTCACTAAACATCGCGTCAGAGATTCACCAGGCACCATGCTTTTTAAAGATCTGTTTACTCCACCATTACTAATATTCAAGATACATTTAAAGTAAATAGGTTAGGAAAGCATTTGATCTCATTGCTATGTAGTGCAGAATCCCGGTAGACTAAATTTCCTGGTACAGTGAACTATTCTTAGATTCCTTGAAATCCTGACTTGCTCTCAGCTACTCCAGCAATAGCACAAGCACTGCTCTGGCAGGACAGAACCGCTGTTGTGAGCAAAGAATCAGCACAATTTACTTAATAATCTCATCATGGCTAGAGCCCTAATTCAGCAGAGGTTCAGGAGCTGATTAAGACCATGCTGCATGCCTTGCAGACTTCATGAGCTAAAGCCTAAGCCAGCGTCGCTCTTTGGGATGCGAGCTCCTGCCCACTGCCACAGGCTGCTGTCTGCCCAGCAGTGAGTGCCCGCTGAGCTGTTTGCATGGCTGGGTCTTTGAGTAAAAACCCTGCAAAGCCGCCGGGGTTTAGTGGTAGCAGCGGGAGCATCCGCTCTGGCACTGGAGCCAGTCTGAAAGATTCCCCACGGCGTGTGCTTCCCAGCCCTTCCCCTGATTGCCATCCCATTGCGACAGTTCACCACACAGTTCTGCTCATACATGTGTCAAGGAAACACGTTCCACTTGATCACTGGAACAATGCAAGAAAGGGAAAAAAAAAAACACCAAACCCACAGACACCAAAAGCTTCCAGCAGCAGAGGGGAAATGAACTGTGGGGTTGAAAGGAGAAGGCAGGGTCAGGGAAGGGCTGGGAGCCTCTTAAACTGGCTTTGCTGCAGGATAAGATGCTCATGTAACTACACCCTTATTAGTGTTATTTTTTTAAAGCTGGATCATTTCAGATCTGCTTTAAAAACATGTCATAAATGAGATCTGCTGCAATGGAACAGTAATATGGGACTGCAGCTGGAGCCAGAATGGAGCTGTGCTAATTTAGGCCAGCTGAAGACCTGAGCTTGTACTACCCCAAAGTTAGTTCTCACCAGTCTGAAGGGGGACAAGTTCCTAATTGCCCCAGCACTATCGTTCCCACAAATGCAATACCTGTCTAAAAGATTAATTTTCTTGGTACTAAAAATTAAACAAAACAAACAAACCCCTCAGCCCCCACTAAAGCTACCGTTTTAATTCAGGGTTTCATTTCAAAACAGTTGGAAAATGTCCAGATCTTCCAAGTTTTGCCCAAAAATAGAAAGTATGTTCTGCAACTGATTTTGAAGATCTGTTCTGTTTATTTATTTATTTTTGAATTCTACTATTATCACTATGGCTCTTTAAAAACATGATGTTTCAAGGTGTCTTCCCCATCAAAACCAGTCAGAGAAGCACCGACAGCAGGAACTGGAGTGGCTCTGTCTGTGGGGCAGGGGCACAGCGGTCCTGCTCAGCATGGACACACAGCCTGAGCGCTGCTGCCCCGGTCCTTTGCTACGCATTGACACCTACAGCTTGTTTGCAACCTATGGCCATGACTGAGGAGGAGGGGAGGAGGAATGACACATGCACACACTGTGCTTTTCCTGTTGAAGAGGCACAACCGCAGCCCTGCCTCTGCTACAGCACCCGCCGTGCAGCCTTGGGCAGGTCACTTCATCTCCGAAGCTGTTCTACAGCTGTCTCAGCTGCACAGACAGTTAATACATCTTTGCACTGAACAGCATAACTCACTAATGCCTATAAAACAGTTGGTGCTTTCCACATGCAAGTGTTAGGAGGAGGCGGGGTGTTGCTGCTCTTTCAAGGAAATGTTCTGTGGCAATTACATTGTGAGAGACACCCTGGCTCTGCCAAATGACAATATTAGGAAAGTATGTAGACAAAAGCCAAAAGAGAAAACCTTTTTAATTATAATTCTGGCACTTAAGCAACGACTCCTATTTACAAACCTCAATGTGAGCTACTCGCGCTCTTTCCGATGGATGCGCACAGCTGGGGCTGCCGGCCTGGGGCAGACGTGGGCAAAGGCTTGGCACCCTCCTCAGCCATTGGAGTGCATACATGAGACATCCCTCCCATCTTACAGAAGGAGAAAAACACAGTGGAGAGGGCAGAAGAGGCCTGGGCACCTGAAGGATGGTGCGGTCAGGGCCCAGCTGGGCTCCTCACTGAGCTTCGTCCTCATGCAGGCCTTTGTGTCTCACCCATCAACGTGACAGCTGGGCCTGCAGTCGTTATTAGTCTCTTTGTTCTGTGGGGAACAACAGCACTGGGCCTGCAGGAAAGGCAAAGATACAAACGCAGAGCAGAGCCTGAGCCATGCTACACTTCGGCCCAGTGCCCAGGCCTGCCCCACTATCCCCAATATGGCGGCGAGGCCTGCTCGCCTTCACAGGAGCTTTCCTGCCTCACAACGCAGTGCTGCTGACATGCTCTGCATAAATAATTTATTGTGGAGGCAGATTAAAGTTACAAGGCATTAAATCTCACACTTGCAGCTTCTTGTAAGTGTTCAGAGTTTCCAGGCCTAGGGCTTGTTTGAATAACCCAGAGGGGAAAAATCCACAGTACTCCCATGGTATGAGTTAAAGTAAGCTACTTTTTATTCCAGTTTGGAAAAGGTTAAGTAAAGCAAACCCTCAGATCTAAGCTACAGGATTGAAGGAACAACCACATCCACAGGATGTCTCTTCTAACACCAGAGACTTCTTCTGGTGACTACATTAGATACAAACACACATCAGTCATGGTGAAAAAAGACAACAGCCCCTACTTATCAAACAGGAGCCATCCCTTCCATACCATTCGGCAGAAACCTTCTCGTGGTACCCACATTACTGGCACTGAGGAACCTTCCCGGGGACACACCACTCCACACCGTGGTTCACTGACATCCCCGAGCATCCATGTGTGACAGTACTAGCATACAACTCTGCCCAGACACTTCCACAGCCACCAGCCACTTCGTTTTTCTCTCGGCTTTCCCTGTGGAGCAGCTTGCTGCACCCAGAGATCCCCCTGTGCAGGCAGAGATTTTCAGTCCAAGTTCAGATTCAGACACAACGGTCTGACTGATGCTGAATGCAAATACTCGTCACCAGAGCCATCCCGTGGGAAGCTGTTTCAGCACTTCTCTTTTGCACTTCATAAGATCGTTTTCAGAATGACCATTATCTGTGAAAAATCAGAAAATGGAGCTATGCTTCAAAGAGACATTTAAAAAACAAAGCTCGAGTGAGAAAACTGTAATAGATCACAATGTCAATAATACAAATGTATGCACTATCAAAAATGCATTCTGAGAAACAATTACAGTGGGGAAGGGAGTTGATATTTTGCAAATTCCTTTGATGAAACTCAAACCAAGACACTCGGGAGCTGTATTTCTCACAGGAGCTATTTCTGCTGAGCAGCATCACAGAACGAGATCAGCACCTTGAACACAACCCACAGCAATGACAATGGAAAATTATAATCTTTTCTCAAGTTCTGAAAAATGAGTTGAAGTCTCAATTAACTCCTTAATGAAAGCGTCCAAAATACCAACCAACCAAAACCCAACCAAACCACAGAACAGTCTTCAATCTTCTGTTCCATTTCACAGTTGTCATTAGATGGCACTTTTGACTGTGATCTCAGCAGAGATACAAACATGAAGCAATCACACAGATTTTAAACTAAATTCTCCCTTCTAAAAATGGTCTCTACAAGTTTGGGTGAGGGGCAGACCAGACCCCACTCCCTACTCCCCGCACAAACAAAGCCATCCTGCATGCAATGTTACCGATGCCGCACTCTTTCATGAACTCCAAATTCACTTATTTTAATAAAACATGCTACTCGAGCCATCTGACATTTATTATGCTTAAGAAACATAAAATGGAAAAGAAACAACTATGACCAGAAACAACCCCTAAACTCACTTTTATTGCCAAGGATCTGAAATCCTTTTTTTTTTTTTTTCTGCTAATAACAATGCCTCCCTGCTCCACCTTCCCTTCTGCGATATTGCAGGAAATTCCCAGAAAGAAACTCTAATGTGGATTGCAGCTGTGCAGTTTAAGGCCAAACAAACCCCTGATTTGAAAGGCTCGGGCTGGACTGAACGTTACCTTGACACGCTGCAAAGCTGCAAACACTTTCTTGATCGTTCAGAGCACGCTTCTAAGTTAGCAGAGTGAGTATGAGGGGAGGAACACAGCTCCAGCCCCGCAGCACCCAGGTGATGCTCTGGTTATGGATGTTAAACCTCGCTCGTCATGGCAGCTCTGTTTCAAATTTGAGAGCCTGGTGGGCGTGGGCCAGCGAGCGGAGGAGCTGTGTCTTTAAGATTGCAACCCTCTGCCTATGCCCATATATCAATGCTCCATGCTGCGGTGGCTTTTCTGCCTGCTGCTCAAATTTGTCCAATTAGACACAGCCCCACAGGGTGGAATTCAGTGTGAAATGCGTCTACTGATGTCTGCAAATTAACCACCGTAGTCACGCTGCTTTAAGGCCTGCAAGTGACAGGCAGAGAAATGCCTGCCCAGGACAAAAGCAGGAGGACTCGCAGCGTAAAAGCCCGGATCAGCCTGTTAAGGGATTCCCAGACTCAGCTAGGTAAAGTGTGTTAGCCGCCGCGGCACTTCGCACCTCAAGCTGTGCTGTCTCACACCACTGACCCTTCCATGGCGACATAATTCTCAAGAAGAAGCCAGGATTATCTGTCTAAGAGTCTTACGTGTGTCATGTAAGGTCAGGTGCCAACTGCAATGTAAATTAGTAGTTAAGAGTATTGGTAGCTAGACAGATGCTGGGAGCCTCAATTAGAAAGAAAAGTCAGATTATAAGTAATTAAGAGGTACAAAAAATGCTTCAGAGGCTAAATGCCTAAACTGCCTCCACTGTATTTTTTTTAATAAAGCACGCATTCCTGAGCTCTTCCAGATTCTGCCTGAAACATCTCGGCAGACTCCAAAGCCGGGCTCCATGCAGACAAAAATCCCCGGCACGCTGGTGTCAGAAGTACCAGAAGGAGAATTATGGAAGCAGGGGGCTTTTATTGGGCAGAGTGCAACACAAGTCATAATTTTTGCTTCGCTGCTGCTGAAAAAGGGTGAGCTTTTTAATCTTCTGCCATAAACAGGGCTAACTGCTTTTCAAATACTTGTATAATTTAATAATTTCTGTTTTAAATATTGCTAAGGAGGAAGAATAACAACTGTATTTACTTTGAGAAGTGCTGCTTCTGCTGCTCTATCTCCAAGATACAATAATGCATGCAGATACAATAAGCATATGCACTTACTATATCTGGTGAGAACCTGGTGACCTCAAAGCACTCTATAAATACGAATTCCTAAAATAACAGCAGCACAGTATGAAAATACAATCATCAGTCCCACTTTAGAGATGGGCAAAGCAGCACAGAGTCTAAAATGATACACCCTGGGGTAGGGGTGAGTTTGTAGACAAGCGAAGAATCCTGCTTAGCAAACAGCTTAGGTGCCTGCTAGTGCAAGGGTCTGTTGCAAGGTATGCAATATTTTATTTATATACAGTCCTTAGGAACCCCTTCCTTCAAAGATATGCCACCAGACACTTAGCCAACTGAGAAGAGCACTTTAAAGATATGCTTGATTTAGAGCCACCGAGATTTAAGAACCATGCTTAAATGCTCTCCTTAGCATGGAAGAAGTTAAGCATATGCTTAAGTATATTATCAAGCTGAGGGCAAGCGATTACCATGGTGAGAAACCAACTGCAGTGACTGCGGCCCAGCAGTGTTTGTGGGCCTGGACTCTTACACTGCAGAAAGCGTTAAAACACATGGAAAAGCACACACTTAGATCTCTTATCAGGGTGCTCCGGCTTTGAAGAAGCCACTCAGTGTTTTTAAGTGTTTTTCTTTTTTTTTTTTGAGGCTGAAAGACTGTAATGGGTTCGTAAGATCTCCATGAGACTACAGCAGCACCTGCGAAGGACTAAGGGACACTTATGTCAACAGGGAGCTCAATGCAAAGGCAAACACTTAAAAATCCTGAGAAAATTCTTCCAAAATAGTTCTGTGTTTCAGTTTGCAGTGTTTCCAACACACCCCATTCAGGGGGGATGCAGTTTAAGTCAGCTTCTTGTTATTCCACAGATCATTCTGTATTTTCACAGCCATAAATCATGGAAGCAATTGACAGTTTCCGGACACTGATTAAATGGCAGCTGATCCCTGAAATCATATTACTATTATTTGCACAACACCTAAGGTTCTCAAATGCTCTTAGGTCCTGGACAGCCGTATAAAAATCCTCTGGCCACAGACTTCACTCACGTTTTATTGCCCAGCAAGTAGTTATGAGTAAATAAGCACTAACAGAAGAGGCTGAACTTCAAACACCATGCAGACATAACTGGAGTGGGGTAAAAAGGGTTTGTGTAAAATATACATCATCAACACCAAAGGGATAACTGGATTTTTGATTCCCCCGAATAAGGCATTCTCATGGCACAAGTACTGCAGCAGCACTCCTTGCCCTTCTCACCACAAGGAAGGGCTCTGAACCGTCCCATTACGCCAAAGGATGTCTAAAGACAGAAGCATCACTCACTGCAATGAATGCATCCTTTTCTGGACTTTTTTCCTTTTTTTTTTTTTTTTTTCTGTGCTATTCACTTGGTAGAAAGGAAATTTCTCTCCCCGAAGTGAAGCTCTGTGATGTTTACCCCTCAGCACAACCCCTCAGAGCAAACCTGAAGAAGAACAACAGGAAAAGCTGTCTGGGGAGGGGGGGCCGGCGGGAGGAGCAGCTGCTGGCACGGTCGCAGAGCTCTGGCTGCAGGAACAAGAAGCCCTTGGTTATCAGCGGTAGCGGAGCTAACTGCAGACCTTGCCTTATGCTCACAAGTTTTGCCATAGGACACAGAGCACAACAAACTTCTTTGTAATTTCGATCACAAGTTGCAGATATATTATCCTATGACGATGAAACGTATCTTATGCAACAAGTAAGAACTGAATACAGGCAAAGGAAAGACTGGAAATGATTGTTAACACGGAGCTTTGGAAAGGTTTCCTGCATATTTCTGTCACCCTTTTGTCCTTTCAGAAGCTGTGTGGATCGTTATGGCTGGGCTGACTATGTTATCTTATGTACTAAATCCGCCTAGATCTGTAGATGATGTCTTAGGGGGTGAAAAAGATTAATAAGGAATCACTCCAATGGCTTTAGGACAGCTAAGAATCTTAACCCATTTAACCTCCCCTAAAACACACAATCAGATCAGAGGAAGTTGTAGGAAACTCATTTCAAAGACTCTAGGCGACACTTTTTAGGTCAGATTTACAAAGCTCATTAGAATGAAGGTCTGTTACTTTAGATTTTAATACTAAGACATACTAAGAAACCCTCTTGCCCCATTTAGGAAACACACAAAGCAAAGAATGCAAATTTTAAAAAGAAACTTAATCTTAATGCATGTGTTCTGCCACCAAATCTGAGTAAAACCTTCCTAGCTTATGTTCTTATAGAAAATGGGAGAAAATACATCAAAAAGGGACAACAAATGCCTACTCATTTACAGATTTTTATCCTTTGAAGTAGCACATGGGATGCAAAGAGCACACAATTCTTTTCAAATGGTATTTTGTCTGGAAGAAACTGCATCATATAGATGTACAACTTACTGATTTTTCTTATCCCCATCAACGTTCTAAAAATGTGTTTTACCCAGAGATGCGAGCACTGGGGAGCTGAAGATGAGAAAGATATTCACGTATCCATGTGCACTGGCAGCATGCACTTGCACATCTGAGCTGTGCTCATGTGCTGCTATCAAGAGAGTGAAATGAATGACAGTGGTTGAGACTCCTGCTCTGATTTGTGCAGAAAGAACACAAAAACTGAGGGCGAGCACTAGCTGATCTTCTTTGTGATAAGACAGAGCATCTTCAGCAGAGAAATTAGGACAGAAAAATGGAAAAAATACAATAGAAGTGTGTCACTTTGCAGCCTAATAAGATTGTACCTATCTAGTCAGATTTGGTGCAAGGGAAATGGCATACTGAACCTGAAATAAAAAGCAAGAGATTATTTAATACTGGAATGACAAGCCATCAAAATTTTGCGGTTAATTAAGAGGAAAAAGTCCGATGTAGAATGAGCTAGCTGGCTTGACGAACTTTAATTTTAATCTTGTGATATCTCCTAATAACAAAAGGCCTCTATGATATATCAAACAAATTTATAAATGTATGATCAATACATTTGACATGTTATTTAATTACGATTCTTCATGACAGAGACAATATGAAAAACTAGTGTCAACATTCTGACAGTGGAATAAATAAATAGATGTAATTATTTCTTATACCGATCCCAGATGAATTGTAATGTATCAGGCCAGGCTGCAGAGCAGAGTTCTAAGGTTTCCTTAATATGATAGAGTTTGATGTAAGGGGTGTCATGTATCCAATATTTTGCCGTTTTATTAGAATAAAAAGCTCTCTGGGGATTTCAAGTTCAAATGGTCACAAGTCTCCCCCTCCACTGCTATTGTGCTTAATGCAAGGATAAGCACTGAAATATGTTTAGAAAAACGCTGGTGCAGCTGTTAGAAGCAAAACATTAGCGCACCCGAATGAACCCCGAATTCTGGGGTTGCTCACAATTTACCCCTGGATGTGATTTTTTGCCACTGCCCTCGGCCCTGGGCTCAGGACACACGAGGTCCCAGCGCGCGGAGCCGGGAGCTCCCCGAGCCCAGCCCTGGACACGCTGTGCCCAGCACTCCTCCCCTAGCACAGAAACCAGTGGCAGCGGTGGGTCAGGCCGAACGCAGCCAGCACACTTGTGGCCATTATCATACAGACAGGAAAGAATGCACTATCTGTTTTTTTGGCCGAGAGAAATTATAGTTAACATTTAACATGAGGGAACCGACTTCAAAGGAAAGCCAGCTGGATTGGAATAATGGGAGATGAAAATGCTAACACCAGCACAAACTTGCAGGTGGTCAGATTTGGCTGAAAATAATACATCTGCAGTAGATGAGCTGGCTGAGAGGCAATGCCTGAGACGATCCTGCTGCAGGCTGCAGAGTGGCCAAGCAAATGAGAAAGCAGCCCTGTGCTCCGTTAATAGAGCGCTTCAAGGATTTTCTTGCGCTGTTCTTTACTGTAAGCAGACTGGCAAATAAGGAAAACATTCACCAGACCTCGAGATAAACAACATCCATCATTTCCATGAGAATCCCTACTACACGCTGCAGAATGATGCATTTCCGAGGGACCAATCTTGAATGAAACGTGCCTCATGCAGCCTCGCAGCAAGACGTGAACGAAGGCTGTTCCTTCCCAGCTGGGCAGCAAGGCCTCGAGCAGGCAGGGCATGGCAGGGCTGGGCTCACTTCTGATACCACCCTGCCTGCACCAAAACATTGCCTTCGTGTCCTCTCTCCTACCTCTGCACACAGCAGACCAATTGCGTTTTACTCAAATACTCACGTTCCCATCAATCACAGCAATTCAACTAATTCTGCCTGAGGAGAAAGAGTTGGAAGCAAGGAGGGCATGCAAAAATTCTCTTCGCAACTGATTTTTGCTAGATTTTTAATTGCTTTTGAAGGCAGGTGAGTACTCTGCACCTCTTACTGGAGGATTCATAAACAGCACTCATAAAACTGGGACAAAAGTACAGACTCACTATCTCTGTGTAGTACAAAAAAGATCCGCAAATTGTAACAAAGACCTTTCTTCTCTGTGATTTCAGCTTCAATACCACAGACAAATGGCAAATAAAGGGTGGCAGCGCTCCCGAAGGGAACAGACTCCAGCTCTATTAAACCCAAATGGAAGCGAAATCGAAGGGCACGGCAGCGGGAACGCCTTTTCCCTGGTGGCCACAGATTTAAGGTTTGTTTGCAAGAGGACAGAGCTGCTCAAAGGTCTGAGACCTCACCATCGTTATTTTCACAATGTGATGTGCTGATTATTTCAGTACAAGCGCCAGAAATAAAATAAGCCATAGATCTGTTCTTCCTCAGGGTCGGGAACAACCACCTCCAGGAGGAGTTACTGTGATACAAAGAAGTAACTATCCAAATTATTATTGCATTTCTGAACACTTTTGTAATTCCACGGCCTCTGCTTACTCCTCTCTCTTTTTTTCTCTTTCTTTCTAAGGCAGAACCATTTCATACTCGTCCATTATCAATAGCCACAGAGAGCTGCCAAACGATCTTTCAGGAGTCTCTCACACTGGTAGGAATCTACCACGTTATGTCTGTGAGTTTACCTGCTGATGAAGCGCTCTGAACTCCTGCCTCCAGCCCCTGCAAATTCAACAGGATGCTGACAAATCCCCCCAGCCTTCTGCGCTACAGAACGAGGCCAGAACGAACTGTCATGGAAGGAAATGAAAACTTTGTATGTCTACGTAGTGGGAATTTTAAAAGGAAGATGGGTAAGGGCTGACATGTAAGAGTAATATTTCTGCAAAAGGATTTTTAGGCAACCTTGCGTAAAGCATCAGGCTAAGATTCAGATTTGTTGTGCTGCCTGTTTGTAAGTATGAAACGCTGTACCCGCAGTCGTTAAGTAGATGATGCTAGTTTTAACAAATGAAGCTGGATTAATTTAAAGTATTTAAAGTGATCAGCAGTCCTTAGGTTAAAGAACATATGTCATTTTCTTCTAAGTTTCTTCTCTGATGAAAACACACTGCCAATCTGGGCTCCTCCGCGGCCGGCACGCATGGAGCTACCTGAGCCCTTGGCTACCTGCCTGCGGGCGGCCGTGCCAGCGGGATTAACGAGCAGCAACCTTCAGTGAGATGGATTGAGGAGGTCAGGAAGACACCAGCAGCCCCGACACGTGTCATGCATCACTGTCTGCTCGCCGCCTCGGCCCCCGCCCGCTGCTCGGAAAATGGCCAAGCGTGTCCAAGCAAGCCCACTTAGGGGACTAATGGGTAAATGCATAAAACTATTAAATGCATGAGAATCCTCTTCACCAAATGGTAAAATGTAATGAAAGTTTAAACTGTTAATTGAATAAACCTCTTACGGACAGAGTGCATCAACACGGGATGTTTAACAGCTCACCAGTTACCTATACCCAAAGCCCAGGTGTGTGGCTGGGCCCATCTGTGCGGGGCTCGACCTGGGCCAATGGCCCTGTCTGCAATGCCCAGCCTCAGTGCCGTGATTGCTCCTGCATGGTGCTTTCCTCCAAGGGATTTTTAAATGCAGAAAGGCTTGAAAACACTTCTACCTTCACATATAGCTAAAAGCAAGAGCTTCCCAGGCACCGCTGCTCTGGGCCATGGTGCTGCATCAGCTGCAGGGCAGATCCCCACATCCTCCTCCGATCGGCTGCTCTGAAGGCACAAAGCAGTGGGAGCACACCAGAAACCTTCACGAAGTGCTGTGGGTGTGGGTCACTCTCAGTGACATGACGCCTCACAAACTGAGCTGGGGCCTTCAGTTTTCCAGCAGCAGGGATTCTTCAGATCCCACGTTTCAGCTTCACAGAGCTGGCCGTACCGACTATTTCTGACACAAACTCTCGTCCTTACCTCTGACATTTCAAAGGGGTAAAGCCTCGTTGCTGTGAAGCTCTGGCGTTCCCTGCGCAGTGAGCGGCTCCTCGGGAGAGCAGCGCTGCCTCGGGCCTCGCACTTTATCCTCACAGGAACGAGATTACGGGCTCATAAAACAATTGCAAAGCTACAGTACTATTATCCTTTAAACAGTAAAAGAAGAGAAAAATGATTTATGAAAAATAACGTGATCCTTCCTGAACAGAGCCTGCATAACAGCAATTTCAGAGACAGTAACTAATCTAATGTTGCATTATAACAGCACAAAGAAGTAGATTTGGCCACCGAACCAAAGTCATTAAAGATTAGACCGGCTGGTTTAACAGTTAGGAAATGTTTTTGCCTCTCTGAGCACAGGATACAGTGAAAGCCGTTTTATGATTTAACATCTCCGCTGTAAACAATACGACTTTTTGGATAAATCAATGGCTGACAATGACAGGGCAGAAAACTCACGGCGCTGAAGGCAGCAGTGACATCCTGCTTCCAAAGCACGGCAAACAAAAACAGTCACCTCCACCCCCCAAGCCAATCTGCATTAATGCTTAAGTGTTACATGATGATAGTCCATAACATTATATTTTTGATTGGTGCAAAGGCTGTACTTCTACCAAGGAAGAGTCCTCCTAATTGTCCTTCACATTAAGGAAGAAGAGAAAAGAAGGAAGAAAAGCTAAGGGCTATAAACTGGGAAAGGGCAAGCAGGAACGGTTTTCTTTACAGATCCCTCAGTGTTAGGTGCTAAAATACAGCGACACATTCTCAGGCAGAGCGCCTTCAAGTCGGGATGCAGAGGTTAACTGCTGGCTTTATTGGTGTCTGATCCCCGCACCGCTCCCTCCCGGCACTTTATGGCGGGGTCGCCACCGGGTTGCCTTCAAGTGCAAACATTTTGACCGTGTCATCAAATCTTGTGCAGGGCACCCGAGCCTTCCTGCTGCTGACAAAGAAGTGAAGGGCAGCAGCACGCTCTGCGGGGTCGGAATGAACCGAAAGCAGCCAGGCAGCAGACATCTTGCTGGTTTGCAAGGGGCTGCAGACACCCAAGTCTGCGCGTCCACAAAAACAAAGAGTAACCACAAGGCAGCTGGCGGCAGCCCTGGCCTTCCTTCAAAGCCTTGGCTGCCAAGCACTGATGGAATCGGAACGTATACATGGGGGCAAGGCTCTTCTTTCTTTGCATTACTTTTTTCAAGTATTAGCTGTGGGCTATCCAGGGATCAAAAACATCCAAACACATGAAAAAATGAGCAGGCAATTCTAACTGGCAACGCCTAATTGAGAGCAGCATCCTCAAAATGAGACCTTCGCTATATGCAGAAGAGTCACAGGAGAGCAGATAAAGAATTTGCAAACACTGCAAGCTCTGCTGCTAGTCCGGATGGACGTTCCTAGTTCAGATCCACTGTAAGAGGTGCTCTCCGCTTAGGAAAAATTGTAAAGAGGGTCAGGAAACTATTTAAATGCCCCCAGAATAGAGCCTCTGGGATGGAAGATCATTAAATAATACCAACCGCTTTGTGGCACTTAAGTCTCCAAAAGGGAATCCAGGAAAACAGCGCTGGACTCGGATCAAGATGCTACGCTGCCACGAGTACACTGGGATATTGTTAATGGGACATAGGGAACTCAAACATAAATAGCGAGTGGGATTTTCCTTGCATTGGCTACAATACATATGTTTGTTCAAGAAAAAAATAGTTGGAGCAAGAAGACATGCACGTCTGGTGTTGAAGAAAAGCCTGTTTATGTCAGAGACAGTGGAGAAATTGTTCAAGAATAGTTCATCTTTAAATGAAGGTCACCCTAATGATGCTGCCAAGGTCCGTGTCAGCTTGGCTTTTGGGCTGTGTAAGTGCCAGCAGCACCAGTAAAATCCGCTTTGGTTTAAGGCTCCAACGTGGATATCTGACATTTCACTGCGCTTTCAAGAATTGGTTCAGCTTCTTTATTTGGCACCAGTGGTGCCACTGATTCTCGTACTTCCTCAGTTCCCCGTGGACAGGCTGTCAACCATGTGGAAAAGAAAAGTGACCAGAGCACAGGGAAATGCCAGGTAAGAAAACACTCGTCCACTTCCAGTTAAATGGAGAGCTCAGAAAGAGCTGCATTTGTCAGAACTAGAGGAAAACACTCTGAATTTGAGTCTGGGCAATGACAAATGAACGCAGCTGGGAAGAGGGGATTTAGAACGCTTCCTATCTTCGCCTTTTGCTCACTGTGCACCCCTGGGTGTGCTGCCTGCAGTTCCCAGCAGCCCATCCATGCCGTGCTGCAGCAGCCCTGCGCTCGGCCCTGGCCGCGCTCCTGCCTCCCCAGCAGCTCGTGCAATTAGAGGCGAAGACTCCCCCCAGAAAGGCCGAGTTTCTGCACAGGCCTTGTGAACCCACAGACACTTGTAATTCATTACTGACATTTTTCACTCATGACCTCTTTATTTAGAGTTCCTGATTTTCTAATTACACGTTTCTTATTTATCATCATCTGAAGTGCCTCAAAAGCACTGCGAATTCTGACACAACTATGGGCGACATATTTCAGTGAATTATCTGCACTGATTCATATTCTTTCCCCTCTGACACCAGAGGTTTATGCAATTCAGGAATAACAGAACTGCTAAAATTAATGGCCGAAGGGCAAGCCACTTTCTTTGTCACGTTATATATAACGTTTCGGTTCAGCAAGAGTAGCTGGAGTATTTTGATTCTCTACTCGTAGTTAATTACAATTAAAAGTAAGACTGTAATTACTTTTCTTGTAAACTTTGGCCTTAACTGCTGAGCACAGCAGAACAGAATGAGGTTTGGTTAACCTCAGTGGAAAAAGTAAAGGTTTTCTTCTGAAATAGCCGGAGCATGGGCGTTTGGGGGGAATGCGTCTGGAAGGGTGAGACAAAAGAAACCCAGAGCCATTATCACAGCGTCCACTCCTGGACCATCACTTGCAAGCCCAGCAATGCTTCCTGGTGGGGCAGAGCCGCAGTGCCCCTTCCAAAGCCCAGAGAGGATGCACGGTGCAGCTGCAGGCACCAGGCTGTGCTCCACACCCGCAGCCCTCCAATGGGAGAACTCAGTACCAAACTTCCCCTCCTGTTGTATCTCGCTTTGTATTAATTTTAACAGTTTGCTTCTATTGTTTGCGTAAAAAAAACAACTTAACTGGCTTATTTTGCTTATGAGAATTCGAAGTTGCATGCTGCAGTACGACTCCCAAGTCCCTTTTCCAACTACGATCCTTTATTTCTCTCTCTGAAGACAGCAAAGGCACTTCAAGGCATTGCTAACTGCAGAATGAGCTCCGTCTTGCGCATACACAGGAGCATCAAAGAAAGCATTCCAGAACAAGACGTCTCGATGCCAGGTTGTTCTGTTCCTGAGCAGGCCCATTGAAAGAGGTTGCCCTGGCCACTTTTGAAGCCACAGATCTGGCTGGCCAGGAAAGAACAATCCATAGGACAGGGAATAATCCTGGATTGATGGCTGGCCGTGCCAGGCCCAACCCGCCCTGCTGCCGAGCCAAGAGCTCCAAGAGCTGGCGCTGGAGCTGGGCACGGCTCAATGGCCCAGCCACAGCTGACAAACGCCCCATTGTAGCAGCATTGCCCTAAGACAGACGGACAGAAGGAAGGAAGGAGGAAAAAAAGGAAGGAACTCTTGAAGACAAAGTTGTTCTTTGGACAGTAATTACAGATATTTAGAGACTGGAATTGATAGCCATAGGAGGAACTTTTGATTTCTCGGTGTGTAAACACTTCCTGATCTATGATTCAACAGAGGAGATCTTGGAAAACACAGCCAGCCTCAGAATAGACTCTGTCATAAGCACGGCCATTTGGGATTATTAAGAATATCTGAATCTAAGGACATTCAACATTCAACTTCTAGAGAATTCGTTTTTTAAACATCCCATTTCTACAGAACTTCTTTTTGTGTGTTTAAAAAAAAACCTTTACAAGCGTTTGTCCATAGATCTAGTAATAATAAGTGTAGGAGGAAAGAAACATAAAATAACGCAAATCCCTGCCCAACAAATGCTGCTAGTACATAAACTTTATAAATACAATGTTGGCAGATTCCGATATATAAAAAGGTAGCTAAAAAAAAGTAAGAGCCATAAATAATGCCAAGTAATAAAGGAGGTGAATGTTTTTGTTATTAGATTCTTTCATTGTATAAATCTGTTTAATAAGCTGGCTAGGAATCATTGATAGAAAACAGACTGCTTGTGGTGTTACAGATCAACCTGTTCTAAATGTTCTTTCCTAAACTCTATGCCAAGCAATACTTTTTACAAATACAATTTAAAAATTGAATGTTCTTTCATCATGCGAAGGGAGCAAATAGCATTAAAAGTCAGAACGCACCTTTTGAAGAATGCGTGACATGTGTCTGTCTCAGCACGGCAGAAAATCTCTGTTTTCTCAACGTTTAAGATGGTTTGCTGTGCCTCCGGAGTAATTAATACCATACATCTGATTCGTCAGATGTGATTAGTGTATGTGTAAAACTCCTGATTTAACAGTCTTATTCCCCAACATATGTGTATTTTTGGAAAGCCCTATCATATATTTTTCTTCAGAAGTTCATGTAAAAAGTATGCAGTAACATTTCACTGTAATGAAAACTAAATGTTGTGAAATGTTATTGAGGTCAGTGATGGGTTTGTGACGTTAATCTCTGTACACTATTGTTTCTCATTACTGTGTGGTATTTTTGGTTTTCATTATTCCTAGAGGAAAGGACAGAGAAAAATGAGACGCTGTAACCCAAATAAGGAAAAAGGAATAAATGCTAAAATGCAAAAATGAAGATAATTAGAATAAAAATAAATAACCCATTAGGATATTACTGGTTAGTAAGTTGCTGAAGTTAAAGACACCGAAGTATTAAAAAGCAGGCTTTTTTGTATTATTTCCAAATAGATACTCTTATCTCTGCTTTCCTTCTTTTTATTGCTGCGTTAGCCTCCAGAACAGGTGGTTTAAGTGTGCAGCTCCCAATAATCTCACCATCATTTCAGGTTCTGGCCTCTGTCCTGATCTCACAGAGTACAATTCCAGCAGCTCCGGTTCCGGCGAGCGAAGGGCAGCTCAGCTGCAGAGCTGTGCAGGCTGCCTCCCTGGGGACCACGCTTGGGTGTGCAGGGAAGCGGCCCTCGTGGGAGCACAGCCCCTCCGACCACCCCGAACAGCAACTACTGGCACAGGACACGACGGGTGTTTTCATTTCAGATGCCTGTATCTGCACCCAGGGGTAACACTCAGCTGAAACGGCAGCAAGAGCAGCTCTGCCCGTACAGCCCAACTCAACTGTCCGAGAAATGCTGATCCACCCAGAGCTCACAGCAGCTCCCATGGCTTCCCTGCCAGGCAGCCATGCACACCCGCAGGCAGGATCCATCACCTGGAGCCCAGATTGGGAAGATGTATAACTGGTTTCAACACCGCACAGGGGCTGAGAGCGCAACAGGCTTTGAGAATTGAAATAACCCCTCTGGCAATTAGCAGCCTAATCTCAAATTAGATGGAGATTTGTCAAAGGGAACTCTTGAGAAGGCGAAGCAGACAAAAAGGGCAGGCATTTGGCAAAAACGGTAGAATCAAAACTCTATCTCGCCCATCAAACTAATGAGGTGTGCACTGAGTACTGAGGGCTCATGGGAATAGGATGCAGTGACTCTCAGCTCTAAATCACTAGTTTAAATCCAGCCCAGTTCGTCGTGATTGAAAGTAGTTACCATCTGTCACTGCCGTGCCTCCAAGGAGCGCTGGTGGTCTCACTCCTGCACCCATGGGAGAGCATGGACAGCGCAGGCCTTGCACCACAGGGGATGGGTCCAGCACTGAACTGACGCTGAGCACACGGGGTGGCCTCGGCTCCCACTCCTCCAGGCAGGCCTGGGTCCTCCTGCTGCGGTCCCCGGTGTGGACACGGAGGCTTTGGAGCACTCTCACCACTCCCACCTCACTGCTCTCACCTTACAGATGGGCGTTGTTTGTAACAGTGACAGGAACGGAAAGATTTCCTGAAGTGTTGCGCACAAACATCATAATATAATCCTCGGAGCTCCAAAGCCAATCCCAACAACTAATCCCGCAGATAAACAAAGCTAAATCTCTCTTTGCCTGCAAAAATAATGAGCAAACATTAGGGATATCAGTGTATTGGAGGTCTCCAATCTTCTAGGAAAAGACCTCGACTTTCACTCAGTTTATACTGCGAAGCCCTAATCTACAGTAAATTACTAAACCTAATTAAAACGAGGCAAACTGAAGAAGGTGAACTCCTCAGAGCAGCCCTGCTACGACTCACAGCCGTGCTAGCCCCCATTTCAAAGAGCTGTTTGCAAACCTTGTGCCTCCCAGCACGGCACTTAAGCCATCTGCCCGGTCTAAGTGCTTCTTCATGCTGCATGGAAAAGATTTACAGCTCAAATCCCTACACTTAGGGTACAACATTATATGAATAGTAGTCTACAACACGTTCAGGCTCCTTCTGTAGAAACAACATTAAGCATTGTTCTGTCCCAAGAGACACTGAGATGGGTTGAGATTCCACTGCGAAGAGCCCCTTCACACAGACACCAACCTATGCAAGTCCTGTAAGCTCTGCTGCAGCAGCAACAATGGGACGCAATGCCCACGTCACACTGCTCAGCCACTGACAATGGGCATCCCAAGGGGTAAAAGGAATCCAGCTGCACAGGTGGCACCCCAACAACTGGCGGCCACGTTTCAAATCAAATGCCTGAGCAGCAAGAGAATGAGATAAGAAATGAGAGCAAGCTGATTCATATTTTAAAATAGTTGCCAGAGGCCTAATGAATAATTAAAAAGAAAGTATAACACACTGCAAACTAAATGAAGGTTTCATTTCTTTCCAGTCACTTGCACTATGTCTAAACCCAAGCCCAAAGGCCGCGGCAGCTTCACACGTCCCATGGGATGTGTGCTGTGGGTGACGTTCTCAGTTGGGACCCCACTGCTGAACCCACTGTGTTTGTATCATGGTGTTTGGCTCATGAGTCCAAAAGCCTCTCTGAAATGAGACTGAGCTCAAGGAGAAGCACTGCTGTGCCACCGCCTCAGTGTGAGGCTAACTGTCAGCCTGCTGCTCTTATCAGCATCGTTTTTATCTTTCTTTTTTTTCTTTTTTAACATCTAATTCCAATGACAACAGTAACTATCCATCCAGTTGCAGTATCAGGGCCAGAAGGCCACGGGCCGCAGTAGCCATAAAACAACATTTCTGCACCTCACCCTCCGTGCCAGCAAAGTTCACGCAGTCCTGGGATAACGGAGCGAGCAGCCCTGCCCTCCCAGCACCAAGTGGGTGCGAATTGTTGGGTGCTGGAAAGCATCCCTTGGAGTCACCAACCTCTGAGGAACGCTCCTTGACAGCGGTCTGCCCCGACTTCCCATCCAGCTGCAGCCAGAGGCTCGGTAGCAGTCAGTCTCTCCGTGTAGCGACAAGCACTTGGGGCGTAAGCAAACACTGGGAGCCGATGACGTGTCAGATATACGAGTGTTTTCTTTATCAGCAAATGTTTGCCGACTGGGACTCCCCTGAGCTGAGGTTTCCTCTTTTTTCTCCTTCAGATTTATTGATCTGAGCTGATCATGGAAACCTCACTTTTTTCATCGCCAGCAAGTAGAATCAAGGAGAAAATTTAGTGAATGAGTGAGAAGATTGGTGGTGGTGGAACGCCGTTTGCCTTAAACATTAAAGGGTGGGAAGTGTCAGTGCGTTCAGGAAATTACACGTCAAAACTAGTGAAAACATGTTGAAGTGGACATTAATGGATGCTTAAATCATCCTGAAATTCCTAAGAAATACAAATCTGTGCTACTAAGAGAAAGTAAACACCGCTGGAGAATAAAGTGGCAAGGAAACTACTCCTGCCTTCTATTATCAAATGAAGCCTAAATGTTCAGTTAAATTACATTCGGAATTATTCTAAACACGTGGAAATCGTGGAATAAAGAGCCTTTATTTTCACTTGAAATTGTACTAAATGAAAACTGAGGATCTTTCTGCACTGTCTGATCATTTAAAAACAAACACGCCAAACCCCCAACTTGCTTTTAATGAAACCAACAGCAGAACAGCACAAAATCAAATTCCACTTGGGACCGCAGGAGCCTCCTGTTCCAACCACCCAGATTTTCTAGCCTCAAACTCCAGCGCACGATTCCCCTACAGCAGAACTAAAGGATCAGGCCAAAAAGGTGAGCAGCGATTCCCAGACAGACTGCAGTCCTACAGAAGGACCAGAATGGGGCTTACGTGAAAGAATCCAGAACTTGTTTCTTTAAATTGTGTCAATCCGACTACAACCCAGCAAATATTAGGTAAGAGAGGGACTAACTGCAGGATCGGGGATGGCGGGATCCAGTCTGCAGGGCAGAGGTATGCGGTGCACAAAGACGATCCACAACCTAGCCGTATGAAACGAAAAGATCTGCATGTATTTACAGAGATGTCATCTGAAGTAATTTGTACATCTGGCAATTCAAACAGGTTTAGAGATCAAATGGAAGGAGTTTTGTTGCTGAGATCCGAGTTCGCGGCTGTTCTTCCTGTGCAGGAAGACACAGAGTTTGAGCAGAGCAGGAGCAGAGCCCTGCACAGCTCGCACACAGTAGAAGGGAAGCACAAAGCAAATCCCTATTTGCTAATCTGGTAAATGTTATAAAAAGGTAAAAAAAAAAACCAAAAAACTCCTGATATTTGCCATATTTGCCTGGTTTATCTCACTTCAAAGATCAAGGGGGAGGGGAATGAATTTTGAAGATGTCAGGGAAGCTATTTTTAAAAGCAGTCATGGGACTGTGAAATAAGATGTATGTTTTGTGGAAAAAGTGTTACAGCATTTCTGGCCGTCCCACATCTCGAAACCAGATTCCTTCTAGAAGTTACTACAGAGAATTAAAGACAAGAGACTGAGACTGAAAAACATCTGATTAAGAAATGAGACAGAGAAGCTGGGCACATGATGGGCATTAGCTGTCACACCGTCAGGACGGACCAGAGTCCTCCAGGCTCTGCACCGCGTCCCTTTGCACTCACACCTGATCGCAGCCCGGAGGGCAAAGAGAAGCAGAGAAGAGAATGAGGGAAAGGGAGAGACCTGAGGTGGGATGAGAGGTGTAGCTGGGTGGCCCTTGGGGGTCTGCCCGGGACTAGAAGGCTCAGAGCCTTCCTGCTCCATGCTGGAGCTGGGCACGCTGCATGGGAGCACCCTGCCTGCCGCGCTTGGCTTCCAGAGCAGCCAGCAGGAAGCTCCGTGACTTCAAAGGGAACGGAGCGAGGCCAATGTCAAGAGCTTTCAGAAGTCCCACCCTTAAATCCTCAGCACTCGTAACTCTTCCTGAAGGGAAGCAGACAGCCCCACGGACATTCCCAGGCACCAGAGACCTCAGTTCAAGGGGCCGCACCTGGACGAGCCCGAGCAGGACAGTTTGCTGAGCGAACAGGGCTGATCCGGCCCCGCTGTCAAAGCTGGGCAAGCTTGGGCGCGAGAAGCACCCGGGGAGGTGACAAGGAGGGCAAAGCCGGCGGGACGGGCTGCTGGGGCTGAGTGAGCAGGCCTGGCTGCGCAGCCCCACGTCGCTGCAGCCTGACCCACACGCTGCCAAGCGCTCGGCTCTGCACCCGCTGCGCCAGGGCCTGCGCTGCGCCGGGGGCCCCTTCCCGCTGCCAAGCCCGGATCAGTGCTTAAGTCGCAGGTTCAACTTGAGAATGAGGGCATTTTTTTCCTTGTCTGATCAAGGTCAAAACTATTAAAATACCCTTAGGTTCTCAGTCTAGTGAAATGAACTGGTAATACATTTGGCAAGTTAATCTGTGGATTGCCTTCTCACATGAGACCAGCTGTTGTGCTTCTAAGTACAAGCAGTATTTACCTCCGATAATGAAATGACTGAATATCATATAAAAAACAACACAAAACAAAACAAAAAAGTGTTCCCTTGCCTACTGCACGGTCCTGGGTTACATTTACAGTTCTAATAAACTGATTTGTCAAAACCGTCACAACCAAGGATGATCATCTGGACGCCAGATGAACTGAAATACATGTAATTAGAAGTTGTCCATTTGTTCTCTTTTATTCCGCGCACATCTCTCTTTTGCTTGCAAATACGTGTGCGTGTTTATGTGTAACTAACCATTTAACCGTGGGCCTAAAATCCAGCCTATTTCTTACCACTTTTACTGCAGTATAACTCGAGCGAGTTCTTACCTCACAGCGCTTGTGTGCAAAACAGCAATCTGGACGTGTTAGTTCAGTACTGCAATGTACAGCGTGTGCACACAGACACTGGACATATATGAACAGACAAACACAGATGGACCATATACACATACACAGAGGCACACCTACAGCTCGATAGAACACGCTTTCAGAAACAAATACGGATTCAGCTCATGCCATTGAACTTCCTAGTTCATTTCATTTCCTAAACAGCGGAGGTTGCCTTTTTTCACCATATCTATCACCACGCCAGCTCTGCCCATCGCCTCCACCACCAGGCAAACCAATGCTCAGCAGGTTGCTCTGCCTCCTGTTCCTCATCTTCTCTCCTTTGAAGGAGGATGTCACAGAGCCCTGGAGGTCTGCTGGCAGAAGTTTACAATGGCTTCATGTTCTCTTTCCCAAGATTTGAATAGGAGCAGTATTTCATATCGTGATAGTTAAAGTATGTACGGTCCAGAGCAATGCGAACAGACACACTCCCTGCCCTGCAGAACCTCTGACAGAAAACAGAGAGAGCAGGACGTAGGAAAAATGATAAAGGAGGATGTGGGAGAGATTATCAGTGACAGCCCGGGAGGAAGGACTTCCTGGAAGATGGGTGATTTAAGAAGGGATCCAAACGAAGGGACAGCGCGATGGGAGGGCTCCTGCAAGCCCGCGGGAATGGGCGCGTGCGAGTGGGTAAGGAGAACACGAATGAAGAAAGATGGTAAAGCAAACCAGCGCGCGGAGAGCAGCCGGGCAGGACGCGGCACCAAACGAGCTGAAACTCGGCGGGACTTGACCCACTACCTACCTGCAAGTGGGTTACTGCTTCCTTAAAAAAAGCACAACCTGTTCCGTGTCAGATCTGTTTCAGGCTGCTTCCAATGGCACTGCCTTGAGACAACTCTTTTTGACGATTTTATGTTAGGCCGCACATCTTTATTTTATTTTATTTTTTTACTGATAAGGAAGATGTCTCTATACAGCATCTGTGCAGAGTCATCTGGACTATCAGGTTGGTTTATAACATCCTGTTCAGATTAGCCATAAAGATTTCGGTGGCCACTGTGAAACACAGGGATGCTGTTGTAGTTCCTGAACTGCAAGAACAGTCGGCTGTTCAGCACAAAAGTGTTTGATGATGATGATAATTTCCAGAGCTGTATAGCAGCTTTTATCCATAGACCCCAAAGCTCATAAGAAAGAGTCACACCACCCTGATCCCATCTCACGTAGAGGGAATGCTGTGCCCTAAAAAGCTTCTGTGAGGCAGCAGCTCCCATTTCAGACAGCTGTATTCGAAACAGCACCAGCACCAACTAAAGTTTTCCTCCTTTCACTCCTCTTCTATAATCACAAGGATGTGCAATGCCAAGTCAGTGTTTACCAGTGGAAGGCAGGCAATGTGCATGGCGTTTCTTACAGACAGTGAATAAAGGCAGCTACATAATGCTCTAGTGCAGGAGCAGCTCCTTTGAGGTGTTTGGGATATGCCTAATTACAGCTGCTACCATTGTTCTGAGACGGAACTGCCCAATATTGAAGTCACAAGTTGCTCATCCCCTCGTTTTGACTTGTAACTACGTGCTCCAGCAGCAGGAAGCACAGAGCAAGCACCAAGGAAGCTGGCACTGCAGACACTGGAGCCACACATCATCATAAACGTATCTAGAGAAAATTCCACTGACTGCTAGCAACAGACAAGAAAACAAACAAAAACTTTAAAAAAGTATTTTTAAACTTAAGATCCCAGACCAGAGGCTCAAAATGGCCCTATATCATTTAATCAGACGAGGGAGTCCTGTCTCCACCGAAGCCAGCGATGGTTTTGCCAGAGATTTCAATGCATCCAGGATTTCACTGTCTGAAGTGCAACAGAGCTAACAAAACTCACACTTGTCACTGAAGATCTGGAGATTTTACTCTAGCAAAACTCTCAGTACTCGCGTAAAGGTCTTTTGATCTGGTTCTGAAGCCAGTTAGTAAAACTGTAATTCATTCCACCACAGCTTTGCTACCTGGAGAGAAGTAGCTGCTTTGAGGTTACGCACAGTAAGTCACCATTGTATACGATTTCACACTCCCGCGTGCCGTGCCAAGCAAAACTCTGACTTCCCATGCACAAGGCTTGTCGGAGACTGGGGCTTTCAATCCCTCCTCCGCAGCGATGCCAGAACGTTCAGGCAGAGCATTACAGTGCTTCTGGATCTGGTTGCCTCATGGCAGATACTGCACAGCCAAACATATTAGATCGTGACAGTCACAAAATCGATGATATGCACGCTAATCTGCAGAGGGCAATAATGGTGAATGAAAGGAAAACTTTAATCGCAGAGAGGAAGTGCTAAGGGCACTCAGAACACCTCTCAGGACTGGAAACCTGCAGTCCTGGCAAAAAAAAGTCCTTGCTGAGAGATGATAAATCTTCCTTCCAATGGAATGATTTAGTGATGGTTACCGAGAAGAAAAGAAAGACCACAGGTACAAAGAATGTAAGGACAGGCCAGGAGCTTCAAAGCCATTGCTCCGCAGGGACGGAGTGGAACAAAATGCCTCAGAAATCCAGCTGAAAAGAGAACAGTTCTGCTAATGAAGGGAGAACGACCCTAGGTGCTATTTGCAATAACAATTCTGTCATTTTTTTTTCCTATTTTTTTAACTGTGTGGAATCAAGAGAGCAACAGATATCATGAGACAAAGGCTTCCTAAATCTAGCTGCGGAACAACCAAGCTGTGCCAGGAGAAAGCCCAGTGTTAATGCCAGATGGAAACGTGGGACTGCAGCGTTTCAGTGAGAGAGAACACGAGGCTCACCCTGCCCTGCCTTGCTCCGGGCACACACCTGTGCTGGCTGAGCCACGGATGCAGCTCCTGAGCGTTTCTTCAAAGGTCACTGGAGAAGATGAGATCAACTCAAGCAGGCCTACTCCGGTGCGTAAGCCCATATGGGATGGATGCTGGCCTGAGGGCATTCATAAACACCTGTGATTTCTTTCCAGTTACAACTAATAGCTCACATTTACTGTCTCCCCCGTGGTCATTTCTAAACACTTGATGGAGGGAGCGTTGTTTCCCAGTTTATAAGAAGGGAAAGAGAATTCACGTATCAAGCAAAAGAATCATAAATAAAACTCTGGCCTCCTGCAACCCAATTCTGCCTCCTGGCCACTAGATCTCATTTTTTTTTTACTGTGAATTTTTTAGTTACCCACGCCAATAACAGACTAAAATTCAGATTTTATGCCCCCTCCCCACCCCAGTATTGAAGAACGCTGTGTTTATATACAAATTGGGTCTGGAAAGGAAATTTTCTGGTTAGAAGAGATTCTCTCTCAGGCTGTGAGTGGGCAGGCAAAGTGATGCCAAGAGCGAAGCTGTGCCCCACGGAGCCGAGCAGGAAGGGCTCTGGACGCAGCGCCTACAGGCTGGCCTCAGCACAGCTACCGCCGAGCTCCTCTGAATAGAAAGATCTTTTCCATACACGAGTCCCAAGTTTCTTCCTACACCTTCATATATATTTAGCTCATTAGGAAGATCCTTTCCAGAGGTGCTAAAGCAGAAAAGCAGGAAGGAATACTTCAAGGCTTCCAGATAAACTGCAAGGCTGAGCTCCCCAAACTTCTCCGGACTTCAAAGCCTTTCAGATATTGTTTAATCAATGATAGAGCTGGAAGGCCAGCTGTGTTCTTCTGTTTGTTCTTAAATGCTAATCCAAGTTTACCAAAATTGAGGGATTTTGCATCTGGGGAATTTGGACTCAGGCCCACGTCTCTGGTAACCTGTCCTTGGCCTCTCCTTCTGTCTCCTTGTCACGTTCCACCCTTCTCTCTGCTGTCCCTGGTGCATTTTTAGCACCACTTTCCCTTTAGGTTGGATCGATAATTGCTTTGTCATGCTTCATGACAAGACCTCTCTCCTTCTGGGCTGCCATGCAAGTCCGCTGTGTATTTCGACATGGATGACACTTACAAACTGCATTTAAAAACTCTTTAGGCTGTTCCTTAATAAATCTCACGATCCGTTCCAGTCCTCTGCAGCTTCCTGTATTGTCTTAGGCATGAAAATAATGAAGAGCTTACAAGCTGATTATATTCAAAGCTGAAACGGATCCCTGGAAAACTGAAGGTTTTCGGGTTTCAGAGACCCTTGTACACACTGTGTTTTTCCCAAGGTCAAACCCGCACCAATCTTTGCTCCGCTCTGCTTCACCTCTTCTATTTCTTTGTATTTCACCATTTCCTATTTTATCTTTTGTGGGAGCCTGAGCAGAAACAAAGTAGCATGAGAAGAAAAATAAGAAGAAACGCTGCTAGGTAAACAATCACTTGGGGGTATAATGCAGTTTGGAGCTGGCACTGCCCAGGAACAACGCTGTCTGGCCGCTTTCTGTGCAGCAGGAAATAACCCTTAGGAGCCCGTGACCTCAACGGCCGAGAAAAACAACCTGGGTAAAACTGGGACTGGATTTTCCAAGAGGTGATGGTTTCCTGGTGCCCAGCAGCACGCAGCAATGGCAGGAGCCGTGCAGGCAGCACCGTGCCCAGCTAGCGCGCTGCTCTGGCAGATGGCTCCTGCAGCCGCCGCCGCCTGTTCTCAGGGTGCTCTATCTCAGAGGAAGGAAATTGAGATTCCACCCCAAATCCCAGCACATAGTTTTGAGGATTCCCACATCTTCCAAGGATTAAGTCACCACATGTATAGTCTACAGTGCCCAGAGGCCCTATAGCAAGGCTCCGTTTTTAGAAGGCTGTGTAGGAAGAACCGCTAAGAGGCTAAAATCCTTTGCAGTCTGCCCCACAGACATGCTCAAGAAGAGATTTCAAGTGGAAGAATGAGATACAGCTCTGATGATGGGGTGAAAAAAGGATGGCAATGACCTAACAAGAGCATGTCCTTTGGCTGACTGATCACGGGACCTCAATGCCAGACACAGCTTGCTTCTACCGGTGGAGAAACCCATGCGTGGATCTTCACAACAGCAGTGCCTTGGTGCTACACAGAGGGCAAACCCAGCTCAAAGCGGGGAGTTAAACAAAGGTGATCGACTCCTGCTTGAAAAAATGGGAACATCCTAAGTCAGAATGGTGCCTGGGTCTGAAATAAATCTGATCAACGTGAAGGGAACAACATGAAGAACAACATAAAAGAAATGTGAATGCGCTGATCCGGGGGAGGCTCTGATTATCAGTTTGTTCCAAACTTTGCCACCAGGCCTACTGTCCATACTGCTCAGAGAGGAAATACTGCTCCCTACCCAGATCCACCGGCTCAGCAGGACTTCTGGTGATGGAAAGGGAAGGAAGATCCCGGACTACCACACAGCTTGACTCAAAGCTCTAGGAGCTTGCTAAAATATATTTCCTCCCATTTTCAAATAGTTTCCAAGCCTTGGGTATATCTAAATCATCTTCCAGAAAACGGGCAGGCAAAAGCACAGAAGAACATGATATTATTTTAACAGGTGAAAGACAAGAAAGCAAGATTCATCCCTAATTTAAAATCAAAGCTGCTGTTTTTAAACCAGGGATGAAGCATCCAACATTGCCAGAGCATCCTGACACACTTCTCCCACCCACCCACGCAGGAGGCCAAGCCTGACGTGCTCCCCAAGCCACAGGCCGCCTGTGTGCCCGCTGCCAGCCGTGGCATGGGGCAGGTCCGCAGGAAGCAGCCGACGCTACCACAGCACGATCCCGCTGGTAATCCCAACAAGATAATCACAGATGTTGTGACCCACTTAAAAATGAGTTCATTTTCCAGATATCCAATTTCAGTGGCTCTTTAGCACGTTACTCCCCTGAAGGTTTATGGGCAAATGAGTGTTCAGCTTATTCTCCAACATTTTCTGCCCCAGTAATGCTGTGCTATAGTAAGTGTGAAATGAGTACATAATCTTTAAGCCATCTTGTTTTCAGGAAGAGAGATACTTGCTTTGCTGACAATTCCAGCCTCCCTGCACTGTTGCATTCCCTCGGTGCCAAAGCAGCAAGTCATATTTCACATTACCTTGCCAGACATAAATACTGGGGGAGAGACAATGACAACAAGCAGAACCCAACCATTTGTGCACCAAGAAGACAGGACTTCTTCAATTGTTGACTTCAGTTCACTTCTCTTTTGCATGGGATGCAGCACAACAGAGAGACTGAAGAATTTCTGAAGGAGGGAAAAACACTCAAGAAACTATGTAGCAAAAGAAGCAAGAAGACAGAAGTTTTTTTGTGTTTTTTTTTTAATCAAGTCCTTTTATCCTTTTCCTTACATAAATCTATGTAAACACGGGGGATATCTGTGGTGCCAAAGCTGACAGCCTCTGGTAAGCCCAAAGCACGCGGAGCGCAGGAAGCATTCCTGCTCCATGCCCCCAGCGAGGCGCGAGTAAAGCAAAGCTACAGGCTTCGTGCCCCCGCAGCTGCTGCTCGTCCTGCACCATCCAGCCCGCGGCCAAAGGAGAGCTCTGGTGCAGCTCTCTGGGTCGTACATCTCAGGCAAAGGCTGCTGCAGGGCCGACGCGTGGCTCTGCCATAATGGGGACAGGAGCGATGGCCGGAAGGCTCATGGGTGGGAGCACTCGATTCTTGCACCCTTCAAGTGCTCTCACTGAACTGAGTGGGACGGCGGATAAAGCCACACACTCGTCATAAAAACAAACCCAAACCAAACCAAACCAAACAAAAACCCCACTGTGTTTGAAAGGACCAAACCACACCAAATTACCAGCAGAGCGTTTACAAGATGGCGCAGGTGAAAGGGAGCTTTGGCAAGGAGCTTTCCACGCGCCGCAGCTCGTGTTTCACGGATCCGTGCCGGTGTCACCAGGTGCCCATTCCGAAGTCAATTTAAGGCAGCGCTCAGGCTGACAGTGGCAGCCTGGATTTCCTAATTCTACCTACGCTTCTCTTTTTTTGTCAAAAAAAAATACAATCGAGATGGAATTTTTTAATAACAAAAGGAATTCCAAACACTTACTGTAACTATTTTGATTCTGCTTCTAGTACAGATAAATTAAAAATGGAGGATTTGCTTGTTTGGGGGATTTTAACAGTACTGGCTACTTCTTCCCCCTGTTGGGAACCAGTGGGAACCAGCACGTTATTTCTGAAATGTCCTTCACGTGATATTTCTGTTGCCCATTTAGGAAAGATCAACTTTCTTCTAATTACTCAGTAAAACAGCAACCTCTGTAAGAAGAACTAATACAAATGTTTAATTCTAAATTAACATTACCCTCTGCCAGGAAACAGATGATCTTGTCTTCACAACTGACACGCTACTTTGAGTCAAAATACACGTTACCGTTGGGTTTTGATCACAAATGAGAATGGATGTTTTCTCCACGTTGTGACATGGCCCTGGCTGACACTGCTGCTCCTTGAAAGTTCATCTAGCCAGCTGCCAATCGCTTCCAAATTACAGCTCTGGCTGCAGACCGCCAGATGCTTTCCTTACATGCGAGCAGGCGTAAGGTTTCTCCCAAATTTGTTTAAAGAATGCAAATTTAACAGTCCATCTCAACTAACAAAGCAGCAAAGCTTTGCAAAACGCATTCGGAAGCTCTACACGCTTCAGTATTCCCATTCCCAAATGATGCCAGCTCACCACTTATTTGGGTTTGAGCAGACACAAACCAAGCGAGCTTCGGCACACCAAGGCTTGAGATTTTTGAACATTTTCCTCTTTGCCTGAGGTGGATAAATGCCTTGCACCCCCCAGGACTTTCTTCACGGTCATGGGTATAAAGGAGAGAGAAGAGCATGACCTCCTCAGCAAATGCTGAGCTACAGTTGTTACTGCCCCAAGCAAAACCAATGGCTGATTTGCTTAAAAAACGGCGACTTGTTAAACTACCATGCTCAGGAAGGGCAAGAAAATAGGACTTTTTTTCTTTAAAAAAGCATTTTGCTTCTTTACGTATTGTTAAAATTTCCGAATTGGAGCCCTTTCCCAGCTCGAAACGGCCTCTATGGAAGCATCTGCTTACACCAGCAAACACTCTCAGAAGTACGAGCTGCTGCGCTTCATAGCTAAGGCTTTACTCACTCTCTTTCCAACCCGAACCACGGGACTGGGCATCGGCTCCCGCTTCTCCCAGACCCGCTTTCAGAGAGGAGGAGGGAAGAACCCAAAGGCAGAGCCCTGGCCGTGTCCCCCAGCTGCCTGTGTGTGGTACGTGCCCGGCCCCGTCCGCTCCAGAACGCAAAGCCGCAGGGCTGGGGCAGGTTCTGCTTTTTCCGAAACGATCTCACCAGCTGCAGCACATTACTTGTGGCAACTTTTCTTGGATCTTAAATGGGTTTTGAAGCCATGCTGTCAGCTGCCTTCATGTCACCCCACTATATTATGATTGAATCTCCTGTTCCTTTTATAGAGTTGTTCTCTCCTAATAAAACACTAACTGCTGGTCTGAAAGCCGGCTTCAGGACCACTGCTTATGGTCTCGTGATAACCTCCTGCTCTCCTCCTTTCTCAGCTAAAAACTGCACTTGTGAAATGCTAAGCGCCGAGGCTGTGCTCTTAAATATTCATGCAGCCGGTCCCAGAATTTTGCTGTGTTTATACAAATTCTTGACCCCACCCCCATTTCTAGTTATTTTAAGAGCTCATACTTTCGAACTGGGCAATATTCCTGAACACATGAAAGAACACACAGAGTACAAACAGCTATAAATGAATATCTGCAATTCATTGCGGCAGCCGCCTAAAAGGTGATACCTTCAAGCTGTTTGTCAGAATAAACCAGCGAAAAAGCTGTTAGTTGTCAACTTTTGGACAAGATGCATTGCAAAACAATATTCATTTTCCCTGGCAAATGCAAAACCACATTTTATAGGTGTGAACTATGTCCAAACTTCAAAACTGGATCCTAAATGAACTGTGAACGGGTAGAAAAACACTCCGGGTACGGTTGCAAAGAAGCAAATGACTTTAAATGTACAGAATTAAAATAATCACAGTTTATTTTTAATACATGTAAAGACTAAAAATATTTTCACCTTCCATTCCACTGCATTTGAACAGAATCCATCAACAAAAGCTTATAAATCTGTTATTCTTAATGGGTTTCATGCCAATGCTGTGTTTAAAGTCAGGAGACTAAAAGAAAAACTACATTCCTGGGGCATAATGCTGCACAGTAAAAAGAAATGCTTCCCTGAAATGGAACTTGACAACATTTGTTGTTGAGATTTCTAGGACTTTCATCAGGGGTGTTTCTGAAAGAATCTCATCTCGCAGAAATTGTTTTTGTCGTGGTAACAGACTTGACTATTAATGAGAAAACAGTAAGAAGCTTTAGTGTCCTAATGGATACTAAATGACCTGGAGGATCTGAAACACTTATGTGCAGAAAAAATACATACGTGCAATTCCTTTGCCTTCAAGTATTTGCTAGCTGGGATGCGATGTATTAAGTAAGATAATGAAAGTCACGCGGAGAAATGATAGCATCTGATGTATAAAAAAGCACAATAACTTGGCACATCAAAAAACAGAGTATGTCACTCCACACGATTTTCAGAAATCAGAGGGAAATCAGGTCATACTAGCGGGTAAATGTGCAGTGCCCGGGAACCTCCGTGTGTCCTCGAGACAGCGGGAATACAAAGCAAGCGCTGGCATTTGACACAGATACAGCTGCTTGAAATATGTCTTCATCACAATCAGATGGAGATGAAGACGGAATAAAATTCAGCCGGGCTGAATCCGAAGCTGAAAAAAATTCATCAGAAACCAGATGCGGCAGAACGTGCAAAAGCGAAGATGCAAATTTCATTTTGCAAACCTGGAAGGAAATCCCGGCGAGCGCTCGCGCCCGCTCCGCCTCTACCGAGGAGTTCGTCAAAATCAACGGCCATAAATACTTTCAAGGAAGAAAACTCGGTAAAGTCTATTCATTTTACTTTCCGAAACGGTGCAAAAATGTTACCTACTCCCTGTGCAGTTATTAGTCTCAGTAATGTAACATAACAGATACTTTCTAAATCCTTTTAGGCCTTCTCCCCCTCGCTGGAAAGATCATCATTTTTTTATTTCAAAGTGGATTTAATAAAGAAAAGGAGTGCTGTTAAAGTAATACGTGAGGCTTTGACATTAAGCAGCGCAACCCTGCAGAGTCGGCAAGAACAGGGTCTCTAATCTCCCGTGATTTATGGAGGGCTCTTCCTTCATCTCCGCGCTCAGGGAGGGCCGCGGAGGCCAGAGACAGGCTGGCGGCCCCGCTGCCGCGGGCCAGGCCGCAGGCCCGGCCTTAACCGCTTCGCTGCTGGCCCGGCCCCCATTAAAGGGCTCCCTATTTATTTGTATTTATAGAACAAAGTGAGCTCAGAGTTAAGTAATGCCTACGGAGGTAAATGTTTATGTCTGTCATCAGAAATTTATAAGCAGAGAGGGAGAAGCTAATAGGCAGAAAGCAAAGACCAAAACTGTGGAGTGTTTGATGCTCATCTAAGTAAGCTCTGAAAAGCTCCGAGTAGAAACACATCTTAATTAAAAACTTACAAATATATACAGTTAATTTTAAAGCTAAATAACTGAATTACAGATACCAGACAGCCTATTACCCACTGGAGAAGAATGTTTGCCTTACACTGCCTGAATGTTACACAAAAGTTCAAAGAATATGTTTCCAAACACAAACGCAAGAAGCTATTAAGCTCTTGTCACAAGACAGAAAAATCTCGTTTTAATGGATTTCAAATTCATCATCTTCTAGGGAAATGACCAGTCACTTTGGCACTGTAAAACCTCGCAAACCTCCGTTAATAATGGGAAAAATTGAAACCAGTTCTAATGTCAGCTTGATAAAGGGAGATGCACATAACCAACAGTTGGGATGAGGGGGTTATATGTGGGAAGTTCGAATTCAGGGCCTTGGTGAGATTGTGCTTAGGCACTCGGATACCTTTCCTCATGCACGTGGCCTCGTTGAGGCCAATGGAGCTTACAGCCCGTGCCTGTAAAGCCAAGTGACTGCTCTCCCTGCAGGGTCAACGGACCCTTGTCAATGGACATCTGTACCACTGATGGCTCCTCAGAGCTACCGCCCTTCTGTTCTGCACCTTCACCAGGCCTTGCACAGCGAGATCTTGGGCTGTGATGAGCACTTCCAGGAAAACAGAGATAGATATGAATAAATAGGGAGCGAACAAATCCTAAAGGGTAGCGATGGACAAACAAAGCGAGAGCAGCCCTGCAGCCCTCAAGGAACCCTCAGCAGCCCCGTATTCTTGGGAACACAGCCCTAATTGGTTTCAATGGAAATTACATGAACACGCCAATCAAATTTTGACCCATTTGAGATTTGAGAAGGTTTAATTAAGCCTTCTACATACAAACTAGATGGAACATTTACAGAGTGTCTTCTCCTTTCCCCAGATTCCTGGCAATCTAAGCATAGCAGAACTTCATGTAAGAACAAGAAAAATCAGGCTAAAAATCGTCATAATTTCAGTAGGTTTTGACCTTCCTAGTTGGGGAAACCCATGGAGAACAATGACACGTGCAGAACTGTTCTGCACTCTACCAGACTCACAAAGGCAGCAGTGGGATCTTTGAGCTGCCACTACCTGCAATGGAAACCTTCTGGCCAATGCAAGCTGCCCTTGAAAGCTGAACTCTCCATGAACACGTGCTGGACATTTCAGTTTTTATATTCATGCTAAATTACCTTACGCTGTCTTCCCTAAAAGGTTGGGAAATGGAAGTATTGACATACTAATTCAACATTCATTAGCCAGCATCTTGCAACCTATACAAAAATACTGGCAATCAAGATGCATTATTTCAAAGTTTGCTGAATTTTCCTTTGAGTGATTGAGCTCATTCCTTACCCTTCCTCTTGCCAACTGTGCAGCTGTCTCAGGGACAGAGCCGGAGACCAAAGTCACTGCTACGTGGACAGGCTGCACTCAGCTCTGAGGGCCTCTCCCTTGGGCAGGAGCGAACAGGATGCTCAGGCTGGGGCACATCTGGAACAGCCTGGAAGCATCCTTCACCTTGTGCAATAGTGCCTAATGGCAACTTCATCAAAGTACATAGGGCAGTCACTGTGCACTCTAGTTGTTGATGCTAGGATGGCTGACCCATATCGGGCAGCAGGATGGGGCCTCATCGTGTCACCCAGCCCCACGTGCGGTGTGATGCTTCTGGGGAAGGAAGGGTGCTCGAGCCGCCCCACGGGCCCGGCCCTTTCTCTCCTGCCTCCAGGCACAAGCTTGTGCCTACAAAAGGAGTGGAAACTTGGCAGGCTGGAAAGAAGAGTGCAGTCAAGGGTCGGGAGCGGAGCCCAAGTGCTCCCGTCCTGCCCTGTGGGAATTGCACCAAAAAGGTAACGGGTCGGGAACGCGCTGCCTTTTCCATGGAGCCTCCCAGCGCTGTCCCCAGCACACAAGCTGGTCCTGCACGAGGCTGGGTGCTACGATCCACGCCATGTCCTCCAGAGACCACCTCCGGAGAGCTCCTGTTTCATTTCCCAGCCCTAAAAATGGCTGGGGCATATATATATCTATTTCTTTAGTGCTCAGATTCTCTGCAGCTGGCAGGGTCACTACATCCCGGCATGGCCATAAGCAGCATAACGCTGTGAAAGGGGCCGATGGACAGATTCAGACCCTTCATAAGCTCAGAAAATGGGGCAGTAGTTTAAAATTTTAAAAACATGCAATTTTAGAAGACACAATGCTTTAGAAATTCTGATCCTTGGATGTCTCGGTGGAGAAGAATCTGAAACATGAATTTCAAGTCTACAAACCTGAAGCAGAAAAGAGAAGGCATTTTGGTTTTCAACTACGTTAAGCTGTTTATGTGAAATAGTATGCAGAGCAGGTAACTGACCTTTACATCACCAGGTCCTGATGCTCAGCAGGCCTATGACAAAGTGATCTGGCTGTAAACAAGTCTTATCAGGGCCCCCACAATTAACTGCTGTAACCAGAGAATGTAAATCACTCCAGCCCAGCAGACGTGTGATCCCAATTTGCACCTCATCCAAGTCAACTAGAGTGACATTATTTACACAGCCTGGACCTTGGCTGTACCTGCTGTCAGATGAATCCTCACGTTTAATGTAACTGTAAAAGGAGTTCATGTTAAGAGTGGGGGAAAAAAGGACTTCCTAAGATGGCTTCTAGGAGGCTCTAGTAAGCAGCCCACTAGGTTTTCATCAGGTGAACAACCTGCGAGGCAGCCTTTCACGCCCCTCGCGAAGAGCAATTTTTTACTTCCTAATAGAGAAACTCTGCAGAGTGAAGGGATATTACCTGGGAAGCCACAACTTCCCTCAAGGCTCCTGAAGCAGCAATAATCTTATTTTTCTTGTACAGCTCCTGGCACACATGAACCTAGTGTTAAGCTGGTGCCTAAGGATGCCACTCCAAAACAAATACGAAATGCAAATAACTTATTTAAACTGTAATGCAATCACATTTCTTTTTATAGTAAACATAAATCTCCTTCTTTATTATAATCACATCTTATCACATACGAAGTAATTTAATACAAGACCTACCTTCCTACACATTATTGCATTAGGGAAAAGAAACTTTTTCAGTGTTATTTATTTCGAGCAGAGTCTCCAGGAAGCACTCCTGGCTCTGAAGGAAGGGCTGTGCCCTTCCAGATGTGTAACTCAGAAGAAATTCCTTAGCCCCCATTAGGCAGTGTGGCTAAACGGCCTATGGTCAGAGCTACCTGTTAGTGAAAAGGTTTCTGAGCAAGCAGAGCAATCTGAGAGGTGGTGTGGAAGAGCCCGGAACAAGAAAAACAACACATCCTCCAGGAGCTGGAAACAGACACCCAAAGCACATCTCTTTCACTGGCACAGCTGCTGTAAACAGGCTCCGAGCATTAAGAGTTTCACACCAGCCCAGAACAAGAAGGGTAAGCAGCAGCACGCTGGCTTGCAGGAGGGAGCACCTCACTCCCAGTAGGAATGAGTCACAACCAGCTCCTGACACCATCGTGACTCGAGCCCAGGCTCCGCGGAGCTGCTGCGATCTGCCGCTGGTTTCTGAGGAGGGGAGGCTCTGGAAGCAGAAGAGCCCAATCTCGCTCTGTCAGACGGCGCTGCCAGCTGCCACCAGCCAAAGCAAGCAAACAGGGAGCGCTGAGGGAGAGCGGGGAGCGGAAAGCAAAGCCCTGCACTACCGCAGGCATCCAGCCGCCCTGCGCGATGGCCGGCGCTGGCTTGTGGTTACCTGCCCTGCTCCTCGTTGCACAACAGGAGACTCCAACAACTCCTAGCCACTGTGGCACCACGGTTTAGTATGCTATTAGGAACATAGTTTGCAGCCCACATAATAAACACTTTATCCAACTTAGTAAAACAAGCCCTAAGGCAAAATGAGTGTAAACATATGCACAAAACAACCGAGATGTGGACAAATAGTTGACAACGCAAGTATCAAAATTTGCCAAGTGTCATTCTGAAAAGCCCAAGACTTTCTAAAACAAGCTATGCTTTTTATCTTTGGTTTACCAAAGATTATATGCAGCAGCCAATATAGTATCAAAGCTTAAACCTCAAGTCGCTGCAATCTCCTATCCATCAAAACATTTCCCATGGTTTTATTAGCACTAACAATGAAGTCAATGGGAGAAGAATCTGGCCACAACACAAACAGATCTCACACACCATATTTTGCACAAAATGAGCAAAAAACTCTTGCAAAGAAGACAGTATCACCTAGCTGGGAACCACACACGTTGTCTATATATTACCCCTTCCCTCCCAAAGAAGGCTGATAAAACGAAGTTAAAAAGAACATAAAATGCAGGAGAGCGAAGCAGAATCACCCCTCCTTCACAGAAAAGGCAGAGATTAGACGTGCAGATACAAACAGGCTCAAGCTCAGCATGTCTGCCCCCGGTACCAAGCAGAGAGAAGTAGAACTTTGTTCCAGTGAAGGCTTAGGGTTCTGAAATCCAGCTGGTGATTTGCCATCACAGCTCCCAACCCCAACTTCTGAAATCAAATTTAAAAGCTCAAGAAATGATTTGGAGAGGACACAATTAACTTTGTTGTTAAGCAGAAGGATGTTTCATGCACCACATTTAATAGCACTGGAGAACTCTTCCCATTCTATCTCTGCTTCTTTACCCGACCTATGACTTCCCAGAAGCAGTGATGACTAACGGCATCGTGGTGCCAAGCACGAGGTACCTAAGCACACACTGACAGAGAAGCTGTTCTGGCTAACAGCGATCCAAAGAGAGAAAGGTTCAAACAAGCCCAGACTCCACTCCTCTGCTTCTCTCCATTTCTGCTCTAAACCCAATCACCGTATGTGTTCTGTCGGGACATGGTCCTTGGCAAGCTGCTTAGGTGGCCCTGCTTCAGCAGAGGTTGGACCAGGTGGACCCACAGGTTCCAGCCAACCTCAGCCGTAATGGGACTCTGTTTCTTAGTGCAAAAAACCTCAACACTGAATCTTAAAAGCATCACCACTATGTCTGTCATTGAGACAGGACGGCAACACAGAACACGGACAGTATCACACACCTTCTCCTTCCCCAAACCAGGCAGCTGATGTGAGTAGTTATGCTTGCCATCTGTCTGGGTTCACTCTGTCCTTCCATACAACCAAATGCTGGCATTCAAGGAACAGCATGTACTCATCATGGGGTACTCCTAGACATGCCCCTCCACGGACGAACCGCGCTGTTAGAGTCCTGTTACCTTAGTACCAGGGCAGTTGTAGAGCAGTCGTGCTGCTGTGTGCTGGGTGGGAAGGCAGTGGGCAGGAGAGGTGGCGATCCCTGCAGCTGTCCCAAGGTGAGTCCTACTGCTCCTAACCAGAGCCCCACGGCAGGCGGTATCAGCAGATAAAAAGATGATAGATGACAGTGAGAAACAGAACTCCATGGGAACTACAGCAGTGAACAACCGATCTGGTGAGGAAGAAGCCAAGCTGCTAATAATTTAGTACAAAAGAAGCAGTAATCATCCTTCTCTCACTCCTAAAGATGCAAAAGAAAAATAATGCTTAGGAAGCTTAAACAATAAAGCTTTATTTCTGTGCAGTGTGGGGTAAAAAGGTGAACCCAAGAGCTAAAAGCAGAATATTTGGAGCGCTCTCTCTGTTCACCTCAAGTTATTTCTACACACCACAATTAACTTCTAATCTGTTCATCTTGCCTTTTTATAATGTGACTTTTCCTGAGATATAGCCCCCACTTTTCATCAATAGAAGACTGAATCATAATCTCTGGCTTTTAACTAGAGTTAACTCTCAAAGCAAAAGCTCTTCCCAGCAAAATCAGACGCACGAGGATCAGCAGAGCAAGTCACAGCAAGTCATCTCTGCGGTTGTTCTGAAATACAGGGATTCCTTCTGCACTGCAGATCCCCAAAGAAACACGGTGTGCAACACCAAGCTGCTTGAGACTCACATCTACTCGCAATGCCTTTGAGACACCAAAGGCTTCCTTTTAAAGTCGTAACTGTTGCACAGCGTAACGAAACAACTCCAAACCCGTTTGCAGCGTTTGTTCTTCCCTCCTGCACCCTTGGATGGCAGCATTCCGAACGCCGCAGGCTGACAACACCTTTTTAGAAGTTTATCTGAAACACGCATTTCTCTTTCAATTAACAGCAACAGCACATGTAGAAAGACCACCTCCACATCACATGGCGGCCCTCTGACTGGTTCCAGACTTATCTAAAGAAAGAGGCTGCAATGCCAGTGAGACGCAGCCCGTCGTTCAGCAGAACGCTGCCTTTAGGAAGGAAGCAGCAGGAAATACAAATAACATATATCCAGCTGCGCAGCCAACTGATAGCTCCGTTGCCTTAGGAATACCCCTCCTGGATACAGGCTGAACCGAATCACAACATTCGTGTTCTTTTGTAACGACTCCAATGTTCGGTGGATTTAATTCCTCCCTGTGAATGGGGGTGTGTATGTGTTATCAACACACATGAGTAAGTGTATTATACACTCACATAAAAGCGATTTAAACAACACTCATTACCTTTTGAATCAGTAATTATTCAGCTCAACTTCGTTAGGTTCTAGGGAAGCCAAAGTTTGCCTCACATACTGCGAAAATGCAGCGCAACAGCTGCGGACATGGGGAATCCCAGCAGCGAGTTTTAATTTTCAGCACAGCTATGCGGCCATGAGCCTCCTGGACGCTGCTGCCTGGCTGCGACGTCTGCGCTTGGATGTTTATAGTACCCATAGCCAGAAGCTGCTTGATGGAGCTTAGACTTGTCTAATTACAGCTTAGCAATTATAAGCAGAAATCCAGAGTATAAAAATGAAACATTTTGGGCAGCTACAGAGCGCATCTTCTCGGCGCTGAATCCAGGTCCTTAAAGCCCCCTCTGCTGTGCTCCAGCGTCACAGACGGTGCCACGTTTTGGATGAGACCAGTGCCACCAGCAGCAGGCCGCAGGATACCATCTTGTAATTCCAAACTTTATTTACAAATGTGACTGCATAGTTTATTCATAGCAAGAAGTGCTTTGAACTTCTAAATGGCCAGGCGGAACAAAATGGTGGAAGTTTCCCCTTTGAATTTGTCAGAGTTTACAGGCTGTCGGTTTAGAAATCGCGTTTCTTCGCTCGATGAAGAGGAGAGGCTGCCTGAGGACATTGTTTATTAAAGCCTTTTGTTCAATTTACAAATTGAAACAAATAATTGTGGAGACATTTGCCGCGATGGAAAAAACGTGTTTACAAAGCGGAATAAAATACAGACTAAATACATTTGGATTATACTAGATCAAAACAGACGAGTTTCTAACATAGCATAAAAGAACGGTCACCACCGCGAGGACAGAAGGGAAGGCGCCACTGAGTCATGCTTTGTGTAACCAGCGGGGACTGACGAGATGCCGGAGCCGCACAGCCGCGGCCTAGCATGCGAAGCCGCAGCAGCGGGCAGCCCCGTGTGTGCCCACCTGCTCCCAGGGGCTGCAGGCGCTGCTGCACGACCAAACCCTGGCTTCCAGCTGCTGCTCTGCAAGAACGTCTCTTGCTCGGGTTTTGCTTGGGCTTGGCTCAGCCTTCCTTCCTCACGCGGTTTCGTTTTAGAACCGGGATCAGGAAGGGAGAAGCCCCTCAGCACAGCTCACCTCTCCCTTCCACGGGTGTGCTCCCCTGAACGGTCCAACATGGCAAGATTGCCACCACTCAGATGGTGGTTCTGCCGTCTCGCACGACTCAGCCATCAGTTTTGTGTCCAGAATGCCCTTCTCAAAAAACGTCACTGTCTGTCTGAGCTGACATCCCAGCTCAACGTCTTCAAAAATCACAGACTGCCTTGGCCGCACAGACACGAAATTCCTCGTCATTTCCAAAAGGAGCTCGTATTTGGCACGGAACGAGGGGCAACTGTATCAGAAAGAAATCTACAAGAGCCCCACCAAGGCAGTGGAATTATGTCAGTGGAAAAATGGCATGAGAGGGATGAAGTTCTGCTCCTAAATGTTAGCTCTGAAAGGCTTATGTAAACAACCATTTCCTACAACGTCTTAATTAATAGGTGATAGAATCAAGCTCCGTCTGTAACACTAACTGGAATTTCCAATAAAAGATATCTATCACCATTTAAAAAAATATGAGGACCAGAACTAATCAACCACATTCTTCTAGTCGTTTACAAACTAAGTCCAAAGGAAAACAGCCATTACCGCAAACTGAACACGATGGCTATGGAGAGCTCTTGTAGCGCAGGAGTATTTTCTTAACATCAGTAAAATATGTTAACTAATATTATATTTAGTTAGTTGAACTCCTCCAGGGATTAAAGGCCCGCTGTGCCTAACAAAACTTTGTCTTGAAGCAGACTAGCAAATGTTATTTTAGTACGGAGTATTTGATAGCTAATCATGCTATAAAACCATAAAATAAAGTTGTGTTTATTGGTACAATTAATCCCTCCATAGCCCACAAGGCTACACAAGAAAATGGGGGGATGAGGGAGTTCAGGCTGCAGGGATCGGGTGAGAAACGAGGGATTAATGGCAACGGGGAATGACGAGGACTCCAACGGTGGATGCGGAACTGTTATATTTATTATTTTAAATTATTATTCCAGTTGCAACCAGGAACACATCTCCATCAGGGAGTGGGAGAGAGGGCAAGGCAAATGCTTCACGAAGACGGGAATTCACTCCCAAGCAGAGCTGAGAGCGTGCGTAAAGATTTACGGCAGCCGGAGAAGCGCCAGCACGTCAGTGCCCAGCAAGGTCACAGCACAGACGTACACCATGCCGCCCCAGCTCAAACAAATACAGGCCCTCAGACAATGCA
This sequence comes from Numida meleagris, assembly GCF_002078875.1. Lineage (NCBI taxonomy): Eukaryota > Metazoa > Chordata > Aves > Galliformes > Numididae > Numida > Numida meleagris. Next base: position 7,900,326 of record NC_034426.1, read on the forward strand.
ATCTGAAAGCCATTCCCACCGTTTGCATTTGTTGAAATGTCTTCCAGCTAAGAGTAATTTGGAGTAAAGCGTAAGAGTAAAAACACTTCATGATGGAAGACACACATGCTTGAAATCTAGCTAGCATGTTAATTGTGGTTAATAAGAGGATCAAATCAGGAATGTAAACACCACCAACACTCAGAGCCTATGTAGTGACTTCCTATTTCACTTTTACAGCTTTGGCATTAATAACCGCCGATTGCTTATGGCTGCCAAAGGCTTCTCCTGCACTTCGAACATTGGTTATTGGTCACTAACAGAGAGCAAATGCTTGGAAGTCAAAATGTCGTGTCTGCATCTTGGAAAAAACACAAGCACCTGGGGAAGCTAAGTGGCAAACTGTGCAAGTTTTCATGCAGCGCGGTGTTACAGCGCTTTGCACCAGCCTGAGCAGCCAGGAGAAGCACGAAGGAAGAGGTGCACGGTGAATACCTTCGGAAGGCCTTTGGGAATTGCATTTTACACACTAACAGCCATAAACCCCCAGTGATTTATCCACGGACTGAGCATCACCCCTGGTGTAACAGAGCGTTCCAGCAGAGCCGCCAGCCCAGGCTGGAGCTGGGGGACATCTCCCAGGCCCTGTCCCTCCCCGCCTGGCCGCTCTTACATAGATTTTGCAGAAGTGATTTGTGTTTCTGAGGGTGATTAACCACTCATAGATCATTTTCTCATATCTAAGGAGTGCCTATCATCATGATGACAAAAAGGAGAAACTGATGATAAACAACATATGTTTTTTTTATTCTCTATCTTCAACTCCAAGCTGGACTAAATACATGCAAATTCTGCTGACCCCACCTCCTGTTACAGAATGGGATTTGCGGTCGCTGCTTTCTGCTCCCACAGCACACCGAGCAGAGTGCTACGGTGCTGAGCGCTTTGTAAGCACAGAACAGAACGCGCACAGCCCCCACGCTCCAATCTGCAGCTCAGAAACCAGAGGTGGTGGCAATGACACCCACCTGCCCAAAGCAAGGCCACAGGGAGGCAGGGACGGCCACGGTCCTGGGAGCTGCTGCCGATATCAGCTCGCTGATGAAGCCAATGCCAGGGACAGTTAATGTGAGGGAAGAACTGGTACACGGCGATTATTCTGAAACAAATCGCCTAATGGAACCATTGCATGATTTCAAAAGATTAAAAAAATAATGAACTTGCGGGATGGAAATCAACACAACTTCTTAAATGAACCTAATAACATGAAAGTAATGAGTTTGGAAAACAGATGTGGACAAAGGAAAGAAAAGGCTACAGTACGCTCCATGCAATCTGGGAAGGAATGATAAAAAAAATTTACAAGCTGTTTCGAGTCCCAAATAAAAAGGGTAATCAAGGCAGGCTGAGCTGTGAGTGGGAAGGGTACGGCACCCTGCAGCAGAGACTAAGCAGAACACCTCGCCCTTCTCTGCTGTATGGTGAGGCCTTACCACACTGCTGGAGCTCCGGCCTAATCCTGGCAGCTACCAGCTCACATCGAGCTGCAAGGCCTCTCCATCCCTTCTTTTCCCTGTGTCGGTTTGATCTTTTGCCTTCTACTAAAGCAGCCAACTGCTCGTGTACTTCTGTCGCAGAGAAACGTTGGGGCAAGAGGTGAAAGAGAAAGGGAAAAAAATCAAATCAAAAGGTAATGTAATAGCCTAAAGAAAGATACCTCATTACAAGGCAAGTACACACAGATTATTTCCATGATGCCCAGTTGCCTCTCCTGTTAATGATGATTTATGGTAACGTCGATGCAAGAGACCCATCGGTTAGCAAAACCATGTTACTCTGTACAAAGTGGCTTCTCAAAATGGCACTGTGAGAAAGCTCTTCTCTGCAGTTGTTTTACTTTGCCTCTGAAAGCTTTCAAATTGAACTGCTAAAGTTCAGCCAGCATCTAATTTTAACCGTGAGTTCCAGGAGAGAGCAAAGCTGGTGGGAAGATTACAGAGTTCCTTGAAGCTCTGACCTACAACAGGAAGAGAGTTGTCAGCCTTCATGTCTCTCACTCTAAATCCCAAGGGAAACAACACTGGCAGAATGTTTTATAACACGTTCCCACTGTAAAAATCTGTATTTGAGAAATATGATGCTTGCTCACTCCTTCTCCTAGACCTTTGGTGTGTCAGTAAAAACAGATGACCTTAAATGAGTAATTTTAGTTTTGCCTTTGCACTGCAGTTGGGATATTCAGGGTTGACGGGGGCCTGTTTACAGAATCACAGGGAACCAATACTACATAAGAGCAACCCACGGACCCACACCTTTAAAATATCAGCAAGGAGCTGGCAACCTGTAGCCGGGTAATAACGCCTTTTTTCTGCCTTCTCAGGTGAACTCGAGAAATACCCACACGGAAGGCTGCAGTCTGTGATTGTCATAAGAAAAGCTGAACGTCTTCTGTCAAAGGGCCAAAAAGCAGCATCTGTTAAAAAGCTCAGGAGAGAGAAATTAAAAACAAAGTAATTGGGCTATGCTATGTCAGCTAGTGAAATCAGATACGTTTTCCCTCCGAGTCATGCATTTCGCCAGAGCAGTGGTACAGCCCAGGCCCACCGCTACCATGGCCCAAAGGGTCAGGATTTCAGGTGTTGCACAACAGCACGAAGCAAAGCCGAACACTGCTGAGAAACCAAACACGCTCCCATTCTGCCTGCGGAGAACTTCTTTCCTGACAGTAATGAAGGTGTGGTGACAAACAACCAATAACAGGACCGGATATGAATAATAAATACTGGGAAACTGTTATTCCAGTAATGGGACTTCAAGTGCAGGGACAGCTGAAGGAATTCAGTCACCCTGGAAACTGGAACAACTTAAAAAACTTTTTTCCTCTCGTTCTCATTTCTCAGCACTTCGGTCCCTGGGAACAATCCCAAGAGCCCCAGCTGAAGCGCGGCGGGGAGCAGCAATGCCCACCTGCAGCTGGGAGCAGCCCTGGCCCCGCTCAGCCAGTGGGCACTAGGACGAGGACGGTGACACAAAGCACCCCACCTCCTCACCAGGGCTCGTTTTAATGTCCTGGACTCTCTAGCCTGAAACCAGCAGGGCAAGGCCTCACGAAGCTTCTGCTATGCAGAGCAGCTTTGTGGCCCGGCGCTGGCACAGCAGCTGGTACGCATGCACGGCCACGGGGTGAGCAAGGACGAGAGCTGCTCCCTGAACTTCCTCCTCCATTCCTTCAGATAATGAAAAACAGAAACACCATTCTGGGACTCAGAGGCGTTCCGAATGATCCAACAGTTGTTACAGATCTCATGTTATCTGCTGCTGACCCGAAATTGAGACGTCTGTTAGTCGGGGATGATGATTTTTGCGCTCATGAATAATTAGTTTTGCTGGTTTAAGGGAAAAAAAAACTTATCTTCTAATCAGAATCTAAATGAAAAATAGCTAAAAGCTATTCCCTAACATCTGCCAGCATAGATAGATTTACAAATAAAAATGAAGAGGTATAGCCTCATCTCAGGGAATTACGTGTTCAAATCCTCACGTATGGAGATGAGAATGTAAGTGTTAACGTTCAGAGTCCCCTGCTGCATAGCCGAGGCATTAGGATGGCTTAATGAGTCACTGTCTGAAACCAACAGCAAGCTGAAGTTCCTCTCTCACATACAAACACGCACACATTTAATTTTGTGTATAATTACTCAGTCCTGAGTAATGACAATTTATTAGTTTTTTCCCATCAAACAAACGAGTTGCTAATGTACAACATGTTGGGATTACACGATGCTCCTTCCAAAGAAGGCTGCAGTCATTAGCGTACCAAGTGTTAAACGCAACCATTCCTTTTGCTCCCCTCATCACTCTGCAAAAATATTTTTCAAGTGAATTTAGTGGCTGCAAAAAGCAGATTTTTCAAACCAGGGGATCCACCCGTGAGGGTGAGAGCGCAGTTCAATATCCACAACTACAGCCTGTACAAATGATCAGCATTTGCTTACAGTTAAAGTGTGGCCAAAAGACAACTCTATCTTAAAGGAGCAATTGAAGAGCAATAATTCTCCTTTCGTATTTAATACAAAATATACTGCTACAGCATTTCAGAAAACATAAAAGCTTCTTCGCCATAGTATCTAGCTCAGCTCCTGGTGGGCTTCCATAGGCAGCTGGCTGGAACATAAAGAGCAGGAAACGTGGGCAACAAAACACCGAAGAATGACATCGTGTGCTGGGTGAGGAGTGCATTAGTTTTGACCTTTTCCTTATATACCATGGCAATGAGGAAAGGCAACTGTGGCCCCCAGCAGATGGGGTGTTCTGAACTGAGCTGCTCCCATACTTGAGTGCCCGGAATGCCTTGGGAGGCCCAGACCACTGATGTCAGGGAGATGGGAAGGGGAAGTCAGCAGATCCAGCACGCAGCCTGTGGCTTTGTTTGGGAACGTACAGTGCGTCCCTAAACCTGTATGGCTTAGAGACACTCGGTACTTGTTGCTAGGATTAATTAAATATGCTGTTTTCCCTCATCAGTGTTACAAAACGGCACCAAGATCATACAGGAAATACGTGGGGATGAGGAGCATTCACACGGCCACGCTCAGCGGGGACTGACAGCAGAGCCCCCAGCAGCGCCTGTGGGAGCAGGAGCCGCCCACACCTCGGTGGGACGCTGCCCCTGCAGCCACGGAGCTGGTGCCACCCATCGCGTGGCTCGTGGATTTGGATGGGAAGCGCTGTGACACGGCCACCGCTCCCGCCCCGCCCCACAGCCCCTGCACATCCAACACGGCGTGCCTGGGGCAGCACCCAGAGCCCCCAGCTCCTGCGCTGAGGCGGACCCCGCGCAGCGGGCGCTCGGCTCCCCACCAGGCCGGCTGCGGCAGCGGGCCCGGCTACCAGCGGCGAGCGGGCCGAGCGGCCGCCCCATTCCCATGCCTCTTTTATTTACCCACTTCTATTTTAGAACGCAGCCCGTTCCCTGGCCCTCCCCGGAGCCCCGGGTTATGTGAACGCGCGGGTGCCAAGCGGGGAGGCGTGGCGCGGCTCCCGGCCGCCGTGACATGCTCCTGACGTACTGTGTGGTCAAGGAGCCGGGGCTGGGGGGCCTGAACGAGGGCCAAGCCTTGCACTTCAGCTTCCTGACCTGGCAGCCATTCAGAGGGACCCTGCTAAGTGCTATTTCCTAAATACACTAGCTTTTCATAACAATCTTACCACATTGCTTTCCTTTACAAGCTCTCTTAAAAGAGAACTGGACTCCTTCTGGTTAATCTACACAGACTGCATTTGGAAGCCATCAGAAACTGAACTCTAAACAAAACGTTATTAATGTGTTGTAATCTGCCCTCAATGTTCCAGATGAAAAGAAAATGTTTTATAGTTTTGGAGTATACATTTTAATTGCCTTTTAAGAGTGCATATACTTTTAGTGCTCTCTGTTATAAAACTGCAGTATCTGTTTCTTGATAACTGTTGAATGATCTCAGCTATTTTTATTAGGTTTTCTCCCCCACCCCGGTCCCCTTCTCTAAGCTACCACCACTGTAAGGCTTTTTCAGACTCTTTCTGATACTGGGCTGGCAAACAGTTTGAGCCTAAGATAAACTCCATTATAAACAACTTCTTTACAACATCCCCTCACCGTAAAAACACTTGGATCCAGAAAATTAGTTCTCTAAATGAACTTAGGATCCCGCTCCTTTTGGTAACGGCCTGATCCAAATAAAGGCTGAACCGAGTCCTGCCCTCCCCGGCTCGCTCTCGTCGCCACTGGAATCACCTGGCTCAGGGACACTGCTGCCATCAGGGCCAGGGCCGTGCCCCACGTGGCCAAAGCCCCACGCAGAGACCTGCCGGGGTTCCGAGCCCCCAAGCTCCCACGGGGAGGTGTGGGGAGCAGGGAGCGGCTCTGGGTGTCAGCACGGCCCCACTGCCGGGCACTGAGCTCTCTGAGGGATCACAGAGCCACCCGGCACACTGTCCGAGTGTCCCCTTATTAGGAAAGCACTCGATACAAATAAATAGAAACCCAGGGTCATAGAACCGAACATGGGGCTTGTTGCTCATAAAGCTGAAGTTTCAGCAGATGATGGGAACCATTAAAGATGCTGTTTCAGGAAAAATCAGGCATCTGGACATCACTGTTACTGCATTTGTATCAGCAACGTGCTGCAGAGGAGCGGATCTCTCTAGTCAGCTTCAGACATGCACACCTTGAAAGACCCAAGCCTGCTGTCCCAGTATTCCACCTTCAGAATTAGCCTCAGGATAATTAACTTTCTCAGCCCCCAGCAGTAACCAGCTCTTCCCGTTATGTCTCTGACACCTCCCCAGCACCTTTCTGACGTGCAAGACGCCATTACTTGATACAAGGCAGGCAGGATATTTCTCAGTTGGAACTGTACGCAGCGCTTGGAGCACATCCACTTCTCCAAGTTTCCCTCTTATGCAATTAAAATATTTTAAATGGCAAAGCCCCTCTCTCGTGTTGGACCGGGATTCACACACTGCATGTAAACTGCAGTTTATCGCTGTTCTCCGAGTTCTTTTTATCTCCAAAACTATCAGCGCTTGTAATTTTTTATGTTGTTTTTAAAAATATTTTTCAGTATGCAGATGTGCTCGTGAAGATTAATGGACTGGGAACACTGAAATCTTGTATTAATCAACTACAGAGAAGGCAACTGCTAAGTAAAATTTTCCACAGCGCTGCACACACACGAGTTGAACCGGCATCAGCGCGGGCAGCACGGAGAACACCCCGTGTCTGCGGGCTCCTCTGAGCTGCTTCAACTCGGGTTTTGCAGAGACACCGCTCACGGACGACTGGCTGCTGCGCCTGCTCTGAACGCTGGGGAAGCCTCACCAGGAGGACGCAGCCTCCTGTCCATCCCCCAACGAGCCCTGGGCGTTGGGCACGGTGCAGGAGGAGCCTGCGAGCAGTGCCAGCAGGGCCGTGCCCCCGGAGCAGCGGAGCCGTCCTCGCAGTCACGCTCCCAGCCCGGCAGTGCTTTACACGCACGTTACGTGCATGAGGAGTTCGCCGCCCGTAGCACCGTGACACAGAAAGACCCCACCCCACACACTGACTGAAAGCCAGTGTGCGTGCATACGTTTAATTAATGACTGTGTTAATTACACCAATTTCATTACTAATTGGATCCGTTTAAACCTGCTACACGAGAGTAACTTGGCAGGCAAAAACGTTACCGTAATTACAAAAACAAATGGTTTCTTGAATTAAGTAATTCCACCAATTAAGTAATTCTGCCGTGTGTGAAGCAAAGCCTACCTTCGCCATTTGTCTGCTTTTGACTCATTTTCAGCCATGTGCTACTCCTCACTTCTGATGCACACAAAATCCAGCGCCATTACTCACTGCAGTCATTTCTGAGGGTGGGTCTATTCACGCCGGCTGAAATAACTGAATGGAAGCGATGGGAACACAAGTTCTGTGAAAGGGTCCTGATAAAAGGAACACTTACTGAAGCTTTCAGGCGTTGCTCTTGGTACAAACCTTTGAGGTTTGCGAAGCCTGATTACAGTTCAAAGACTAGCAAGTCTTGCTTCAAACATCTGTACTTGGAATTACTAGAGAAAACAGAACTTCACTCCAGAAGCACAAACGTTCCAATACCTCTGCATCTGCCAAAACCAGACAGAGTCGGGCACCTCACAAGCAAACCTTCTTTTCACTGGTCACGTTACACGGCGCGGGCCATGACAAAGCGACGATGGGCTCTTCTCACCAACAGGTGATATAACAAGGTCAGCTGAAATCACTGCAAGGAGTACACGTGAATAAATAAAAAGGCAAAGAAAATATCTCACTTCCAATTTTTAGCGCTTCCTGGAACAAATGGAAATTATATAATTATTATTATTATTATTATTTTTTTAAACAACAAACAATTCTTGACAAGCTGCACGTTGATACTGATTGAGCACTTCCTATAGGCAGCACCAGTCCTGCAGCGTTTGCTTCTGGGAAGAAATTACAGAGCTCCAGGCGCAGCAAAGGAAAGCACAGAAATTGTGCAATGATCTCCGCATCACACGGCTTCATGGCAACGTCTGCCATACAAGATTTCACGGAAAATTGTGGACGTCAAATAACGTTCCACCTCTCGTTAGTATTAAGAGGCAATCTCAACGGATAATGCTGAGCACCAGGCAGAAGCAGACAACCAAAAAGCACTGCGGTCTGTAAAAGAGCACTGCTTGGGAAATAACCTTTTGAGCCACTGGAAAAATCCCGAGTTCAACCAACTTTATTTCCAGTACAAAAGCAATGTGATTTTTCCCATCAGAAATCAGATGAAGTAAATTAAGATCTGCCAGTGATGGGAAACCTTAACTTGTGGCATAAATAGCATCTCCATCCGGTAATGGTCTGAAGAAATCTTACCGAGGCCCTCTTCTCACCTTGACTCATACGCCATTAACTTTCTTTTCTTTCTCTGCAATCTGATCTGAATTGTTTTAAGGTTAAGGTGAATATTAATTCAAAACAAATCCACAATGCAAGAAAGGAGAATCAGGGTGGGAGCTGTAGTTCAGAAGGAGCCCTGCGACGGCCGCTGGCTCTGCCCTGCCTCCTCTCTGCACTCCTTCCACGATCCCATCACACCAACGAGGAGGGAAAAAGAGATTAATTACGTAAGACCACAGATGAGAAAAGTGGAGATGGAATAACTTCTGAATGTTGGCTACGTAAGGTCTGATCCAAGACAGTTCTTAATTAGTGATTTAGAAAATACTTGAAAAGCAAGGTTGCTGGAGTGAAACTGGCTCACGCAGAGATAGGATGTTGCTCTCATTTATCCCTAGATCATTCCTGCTGACTTCTTTTTGGCAGCTGAAAATACATTCAGACTATCTGAGGACGGGTTCCAAAATTTAAGATCCCCTCTGTCAACAGCTAGGTGATCATCTCGTCTGCAGTACCTAGATGGATCAGCTAACTTTCCTCTTCTGTTTTAGTATCAATGATATTTTCTTGATGACTATTCCAGGTACTACAGATATTTGTGTACAGGCTGTAAACCTGGGTCTCTTAAATCAGGAAAGCACTATTTCAATCATCTCACTGTGGCGTGAGTCTTTCCAATGCAGAAAAAAAACCACACAAGGGCAGCAGAAGTAATAAATAAGGATTCCTGGCCAGAAACCAAATACTGTCATGCAAAAGACTAACCGGGGTATCCCTGCTTCTCGCCAATGGCACAGCTAAGAGCTAAGCGAAAGGCAGATCGCTGGGGGAGCGCAGAGCAACAGGCAGACTCCCTCCCACAACTGGGAGAAGAACGATCAACACAGAAGGTAACTTCCAAAAGAGACAAAATTCAAACGTCTGCCCTGAGAATCCGGGCTCCCGCTCCTCTTGCAGCGCTCCCTCCTGCAGGCTCACAGGTTCCCAGCGGAACACCAGGAATCTCACAGCGAGCGCTGCTGCTCCGAGCCCTGGGCACAGGGCAAGGCTCGGGCACCTGCCGGCACAGCCGAGCTCTGCTGGGCACAGCAATGCTCCTCTTGAAAACAGCCACGTTTTGAAAGGTCATGCTGTAAAGTCACTCGATTAAAATAGTAATAAAAGAGTAAACATTAACTCACAGTTTTTCCTTAGGTCTTTCTTATTTCCAGTCGGTATCATTTCTCCCGGAGTAAGCTGCAGCTTATGAATCTGCAAGTTTATCTTGATTAAAAATCTTAACTTCTCTGTTTTCAGCATAAGGAAACTCATGCCCTTCCATTCAAAAATACCTGCTCCTTGCTCTCTTAACTCCCATAGTATTGTGACTGCAGCAATCACGGATTACCCGTATTACTGCCACTACAAAACTTACCCTGAAACACAGTTAAGCAGTCACAGCAGAGGAAACACTTCCCCTCACTAACTTTCCTGGCACAGCCCGGTGCACATCACGCAGCTGGTGGGTTCCTGCAAACACGCCGAGTAGCCTGAATCGCTCAAGCTTCAATCACTTTTACCCAACAAGAGTTTGCAGAGAATGCAAGCACAAAACTCTGTCTTAAAAGAGAAACTGAGATCAAGCTACAAGCAAAAAAACCACTGGGCAGATCTGGACAGCTGTATGTTGGCCCTGCAGACACTGCTTTGCTCTTGGTTAAAGATAAGGATGCTTTGTTTCATTTTAGGAAGGAACTTTCATTTTCTGAGTGTCAACCAGATCTCTGTATTACATGACCTGAAAGACAAAGTTCGGTTTCGTGAGTAATTTATCAAAACTGATTTACCTCTGGAGGATGAGGAAAGGAAAAAGAAGCTCGGAATGGCTTTACTTGAAATTTAATTTCTGTAAGCATGTGTCATGCCACCCGACCCAGCCACAGAGGATGGCAATGGGGAGAGGCACAAGGGGAGGCCAGGGAAAAGTCTGCTGATGGTCTGAAGCCAGTGCAAGGCAGCTCCCCAGCTCCTCTGCGAGGTGAAAATCGCCATGGACCATCTAGATCCTACACGGGCACAGGCATTTTCCATGGTGACAGGCAATTCAGGAAAAGATACGCAAATAAAACCCAGCAATACTGTCAAAAAGCAGCAAGATAAAGGAGATCAGACAACAAACTGCTTGTTGCATTCTTGTTTTTTATCTCAGAGAAATGCTGGAGGATAACAAACGTCCACTGCAAGTGCCCAGCGCGCATCTGTGTGCCGGCAGAGCAGCTCGAGGTTGCCCCACGTCCTACAGAGCACACAGAGAACTCTTTAATTGTGTCTGTTGGCCTGGAATAGGACGTCTAAGCAGAAACTGTAGTATTTGGCACATAGTTTGCTGTATTCAAAGAGTTAAGCTATGTCCTATAAAGATAAAAATCTCCACTTTTATTATTTTGTAAGGCTGCCTAACAAATGAGGATCCAGCTGTAATTGTAACATTCCAAGCTGCGAAGGCGCCAAGTTTTACTAACTATAATTTAACTGGTCCAGTTGATGCAGTCCAAATTCTTGTTTGGATAATCAGCCTTTGTTTAAATATGTACAAAAAAAAGAGCATAGGCCAGCACTAGCCTCTGGGCATGTCATGTGAGCTTATTACCCCGAAGCTTGCAGTAGCAGACACTCATGCACAAGAGGAGGATTATTTTGCTAGTATTACTGTTACGGTAACGTATAATCAGACCTTCTTCCCCCACCCCTTTACTCCTCTTTTTTTTTCCCTCCACAATTCACAAGTCTTCTTTCCAAGTTCAAATAAAGTTTAAAGGTGAAAAGGTCGAGAAAGTTTCATGACTGGCTGTTGAAAGAGGGAGAAATAACCGGGGTCTCCAAGTTTGCGTACACTAAAAGCTCAACGATTTCATATTTTGCTGCAATTCATAACTGTACAAATCCCTTTTGTTCAATCTGTTTGGACTGAAATTAAACACTTGTTAATAATTTATAACTTAATATAATTAGAAAATAATACTAACTGTCAAGCAACTATATTCAGTGCATAAAGTAACTTGAGTGGCTTATTAGCTTATTTGTCAAAGCAACAATTTCTATATATTTCAGCTCATTTCTACTGGGAAGAGCAGTTAGGGAGCCACCCAGTTTGCTTGGAAATCATTTATCCACCAGCTGGGAGCAATTCCCAAATTGCTGCACCTCACCCACATCCAAGTGATGCTGGCTCACTTCAAAAGCAGCTGAAGGCTGACTTCGGGAGGTGCCTGAGCAGGAGGGGAGGAGGGATGGCCAAAGCATTACCTTCTGCAGGGACAAAAATGCTTCCTGCAGCAGAACGTGGTTTGCTACAAATGCTGTATCTGAATGGAAGTGAATCAGTGCTTGGCCAACAAGCTGGCAGTCAGAAAGAACCACGCAGAACAGAAAATTCTTCATTCCTCCCACGTGCTGGTAACGCTCCTTGGCTCAGCAAAGCACCAGGGCCAGGCACAGGGCTACCTGCTGATGCTGAAGGTGCTGCCTTCCTCATGGCCAAACGCAAAGAAGAAATGCTGTTTGCTGTTGTTTGTCTTTGTTTTTTGCCTTCCCTGATGAATAGAAGTGAATTCTAAAATATTACAGGCCACCGTTCTCCTGGAAAGCAGAATGCAGCTGCCTGCACTGGGCAGTTGGGGTATTCATATTCCATTAAGTATCAAAAGATGGGAAATGGAAGATCTGGAGACTATTCTAGTAAGTCATTAATATTCTTGAATAAATCTACTGCATTCAGGTGGAACAAAGCAACTTCAGCTGTGAATACTGAGCTAGAACCTCAGCTGATCCGTGTAATCTCCCACCATCGTGTCAACGTTCACCAGATGCAGTATCAAGTCCAGTCAAGATAAAAGTTGCCTTTTAAATGTTCATTATAACTGATAAGCCAGCAGCTATGACCTTCTGACATCAAAGATCGCTTTTATCTTTTCTTAATTGTCTTTCTCTACCAGTGGGTAGCTACGCCAATTCCACTGTCAGAAAACATCAGATTTAAGGATAAAAAACAAGGAAGTTCAGATTAAAAATTAGTATGCGGTCCCAACTCAGCTGAGTCTGTCTGGATCCCAAGTTAGTGTACATTGACTTGAAGTCAGCAGTGCCGGAACAACTTCTGTTAGTTAGGGGCATGCTCACTTGTTTTCATCTATTTATCTGATTTCCTTTCTAATTTACTTACTGAATAGGTCTCCTGTATTTTTGCTCCTTTCAACTCCTCCTCCTGGTTTCTTCTGTCCTACCTCCTGTCACCTGAATGCTGGTTGTGTCTGGTCACGGAGCTGCCATATCCCACACCCAAAGCCACCAGGGATCACCTCTGTTCCTCTTCACACGCTGCTCCTCTTCCTAAGCTGTTTGGTTGCCATGTTTTGCTGGTATTTACTGCCCACCTTTCTGAAATATTTCAAGGAAGGAGATTAGGACTCCAAAAATGCTGCCTAATGAGGAACCAGATGATGTCCTGCTGGCTAATTAGTGTGCGTCCCTACAATTCTTCTTCCTTCAATTCTTTAATCATTTGCTTAGTAGGAAAGGTTTCCTTTTTTTTTTAATGGAGTCTTCTAAACCACATGGAAGAAGATATGAATCGATAAAATTGATCTGTAACATATTTTTACTTGAGAAAGGATTACAGGGCTGGATCTTAACATTACATACCTAAAACCGTTTCTTGTTCCTCTACCTTTACAGTTCCAAGAAAAAAAAAAGTGCATTTTGGAGACAAAGGCCTTATCCTCTGCAGTGCTGCAGATCTCAAGCCAATCTCCCAATACAAAGCAGGCTTCAGACTTAACACCCAAGAGGAATGGTCTCGGAAAGATTAGATTTTCCACCACGAAATAAAAACCCTCGTGTGGTGAGCCATACCAGCTTCAACACCACCCTCCTCCTCAGTGCTTGCTCACCATGGGGAAACAACCATCCCACATCCTCTGCTCCAACATGGAAGTGGTTTTGTCACTCCTCTGCTCTTGCCAGCCTGTTTTTCCATGTGTAAAATTTCCACAGCTGCCACATGTATCTGAAACTCGGGAGGAATGGCAACCAAAATCTGTCAATTTCCCTGTTCTTTCTTTATTCTGCATAATTCTGCAATATAGAAAAGGGCACACGTTGTGCTTAGCGTACAGCATTCGTTCTCATTCATGGTGTTACACAGACAAAACCAGTACGAGTGATGATGAACGGAGAGAACACACCTGGATGGAAGAGCCCTTTTAAATCAGCGAGGTATTTATTAGAGTTGTTTGTCACAGATGTGTGCTCCTAATAGCAATAGGATTAATTCTGCTAAAAATCTAGCAGCTCAACAAGGAAGGGAGGAAACTTTCCTAAAGTACCCGTTTGGTAGAAAGGTATTTTATCAATCATCCCCCATATTAGAAAACACAGATTTTCAAGGTATTTCAAATCCTTTGCCAGTAATCAAGCGGGACATGCAAGGAAAGGAGAGAAACACAGACTTAATACAATGCAACTGCTGAGGATTAAATTTGAACACCACCAAAGCGACACACAAAAAGAATGAATTCAAGAGTCAGAAGATTAAACCTGCGTGTAGTCAGCTTGGAATTGGTATGCTACAGATGGAAACTTTCTTGACAACACACAGTTTAAATTCTAGGTAGGATACACGATGATTAAATATTCTTACAATTGTTGAGTACATCACTGTTTTCCTACTGGCTACCGCAGCACAAAAGTCTCCTCTTGCAAACATATAACTACTAAAAAAGTGCAGGTAAAAGCCATTTAGGTTTCCAGCAAAGACATAAAAGCAAAACAGCTAATGGACATCCAGAGTAGTGAAACCATTTCTGCAAAATCCATTAGTTACTAAAAGTTCTGGAGGGCTCGGTTTTTACAGTAAAACCTGTAAAAACTCAGTATCCAGTTTCTCTACTGGGACACCGAGGTGCGAAGATCCAAATGACGCTGGCACTGAACGTGTATATTTGAACCTTTTGAACTCCATCTGCCCTTCATAAATTACTTTACCACCAGGCTTTAACACGTTTCTAGCCTACCGTGCTGCAAAAATAAAGAATCATTAAAATAACTGCCAATGCAACTAACTTCGTAACACTTCCAGTGGAATTTGTCTTTGTTCACAAAGATGCACCGCTCTAACAGAGCCGCAGAAGGAGAGAACAGCTTCCTTCTCCTCCGGTGAAATAACATCTGCCTTCGCTAGTGAAAACAAAGCACCAGACCCCGCTCCCCAAACTCAAAACCACTTAAGGTAAATGAAAATTGCACTGCACAGGAAGAAAAGACGGTTGCTCCCTTCCATCTGGAAACGCCGTCAGATGGAAGCAAACGCTGCAAAGTTCCCGACTGAGACAAGAACATCATTTTGCATCTCGCATGCTGGACACCAAGTAGCAGCAGTGCTCTGCTCGACGCAGGGAGAAGCACCAGGGGTGACAAGAGAGCAGGAGGAGCAGCACCCAGCTCCAGCATCACCCTGAGGTGAGGAGCCGCTTTGCCACGCGTTCCGCAAAGCTGCGCCTCTGCCCAGTGCCTTCACATCGCTCAGACCTGTAACAGTGGCGTGTTTAAAAACACGTGGATCGTGGATCTCTACCTAAAACCTGGTGCTGGGTACTTGGCAAGCTCACGAGAAGCCAGCCTTCCCCCGGCACGCTGACAGCGCTGCAGGGAGCTGAAGACAAGCAGCAGCCCCAGCTGCGGGAGCACAGCGCGAGCTTCCTGCTGCTGGACACAGCACACACGCGCACAGTGAGCGGATTCCTCATCATTATTTTTGAGACTGTCAGCATGTTTGTAGACAGTCAATCATAGGGATTTAGGAGAAAAACGACGACTTTATTTGAAGTCCAGGAAGGACAGGAAGGCTGGCTCGCAAATGAGACGCTGCATTGTCATAAGCAAAACAATCTGCAAAAAAGATGTTGCCTTCTCCTGCACCTCTCCTGCCTGCAGAGAGAGCTCAGCATTCAGAGCTGTGTGCCTGCCAAGTCCTCTGCACAGAACTCTCCAGCTCCAGCTCCTGCTCTGCGCTCAGAAAAATCACCTCCTCCTGCCTGTGCCATGGGTTTCTCCCTTAAAAACGAGGGAACTGCCCACCTTCCTCTCAGAGGAAAGCTGAGGAATGACTGATGTCCCAGTGTGCTTCCTAGAGGTCACACTACCAAAATTCCGCTCTTCCCTTTGGATCAAGATGGTGCTGTGCTGTATCTGCACTCCGCACTTCATCCCCTTCAGAGCAGCAGAGGGGCCGTGGTGCTGTGTGTGGGTCACCTCGGGTCTCCTGCACCGAACGTGCCCCGGGGTTGGGTGAGCACAGCAACTCCAAAAGCAGAGCACATGCCCCCGGTATATAACATGCTCCGACTCGCAGAACAACACAATGTACAAGAAAAAAGGATCGCTGATTATTTTTGGTAATGGATGGCTTTTAGAGGGACAGAGTACACTTACTCATTTCTTTAAGCAGCAAACAGCAAGTGGTTTTGGACAATGGGCTTGTGTGAAGTGCGACCTGCCTGTCAGAAAGGCTCAGAAGAAGGAGTGCAGGGGCTGAGCTCTCTGTGCACGCTGAAGGCAGCCCAGCAAAACCACCAGCGGGGTTGGACCGCATCTGCACGGGTCTGGGCCCTTCTCCCACCTTTGCAATGTGTGAGGAAAGGACCCAAAGGTTTGCAGCTCTTTGCTCCCTTCCCCTGGCATGGATGGTTTTGTTTCCTTTGCTCCACAGCTCAGAAATGAGCTGTCCTCATTTGCAGACCTCCAGGGTTTGCCAGCAAACCTCCAGAGGGTCCCTTTGGAAGGTGCTACCCAGATCAGCTCAGCTGGGGGAGGCAGATATAAAAAAGTCTAACCACCGCCATGGTCGTCAACATCTGTTTAAATGTATTACCGAAATAAATAACTTAGGTGGTTTCAAATAATCCAAATATCTCACCATCATACATAGGATTTACAGTCATTATACTTCATAGGATACAAAGTACCTGCATTTCTGATACAAACCCATCAACAGACAAGGAACCCAAACCAAATCACAGCCACAACCCTCCCCCAACCCCAACACACAAAACTCAGCCGTTTCAGAAAGAAAATGCATGCACAGCCACATCGGTATCCCTCAAAACTCGTTGGTTTTGGAGGTGTGAGCAGCATCGATCGGTGACACGGACTGATCTCAGCCGCAGGTTCAGCTGCCTGCACCTCCAGAGCAGCAGAGATCAGCCCTGCCCGATGCCAGAGTTACGTCACATCGTTACATAACGGGTAGCAAAATGGTAATTTACAAGAAGGCAAATCCAGTGCTTCTTTCTTTCGTAGAAGCCAGCGGTATTGTACAACACATTATATAATAATGGTGGCATAAGCAAATTAATTATTATTTTATCTTATGCCATTTGTGTTCGCATTTTGTTTCAGTAGTTGATAATCGTAGAGACAAGGAAAAATAGGATGCTGGTGAGGTCCGAGCTCACACCAGCAGAGCTAAGGTTTTCAGATGAAACAAGAAGCTGATTACACACGCACCGCGTATACCAGTCGCTAAGCGCTCCTGGATTGGAGGGATAAGATACTCTCTTTGCTTATTACTGCCTTCTTGATCCAAAGAGATTGAAGGAACTGTTTTCAATTAGATGTTTTTAAGCTAGTAAAACTACATCCATAAAGACATATTTATAGAACAACTTAAAACTAGAAGAATTAAAATGACTACAAAACTGATGAATTCCATTCCCCCATCCCCCAGAATCATTTACTGACCATTAACGAGCAAAAAGCACTGCAATTTTAAGAATTAATCCACTGTCGCGAAATTAAATCAGATACACTAGTAGGGATAATGGCAAACTGGTGGCTCCAGCGTTGTCAGTTTACGGGTGATACAAGTTCAAGTCGTCTGTGCTAGTGGCCACTCTGTTGGAACAAACACGAACATAAAGGTAACATTAAAAGTGCAGCAGCACCAACGGGAAGCAGGTCTGTCACTGAGGACGCAGGCTCGTGAAAAGCAGCACAGGGAAATATCGCGTTTAATAAATTATCTGACTGCTTCTGAGGCCGCCAGACATCAGTGCATGGGAACAAAGGAAGACAAGGAGAGAAGAGCAAACGAGGGAGATGATCTTCATTTCCCTTAAATTCCTGAACACAAGTCCAGCAGTGTGGCTTTGCTACACATGACTGCTTTCGTCTCCGACAACCTATGACGAATACCCCGAGATTTACAGAAACAAAACTGAGCTTTGAGAGTTTTCATCTGACAGCTGCTTAAACGAAATTTGCCTAAAAACCTCTGCAGCATGTGACCACGATACCCGCGGGAGGAGCCGCCTCCTGCCCTGCGCCTGGGGAACGGGAACGGGCAGCACCCAGCACCCCCCTGTTCTGCAGAGCCTGCCCGGGGCCGGATGCAGCCCTAGGCCCGGCCCTGCCCGCCCGCTGTGATGCCGGCTCAGGTGGGCACACTGCGTGCTCCCATCCGGTATCTGCACCAAAGTCACCTTCTGAAGGAATGTGGCTCTGACTACAAATTGTTTTTGACCTTTCAGAACTGTGTTTACATGTTAAGAAGCAAGATGAAAACTGTGATGCTTTTGTTCGTGGGGAACTCGGCAAGGCCTAATGCCTTGAGTTCATACGGGCATTGCTCTGCGTGGCAGAGCTCCTGGAAGAAAAAGTTGCAGGATGAATCCAAAAGCCAAGTTTCATACAATCATATCCAAATTGGCAGAGAGAGACCATAAAACAGAGGAGAACATAAAAGCAAGTGAAATTACACGAACAGTGAAGCGCTGAACAATTTTGCCTAAGGCGCAATGCTAATGCAAGAGTAGCTTCAAAGCAGCAACCGAACCAACAACGGTGACAAACAACGTGCATAATAATGGCCTTAGAGCAGCACTTGCTCCGCTTCATCCCTGAACTGAGAGCAAACCCCTCAGACACGAGCACGGAGGGCTGGGGGGAAGCACGGAGCAGGAGGCACGTGGTGCTTCGTGTTGTGCTGACAGCAGGCACAGCATGTTGGGCCTTTAGGAGCACGGCAGCACCGAGGGCAGGCTGCTATAAGCTGTGTGCATGGGCAGAGCACGCTGTGCAGAACGCTGCTTGTTAACCTAGCGCTGAGAAGAAAGCTTCAAGTGTGCTGTCAGACAAATACTGCTTGCTCTCTAGTTACAAACAGGAGGTACAGCATCTCAGAAATTGCTGTTTTGATAAACTCTTTGAGAATTTAACATAGATGATCCCCAACCAGTATCTGTTCTTGATCATAAGTCAACTTCAACTTCTTTTATTTTACACACTGAAGAAAGTATATAAACCAAACTACAGCATTTTGGCTACTAATTTCTTCAAATAAACTGGGCTGAGACACTGCACGAAAGGAAGCCCACCACATCAGAAGCTTTACCTTGTCTTTTTTTTGCTAATTATTATATCTAATAAATCTCTTCCCCAGTAAGCTGACTCAGGGAAAAGCCCTGTGGAAGGCATGTGCTACTGACAAATTATTTTCATTAATTAAGTTAGAGAAACAAACCCCACAGGAGCGGTGTGCGGCGCTGGAAGGCACAGGGATGTGAAGTCGGAGCTCCCCGCTGCCCGGCCCCCAGGATGCGATTCCAGGAACACGGGGTTATCTGTCCCTTCACCAAGGATTTGGTCCTCTGAACAGCTGCTTCGGACTTAATAAAACACCATAAAAGCCACTGCCTTTACTGCATTAAACCCCGAAATAATGGGTATTAAGGAGAAGTAGCTTTTATAATACACTGGTATTTAAGCGCATCGGCTTGGGATTGGGTTTGCTGAACGCAGAGTAGATGAAAGAATACAGTGAAGAAAGGCATTTATTCTTGGCAAGTTTAATAAGACCTCGGGACCTTCTTCTTTCAGTTTCAGTGGCTGAGCAGTTCAGGTTCTGCTTTGCACTAAGGACATCAGACCGAGCCCACGGAGCAGCAGCAGCAGACAGAGCCCAGCTGGGCACCCCACGCACCGAGCACCGCAGCACCTCCCTGCCCGCCCCGTGCTGCTCGGCCACGGCACGGCCTCCTCCGAGGAAAAGGAGCCTGCAAGGTGGGGTTTGGTGCTGCCCACTTCTTCCTTTAAACATGCGGTAGATGGAGCAATACATAAGATTTTCATCAAACTCTGGGACTGCCTTGCTTAAGCCAGAATCCTCTTCGAACAGCAACACTCTTTACTCTGATCCCTGTTTCTGGCCTGGCTCCTCCCGTGCCCACGGGCTCCTTTTCTGCTTGCCCACTCGCCTGCACAGGTTTCTGTCGCTTCTTTTATAACCCAGACTTGCTTTCCTTTTATGGCAAGCTCTGAAATACCTCAGACGTGCTCGTGCAATGAAAGGCAGCCGATTCTCACAGCTGGGATGTGCTTCTTCATGCAATGTTAGTTACTTTTGTTAAAGAGGACAGAAATAAAACAGGAAAACGGGTATTTTTCTTACAGCCCAGATTTCAAGCGTATATATTTTTGGATAAAATTTTCTTCTTGTGACACAGAATAGATGCACTTTTAGGGACTGCAATATCCCTCAGAGTGTTTTCCACCAAGAATGCAAAAAGAAACACTATTTCTGAAGTACTCATGGAAACTGGTAAATTGAAGACACAAGCCCTCATTGAAAAGCTGTAATTTTTTAATTAAATTTACATGTCAGTGGACCTTTTGAGCTTCGCCTGTATGTTTTTTATAACGTACGTTTCCAGCGCTCTTTCCCATGGGCATCATGCTCTGCTTCTAAACCGGGATTACTCAACTTGAAGTGTGATAAAGGGTACATTATAGTTATATTAAGCAAAACAGGGAGGAGAAAGCTTTTCCACAGTCCAAAGAAAGCCGTGCGCAGAGCCTCGTTTCTGGTAACAAGCAGAGCAGAGCAGCCGGTCAGCTAGAAACTGCTGCTCTCGTATCGACGCTTTGTCTTGAGAAATAGTGCTCGGTTTTATTCCTTTTTTTTTTCTTCTTTCCTGCAAAATGATTAACTCTTGATCTGCGGTATCACTGAGAATATGTTGTAAGTAAGAAAGCAGGGCGGAAAGCTCTGTGCTGCACACCACGAGAGCAGCCAGCAGGACTGCTCCTTGCAAGGATGAGTGCGGCAGAGCGGGCTCCTGGCACAGCGGGGCTCCCCGGGCTGCTGCCCTCTCGCTGCCTTCACATCCACGCTGTCAACCCTCGCAGCTCACACCAAGGATGCAGGAACTTGCTTAACTTGCACGGTCTGCACGGAGCCCGGCCCGAATGAGAAGTGCTTGTCAACAGTGCTGCAGCCACACAAACAAGCAGCAGCTGGATGGGAAAAGGAGGGCATGTCAGCTCGGAGCGGCAGAGAAGGTTTTTCACGGCAGCTATTTGCAACCCTCCAAGGAGCTACAGAGGCTGCCCATTAAAACCCTGTTAAAACACTTCTGATGTTGTCAGCAGTGGAGAGCTGAAATAGCACAGTGATCACTGAGATGCTATCTGCCTCAAGCAGTTCAGTGCTACTGTCAATAGTATGAGCAAGAAGGTACAAGATGAGCAACAACCTAATTCCTACATCAAAATTTCATAAACTCCCTGAGCTGGTAAACACTGGAGATGTGGGCAAGCACAGGACAGTCAAGACATCACCCAGAAAGGACGACCTTTGGTTTGGAATCCCTCCTGAAAGCTCTGAACCTTGAGGTTAATTTACACGTGGAAGGCGGCGCAGTGCAGCCATGATGAGAAAAGCAGGAGGGTCAGGGAACAGCTCCCCACGCACTCAGGGACGAGCCCGCATCTCCAAAGCCCGACAGTAAACCCTAGCAAAGCTCTTTGGTACAAGCACTTCCAGACACCCCATCCGTACCCACGTTACTTCTTCTCACCTCTCTGCTCGCATTTTGGAAAGCACTGACTCAGCGCCATCCCTTGGGGCGCTTCCTGAAAATCCGATCCTGCTGAGCTTACACTGTGCCACCCCGACTCCAGCAGCGCTGACGCTGCACGCCCTGAGCAGGGTCACTTGCTGCCCCGTGCTCCTGAGCACTGCGCACAGTGAGTAATGGCTGCAGAAACAGGGCCAAGGTGGACAGTTATTTATAATACGGTAGCCAATGAGTAAGTGCTTAGCTATGAATTTACTGCTCTGGCTACAATGTCATGAGAAAACGAGCACAGCCAGCTTTTGGTTTTCCAGTTTTAAAAGCTCTACACCCACGAAAAATGAGTAAAAATAATTTGGGAAGGATTGGTGTAGCTATTTATAAAGCAACTGTGACAGAACTCATGTGCATCCCAGCTAAATGCAAGATCATCCTGGATGCTTTAGTTCCTTAGTCCTCAGAATTGCGATGGAACTTGGTGAAACTCCGAGACCGATCATCTTAAACCAGTATCAGATGCTTCCCCCTCTTTATGTAATAAATATTCACCACAGCGAGCCAAAAGAAAGAGCTCACTGGAAATGAAGCAAAGAATCAGACCATCATCTGTTCAGCAGTCCTGTTCCGAGGTCAGAATATCCGTCTGCTCCGTAACACGAAGTGACTGTACTCGCTGTCTCAAAGAGCACGTTTCTGCCAAGCATACTCTGGATTTGCATACAGACCCTGCATACATAGAAATAATTTAAAATTATTTCTACCAGCCCAGATGGAGGCAAAGCTTATTTCTAGAAATACATTACTTTCACCCAAAGCGGCAATAATGTATTTGGGCACAAAAATCCAACTGGGCAAACAAAGGACAGTAAGACCAAGCTCACCGCTCTTCTCAATTTCCTACCCAGAACTGCACCACCTCCCAGTGCACCCTGCAGCCCAACAGCATTTCTTCTGATCCTCACACTGCAGGTCATGACTTCCTGGTGCAAATGTGGATTGTGCTGAGGACCTGCTGATCAATTGCAGTTGGAATGGCGTGACACAGCAAGAGACTGCGGCTTGCCATTGTGCACCTGAAGGCCAGCCTTTCACCCCACAAGGACACGTGGCTCACATTCATTTGTGATAGAAGTGGACACTTGGCAAAAGGAAGAAATAATAATTCAACAGGACTGTAATTTACTTTTCAATTGCGAACACAGAAGGGAGGAGTTCTTACGAAATCTTTAAAACCAGCTGCTGGTTTTACTATGTCTTGTGCTGCCAGTTTGGAGATCCAAGGGCTGTATTTCCACCTTGATTTACAAAGAGTTGTACATGCAACTCCGCTCTTCAATTTTCCCATGGGGAGCTGGTGTTGGCTGCACTACCTCGGTGCTGCTGAACTCCTGCAGCTGGCCTAACTCCCCCTTGGTAGACAGGGCTGGGCTCAGGGAGAGCATCTGAAAAGCCTAATGAGGCACTTCTGCAAATCCTAAGCATCCTGCACATTCTCACAGACCTTTATGACTTTAGAAAGATGTGTTTTCCTCCTCCTTACATAAAGATAACTTAAGAACAATTCAGAGTTAGAGTCATGACAGCCTTATTTCCCCATGTCTCCCGAGCCTGGAGTTAAATATCTGCCTTTGTACAACCTTTTCTCTTCTTGTATGAGCTAAATATTGGGGCACCGTGCAACCAGAGCGCAAAGAAGAGAACTACAACAACTTGAGATGAGTGTAACTTTTACAAGAGTCACATATCCCTTACAACCCAGACAGTCAATAACCCGGCACAAATGAACTCCGGCAAATAATAGGTGTGTTGACCCTAAATTCATGAGGCAATAAAACCTTCCAGCAGCCCGTTGTTTTAAAACACTCAGGCACTTCACAAAGACAATATAGTTCTTGTTTGTGAGCGAGAAGATCATTAATTAGGAAAGCTTTTAAAAAAGTTTTTAGTATCGTTAGCAAGAAGTAATAGCAAAATAAATTGACTTTCAACATTTGACACCAAGTTTGAGAAAGAGGAAGGTGGGAAAACCCTGAAGGCGCCCAACCAGCGCGTGGCCCGAGGACCGCACCACGCAGCCCCACTCCTCTGCAGACCTCCGTAACCAGAGAACAAAAGTAAATTTCCTCCCTTTCTTATTTTGTTTTGTGTTAGCGATGCAATGCTGTGAATGCAGATCTGTTGTATGGCGGAGTCACAGCGATGTAATGCGAACCAACCACGTTCATCTCTTCAGCTCCACACAATGAAAACAGCCCACAAAGCAGCACTCTGTTCTTCCAGATCCGTGTTCCTTCCGAGGGCTGTTCCACAACAGCAGAGCTCAGGTGAAGTTACTGTTCTGCCCTCTGCAAGGCTCTGCTCTGAATTCCTGTGTCTTTCAGGAAAACAAGTCTTCTAACAATTTTGAGAGTCGGTTCAAAAATGGCAGCTTTTGAAATCACCCACCATGAAAAAAGAAGTGGCCTAAAATATTTGACGGCTTCTGAAGAAAACTCTCTCTTCGTTTCTCTGGAATGCTTGCTAAAAGACACCGTAATTAGCCTGCCAAAAAATCATTACACGCTAAGGAGCGCATAGAATGAAGTTGTCAACCACCCACCGAACTATGAAACATTTATATCTGCCTCCCATTAAACTGACTTAATAAATATCATAGCACAGCAAAAGCCACGGTCACGTTATGGAGAGGGAGACAGGCCAGGCCGGGGGCAGGGCTCTCGGATCTGCTGGCAACCAGAGCGTGCTGCGAGCGAGGTGTTCGGACGACCCCAACACCACGGAGTGACGGAACGCAAGTCCGTGGTTTTTAAAAAGAAAACGTGGAATTAAAAATTTAAAAAGGAAGCTATACAGAAACTCAAATGAAATATTAACAACAGACATCAAATTTTGGGAAGTGAACTGAGACAATTAAAATGCACTTGTAACTGTAAACGCTCGGTAAATCAAACCCATGTTCTTGGGTAGATCGCCTAATTTAAGCGAAAGATGTACTCTCCTCTTAGCCTTTGCTTCAAGCTTTCCTTCTATGAGAAGTCAAGTAATTATCTTGCCAGGGGAAGAAATTTTCCTCTTCAATACCTTTACATTTGTGTAAAGCAAAATTATACGGAGTGCTGATGTCAGCCCCAAAGGGAAAGCGCTCTGGCTGCAGAGCACACCCCGGCCTAGACCACCTTAAATCTGCCCCGCGCCGCCGGGCTGCGGAGCTGCACGCCCCGACTGCAGCAGGGCCCAGCGCCTGCCTGCTGGGATGAGCTTTATTCACAGGAAATATGAAGAGAAAATTCACGCTCAGCTGCTTAATGAGAGCTGACATCGCATCTCCAGAGAGAGAGAAACTTTGGATGTCAGGCAGGTTAGCATAGGGCAAGCAGACGGTCAATAAAATATTCAATAAAGTACTCTGATATGATAGATCTAATACTGTGGAAAAAGCCAGAAGTCTTTTTTTTGATAAGAAAACAAGTTTAAAATGGTGGTTAAAATGGTCTATGCAATATTAACCTCCTAAAACTTGCAGACAACTGTGACTGGGTTTTGAAGAAGGTACAAACAAACAGAAGGGTGAACGCGCAGTGCAAGGCCCGCTGCTGCAGACATGCAGAGCAGGTCTTCCAGAGCAAGTGCACATACTGCTTTTATAATAAAATCGCTCCAAAATAATTTTGCGGTTATTT
This sequence comes from Numida meleagris, assembly GCF_002078875.1. Classification (NCBI taxonomy): domain Eukaryota; kingdom Metazoa; phylum Chordata; class Aves; order Galliformes; family Numididae; genus Numida; species Numida meleagris. The sequence continues at coordinate 7,925,297 of NC_034426.1, forward strand.
TTTTTAATTAAGGAAATGAAGACAAGAGCCTGTACTGACGGCACTGAATTCATGGAGCTCGGTGATCCCTATCTGGCTCCCTGTGCACCGCAACCCTGGGAGCAGGGCAGGCAGTGGGCTCGCCAGGGACGGGTCCCACCCCCGCTGCCCCACGGAACCCTTCTGCTTGTCCCGGCAGGACTCCCACCAGCTGTCCCCTCTGCGCAGCGCTCTCGTAGTTCCTTCACATCCTGCTTTGGTGACTTCTTAAACGTCCCCCCCAACTGCAACGGCCTGAAGTGCTCGGTAAGAAAACCCTAAAGGATTAAGAAAGCAACAGGCCATATGCAGTGAATCTCTGCCATCATTCTCATGCAGCTACATCTCTGAGCTCACATAAAAAGAAAATTAAATCAGGCTCTGGAGTGGATTGCGAAGAAACACTCCAGGAGATGGGTAAAGGTAACAGTGCTCCATTGGGGTGACACGGACCCACTCGGGTGCCCTGAGCCCCTGCACTCCGAGCTCTCTCTGCAGGGGAACGACGCCGTCTGTGCTGAGAGCCCCTGAAACCTCTGCAGCACTTCCCACCTCCAGGCTGCAGGAAACACCGCCGTCCCCGCAGCATCACTGCAGACGTCACCACAGAAGCACGGGAGCAGAGGCCTGCGAATCGCAGCGCTGCCCTTTCAACCACGCAAGCTGCGGCATGTTTAATTAATGGGGATAAAATCCTTCACCTCACTGAAGGAAGGAAAGCAACATTTCACTGTCACGTTACATTGCTGCCTGCTCTCCCAGGGGCGGCCAGGCGGCCGGCACAGCCCAGCAGCCCCAGGCACGGCCTTGCATGCCCCTGGGAGGGCTGCCACGCACGGCTCCGTCCCTGGGCCCGTCCCAACTCCTGCAGTAATATTTTTATTATTATTTATTTCAAGAAGATCCGAACTATGTAGGGTGTGAGACAATGGCCTTCAGTTGCACCAGGGGAGGTTCGGGTTGGGTATCAGGAACAATTTCTTCTCAGGAAGAGCGGTGATGCAGTGGCACAGCTGCCCAGGGACTGGGGGGATCCCCATCCCCAGAGGTGTTCCAGAGCCACGGAGATGCAGCACTGAGGGATGTGTTCAGCAGGCACAGAGGGATGGTTGGGATTGGGCTCTGGGGGTCTTAGAGGTCTTTTCCCACCCGAATGATTCTGTGATTCTATGAAAATGAAGTTTTCATACGGTGGGGACACCACCGCGTGCGCTGGGGGACAGAGCAGCCCGCGAGCCACAGGCTGAGCGCCTCGGTTCTACCCGGCATTCCTTATTTAAAAGCCCAAGTTGTATTTTTTTAAATGTTTACTTTCATACAGCACTGAAGCAAATGTAGCCCTCTAGCTCCTTCTGCTTTAACTGGTATCAGCTATACAAGCTCCAGTCTCTTGATGAAGGAGGAAAGACGAGGATATGAATCTGTCAAGTTTGGAATATTTTTTTCTCTATAGCTCTGTGAAATGACTGAAGACAATAACGCTTCAGTATTTTCTGAGAATAGCTCATTTGTTCTTTATTTCAGTGTCACAGAAAAGATTATTTGCAACTATTCACTTCCTTACAAAATATTCAGATTCCTCAATGAAAAGCGTTTCCCACATTGTGTAGCCACCCACGCAGCTACATTTGAAAGTGAATGAAAAGCTGTGCTCGATGATGCCGAATATGTCAACCTCTTACTGTTCTCCAGCCCTGGTGAGCCACTCTCCTTCCGCATCTGCCCAAGGAAAAGTGTTGAACACAAGCTGGATTTTGTTGACCGAGTACAAATGAAGGCAACAAAGGCATCAGATGACTGTGACTGAAGCGATTTCTGATGACTGTAATCTGTGTCTGAAGTTGTTTCATTTCTGGCAAACGAAAAGCAAATTCAAGCTGGCTAGGAATTAATTATAATGTATAACAGATCATAATTAGTAATGGGATACAAAACATTTTCCCTTCTACTTTAAGCTACTGGTGTAAGCTCTAACCAGTTCAAACGCCATCAGAAGCCAGCACCACTTACTGACTGGTTAGTGGTCTAGGTGAAGCAGCCTGGTGGTTTAAGTCCACTCCCTAATCACGTGTACCAGCACCATCCTAATTAGCACTCACGGCAGCAATCCCAGCAGAGCAGGGACAGCGGCTGCCAGGCACGAAGCTCAGTGTACACGAACCAAATCCCTCAATTCCAAACTGTGTGCCTTTCAATACAGCACTAGCAAACAACCTGAAATTCAGCTATTCATCTTACAGGGAAGGGCCCAGCCTGCATCTGCTCTTGACCTTGGGGTGAGAGGCATCTGCAAAATGAACACTGCACAGGTAGCTCCTCTGGAAACCAGCAAAATCTCCTACTTGCAAACTCATATTTAAATGCCTTTAAACCTGAAATACAGCTCCAATCTTGTCCTCTCTTGAATGAGCGTAACTGCTCCTTAGTGCGAACGTGCCTGCACATTGGTTCCAACAGAGGCTCGAACATTCAGAGCTCCACCATGTGCCTGCTGTGCATCTGGCTACCAGGCAAGGAGCCCGCTGCCTCCCCAGCACACAGGGCACAAACTGCCCAGAATACACAGGAATACATCCACAGCGTTCACGTAACCTGGACACAACAACCCGCCCTAACTCGCAAGCTGACTAAGGCACCGTGCAATTGCACTGTCCTTCTGCAAGTCCTTCCTGAGCACGACACCACAACCTGCTGTCAGCTCTTCAAAAACTCCAGCACTTTTTCCCCGGTGTTTCTCAAACCCTATTCAGGCATCTCTCCAATTTGAACCTGAATGAGGTGTGGAGGCTTAGGCCATCAAGCCACTTTGCTCTTCACGTCATCCCATGTCTCTGCAACATTGGATCCGTCCATCCCTCGCCCTGCCCAGCTGCTGGGATCAGCCCGCTGCACTTCCACAACCTGCTGCTCTGCCAGCGTGCACATCTGCACTGTGTCCACACTGCAGCATCGCCTCCCGGCTCCTTTAAGAGGGCTAAAAGAGATGCTAGTACATGGAAGAAATGCAGGGAGAAAAAAAAGAAAGAGTTGCTCTTCTTTAAGAGCTGGCTGGAATGGAGAGCTATCTTCATAAATAGACAGGAAACAGAAAAGACTAATGTTGGGCAGATGACAGATCCCTGAATTCAGTTAACTGGCCTTCAAGATATGAACTGTTCTATTAAACATAGAGGCATTATGTTGGTCATCCACTTTAAGCCCAAGAGTGATTAAAATGCTGGCAGAAAATAAAAACTGGCTATTGAAGAGCTTGCCCCGAGGTCCTAATTTCAAATCAAATTTTACAGCGCCGCACAGGAACAATGGCAGCCCAGTACTCTAAGTCTTCTTTTTGTCACTTTGTACAAAGAAACCCCCTCAAACTCTCTCAAAGAACAATGGCCCCTCTAGATTCACAAGTACGCCAAGAATGGGCTCAAACCATACAAAAACACATTTTAAAAATACATTTTACACTGCCCTTGACATTTGAGATAAATAGAAGCCAATGCATTGAAATTCCAAGTATTTTTTATATCCTTTCACAATGTGAATTTTTTATTTTCCCCAGTCTACTTGATCTTTGACATTCTGGCCTCTGCTAAAGAAGGACACAGCAGAGCAGTCAAAGAAATTAATTATGCAGATAATTGCATTTTATTAAAATGATTACCGTAGCAGAGAACTCAACAAATGACAGCTACACGAACCTGGCCCCCAGAAGGAATCGAGAGGACACAAACAGTTCATTTTTAATTGAAAAACTTCTCAGCTATTAACATTTAATTATCCGTTACCGATACACGGCACCGCTTTAATTAGCATTTTTCTATACATCAGGCTTGCCTTTTGGTCAGAACACTTCTTAAAAGTTCTGCCGAGCCGCCTCACGTTCCCTGCTCCTCCAGCACGGGCTTGTTTGAATTTGGCAGCCTGGATACAGACAGTTGTTTCCTAGTGAACAGCACACAAGACCATATGTTTCAACATTTAAGCAATTTAGAATCAGAGGTATAATTCTGAGTGTCCTTAGCAGAAATTGTATGTTAAATACCCAAAGGATCTGAGCTGTACAAGAGATACAGCCTTTTTTAGCACTTTTCCCATAGCAACAAAACCACTCTACGCTACTTATATCATATCCTCGAACCACAAGCATGCTGCGAGCGTTGGGAGCCGACTGGAGCCGGCAGCCAGCCACGGCCAGGCTGCTGGGCCACTAACAGCGTGGGACGGAGCAGAAGGTCGCTTGCCTTCCCCTCCTCACACCTATCTCCTGCAGGCAGGGTCCATCCAGACCTGCCCCTGCAGCTTCGTTGGGATTGTGCACCGTTTCCTGATTTGCAGACATTTGTTTTGTACCAAGACACTGACCAACGGCTGCTTTTGCCAATGAAAGCCAAGACCAACGTGCTGCTTGCACTGCTCTCCTCGTTTCTGGGATGATTAACAGCACCAGCATCCTGGGGTCGAAGCAAGATGCAGCCAACATCTGTCTCACAAGGGCTATGCCCTCATTCTGCTCCTTTAATGAACCTTAATGTTCCCTTGAATGGGACCAGAATGCTGCAGAACACCGACCTGCCATGGGAGAAACCCATGGGACAGAGAGATGCTCTAAGGCCGTGGGTACCGCAGCAATCTGCAAACTTCCACCATTTCCTGATCCTTCTTGTCCCGCATCACAGTCACTTACTCTGTGATTCTTCACACCTCCACTTTATAGACAACTAGAACACCAAACAGTTGTTTGCAGCGCAGGAACGTGCCGCATGGGAGGCAAGCCTGCCCCGCTGCTGCTGGCAGCCAGGAGCTGGCAGTGCTCGTGCTCTGCCCTTGCCTGCTGCAATGCACTCTGCAGTACTTTTTTTTATTTTAATTTTCCATCCCATATTAAGTAAGAAAACCAGAGACAGTATTCAAAAACACTTCCTGACAGTTTTCATTAAAACACTACCATTAAGTAACAAATATTAAATTACTAATTATAGTGTCTAGATATAAAATTCGTTCTCAAAACACTTTTCAGTAGGTAAAGGCTGCTGCAGTCTGGTGAACGTTCTGTCTTTCTGTCATTTTCACTTGGCACCTGGTACAGAAATTCACTGTAAACGCATGAGTGATTCTGAGTGATTAAAACAAGCAAGCAAAACCTCCAGAAGTAATTCCATTTGTGGGTATTTCCTTTAACAGCATTAATAATCTAATGCGTTTAAAAGGAAGATTTGAAACTACAATTCACTTGTATTTCATAGGATTAAAAATGCAATATATGTAATAAATTCACAGTACGTAAGCGCAAACATATCAAGGTATTTTGACAGTATCTGTATTTGCTGGGCATTACTGCAGTATGGAGCCTTGTAGGTCATTCAGATTTTGTTCCATGATATAGAATTCCAATGAAACTGTTATTATTCAGATATGCATACGTGGAAAATGTGCATTCATTTGGATAGGGGTCTAGGAATACGCTGCTGGACAGACAGCTGAGTGCAGGTTTCTCATCAGCAAGTACCTTTGTAGTACAATAATCCATCCTTCGTGGCCTGTATGCCCAATGCAACATCTTCTGTAAACTTCTTTACCTCCTGCATCACCTCTAACAAGTTCACAGTAAAATGCTGAATAAAACAGCTCATGTTATTTCCTTACTCTGAAATACCACGGCGTGAGAACACCAAAAGGGATTTCATACCCCAGAATCCTGTTTCACAGCACGTGTCTCCTACTGCTGGAACTAGGAGCATCCTGAGTAGAGAACAATACGTATGTTAAATGAAGCTTTGCTTTAAAGGAGAGAGGGAACGGAGGGAACAGCACGGCACCGCGCGTGGAGGAGCCCTGCATGGTGTCCTTCCCAACCAGCACACAGCACTCGCCTCCCCTTCAGCAGGAATCCCACCCTGACCCTGAGGAACACTGTCCTCCAAACGAGCCCATTTCCATGAAACGCATCTCCACCTCGAAAACATTTCATAAAAGCATTCCCATCCCATTCTGATCTTAATTTGCACTCCGTTTTTACTCAGTCAGGGCACAGAAGCATCGCAGGCAGCAGCTGGGTTTCTCCCTGCAAAGCGCACCGCGGGAGCGTGGCATGAAGTCACAGCGACTTCTGGGCGCACCGGGCAAATTAGCGTTTATGAAAATTAAGGTTCAACTAACTAAACAAAATGCCACTGGAGTATTACTCGACTCGTTGGCTACATCTCATAGTAAGACTAAGTAAAGCCCTTGCAAGAAAAAAACGCACACCGAGGGAAAAAAAGATTGTTATTTTTAACACTGATAATTTTGTTTAAAAGAAGATTCCTTCCTGTGTTTCATCATTTTACGTTATGTTCTAATATAGAAACTGATGTGGGAAAAAAAGTTCAGAAAAATCCAGGCCCAAAATACTATGGAAAAAAGAAGCACCAAATGTAAAGGTCCCGCAATATTTGGTATCTTTAGATTTTTCTGCACTGGTTCACATGACCCCCGACTTATTTTTAGAAAGGCAGCGGCTCCCTCTTGGACACGGTGCAATACCTTGTACCCGAATGTTGCTTTGCACAAATAAACCACAGAAAGTGTTGACTTAAAAATAAAACATTGGAAAAGGAGAAAGTTTTTTTTCTCTGCGAAAATTTCCGGAAAAGCTGTAAACAAAGGCAGGTTTGGCTCGGCGGTGGAGCGGCTCTGCTGAGCTGTGGAGGATGGAGAACATATCAAACCTCACAGAGTGAGGAAATGTTTGTAAAACAGTTAGTAAATCACAGGCAGCAAGGTCACCGTGTTTAACAGCGGGAATGACACTCTGCCAAAACCCCAGCTGTGAAAGGGCGCACACACACGCGGGCTCCTGTCTCACTTATTCCTCTTCAGATCCCATTTTCGACTTTTTAAAGCAGCTTTTTCTTTAAAAGCGGCAAAAAAAATCAACAGGATTTCAAACCGGGGACATCTGCCAGGACTGACAAAGCCATCCATCAAAGAGTGCCAAGAACCCACGTTGTTTTACCCGGCGGAGGTGAGCAGTGAAAGCCCCAGCGAGCCCTGCCCAGCCCCGCCAGCTCGGGACGCACGCTGAGCTCCAGCCCTGCACCCAAACCCACACACAGGAAGAAAAGCAGCAAACGTGTGTCTCTGAGAACTGGCACGGACAGAAGGTGAAATTACACGTTTCTCAGTACACGCACTGCAAACCCATGTATGCATGTGGGGAGATTAATTCATCTTATGCCAAAAAAACCAGGAATTATTATTTCAAGTTGAAGAGTTGTCATGAAATCACTTCATAATATGGAGAGATTTATAAATGACTCACCTGCTACTGTGGAAATCAAACATCCTGCGGTGTGTCACTGGCAGGCAGCACATAGCAGAGGAAGTACTTAAGCACATACTTGACTCCAGCTCCTCGCATGTTTGAAGTTAAGCATGTATGTAAGTGCTTTGTTGGACCGCGGCCTATATGCTGGAGAGCCGTGATATAAAGAAAAAAATTCCTTCCAAATTAATTATCAATTAAGTGTCTATTATAACGTTGGGTTTTAAATCACAGTTTACGATGAGGCTTTAAGTTGTCGCGTTCCTCCGATCACTGCATAATGCCTCAACGTGAGCCAGGAACGGGGCAGAAAACCTTGGTCTCTTGGGCAGCTCGCACGCAGTGAGCAGGAACGTGCCCCATCGGCCGCACACCCACGGGCACTGCTCCCTCCTGCAGGGCAGGACAGCCACGCTGCGCTCATACAGCCACAGGTGGTGGGGATTAAACAGGAAATAATTTCATCAAGGCATGTTCAATGCAAGAGCTACAGGATGACACTACACCATTAGAGTTTAACACCAAAGCGGGATGCATTCTTGCTTCATACTGCAGGAATTCATACTGCAGGATTCTATTCTACGATTCTGTGAAAAACCAGGAATAAGGAAGGACTGAATTTGAGAATTGGCCAAAACAAATCACCCAGCATCAGAGATTTGTGTGCTGGGGCATCAGTAACCCTGGGGTGCATGCAGGCTCCTTCCTACGAGAAGGAAATGCCTCAAGCCGTACCCACCCTCTTCACTGGTTTTGTGCTTCAAAACCAAAGGTGGCCACTAAGAAAAGCTGTCCTTTGCATAAATATGGAGAAGCACTAAGGAAGAAACCAGGAGTGAAGCTTCACTGATAGGGGTCTTTGTAAGGAAAAAGTAAGTAAAGAGCAAGTAAATAAAACTGAGGGCAACTACTGTACATTTGTATATCTGGCAAGGCACATGGGATTCGCAGCAGCAGAAGTCTGGCTGACCACGTCTACCAGGAGCTCTGACAATCAGTGCATCAGGAGGAAAATTTATTCCAGAGGAAATTAAATAAAAAATCCCAAGACAGGACAGTCAGTTTATAATTATGTAAACTTGAAAGGGACTTCAAGCACAGTACTGCAACTTCAATCACTTTTACCCATCTCTGTTTTAAGCAGACAGACTCTTTAAAGAGAAAATCCTACAGCGAAACGACGCACCTGACTATTAATTAACCAGTTCTGTGTGCTGCACATTTCCACGTGGCTAATCTTCTGGAAAGGAATTAGTGTTCCATTTTATGGATTCTTCTTTGCTCATTACATGAAGTTTTCAGCATGTCAGCTACCGTACAGTTTATTTTCAGTCTTTTCTTCTTCTTTGGTATTCCACGTTCAAGCTCTGTTCAGTAATATGGATCGCTTGTTCTTTGCTGAGCAGTTCAATGAGATTAAATCAACAATACGTTTTAAACTGCCGGTACATAAGTTAAAATTTACCTCCCTTAATCCATGCAATGTGCTTTAGAGTGGCACTCCAAGAACCAGAGATGTTAATTAACAGACAATACGCTTACCATTTAATTACCAAAAGTTCAAAGGAAAGCTCTTGTTATTATTTTGCCGCCTCCTGTTTAATGCACAACCCCTCCTTCCATTTCTGCATGAGACACTTGTGCCTGTATCATCATGAGACGCTCAGCAGCCTGTTCCAATCCACCCTTAGTCTGAAGGAACAGGAATTCATTTGTTACCAGTGAAGCTAAAACTGAACAGATACGTGTTTCAGAAGGAGCTGACGGAGTCCAGAAATTCACAAGGCCCTGCTGTTACAGGTGGGGCCTCCTCTGTGTCACCAACACAGGAAGCGTGTGTCCTTAGCCCAGCTACACCTTCCCCTTGGACACAAATGCAGCGTCTGCCTGCTCCTTCTTCTAAGCACCAGTTATAATGGACAACAATTAACACTCCCTCTCCCAGTCTACCCCGCCACCCCCACTGTGGAAGGCAGACTGTGTCCTGAGAAAGTATTTATTTGACTTGGATTCTGGGCCTGATATTATTCAAGCACACCTCCTGGACATTACTGATACTTCCTACCGGTTACTTCATTCAGCAGTGCTCGAAATACTTCACATTTTCTCACCTTGCTCTCTGCTTCTATTCAACACTGTAAGTGAACAAATTTACACCAATGAGTTTTAATATTCATTCCAGCTATTGCTGCTTGTGAGGGTTTCCAGTAGTAATACTGCCATGTTCAAACAGCATTTCTCTTCTGGGTACTAAGATTTATAGACAATAACTATTAACAGAAGCTTATCCGAATTGTTATTTTGCAAGCAGAGATACGCCTCAATGCAGATGGCCCAAGGACTGCTTCCACATTTGAAGGAAACGCATCCCTCAGTCTTTTCACCTGGTGCACCACCATCCACTGCCTTAAACTTCTGCTACTTTGTCTCCCTGGACCCCATCCAGCTCTGCAGTTTCTCTGAATTTTGATTCACAGAACTGAAACTTGAACAAATTAAAATTAACTTTGTCAAGACAGAAACCAACCAGCAACCTTCCGAGGAAATGATGCTGCTCGCCCTTTAAATTATTGTTTTCTTTCACCCTGCTGAGCTTTTCTGCTGAGCTCACTGCTTTGCAGGTAGAGCCTGGCTCAAGTTTCCCCCACTAAAATTAACCCGTGGTAGCTGGTGTTCACAAGCACGCTTCAGAAAGACAAGAGTTAAGAGGGAGAAGTCAGAAGGCTGAAGCTAGAAACTACAAAAGGAAATCAAGCAGCTTATTAATACTCATATTAATTTTTCCTCTTACAATTCCTCTGTTAATCCTTTACGTTATTAAAACCTTCAAAGTAATGTGATTTTATTATGTGTTCTATTAGGCTGCAAGAGTATCAAAGTATATTTTCCATTAAAAGTCAAACGACCCTTTCTGAGTAAAAACGCTGCCCGACAATCTTCATTTCTTCGGTAAATATTTAAGTGGACGCTGCGAAGCACCTTCAGCTTTCTGACACCCTCTGCCCACGTCTGCCCAAAATCAGCACTCTGCTCGCACCCGGGCTGGCCTTATCTCCAGCACAGACTGCTGGCCCCGGCCCGGCCGGGTGGTGTTTCCAATTTCCTTATATAACAAGGCTCTAATGTCGGGCAGGAAGTGGGCAGATACTGAGAAATCAGGGAGGATAAAAGGCACTAGACCCATAACCCTTGGGGTCAAGAGGGTATGACTTCAGGGCCTAACAGTAAGGTGGAAGGATGTGTTCAGGTAGTTTTAAATTACCTTGTTTTACTGGTCTTTTCCAAGAGGAAGAGAGATAAGATCAAGCGCAGAAGATTAATATCGCATACATGAATATACTCACAGGGCTAACACGAACACTGCTTCCCCCTTCTAACTGTAAGTAGTTTCACTCAATGTTCTGGAGCTGAAAAATACTCTCTCCCTTACAACGTAGCTGAGATCTCACATTTGGAAGAACCACAATGCGGAAGAGCCAGCCAGGAGCACTCGTAGCCTCCCCGGGAACAACCAGAGAAGCAAAAGATGAGCGCGTAGGATCGTAAGGCAGATTTGTTTTCCAAAGACTGGCAGGTGCGGGCACAAGTACAATGAGCTGCAAGTGGGAAATAGAGCTCTGGCCATACACATTGCACTAAACACATCTGCACGTGCAGCACAAAGGACAGAAATCCTCTTCCCACCACCAATGAAGCAATGAAGTCCCAGTTTTCAACCTGTGTGCTTGAGTAATGAGTTCATTATTGGCAAAGACGTGTCACTGCTGGTCATGGGAATGTAGGAGCTGCCACGTGAAATTAACCACTGCAGAACAGCAGCTGTAGCTGTGAAAGCACCTGCCTGATACCACCATGTGGATGGCAAGGATGCTGAAGGAAAGAACGTTTAACGACTAAAAAAACCCAGCCTTTTAAAGACTACAACTAAGAACTGATCGCTCTTAGGAAGAAGATGGTAAATAACTGAAATTATGGTACTAGCTGAAGACAGCAGCCTCTGAATTTGCAGGGAACTTCCACCTTTGTGGACAGGGTTTTGAACAGATCTCTGCTCAGGATTCGCCTTTGGCTTCACAGATGAGAACGTGCTGAGCACAGAATTACAGGTAAAAGCCAATTACAGAAATGTGCTGGGTTAGAACTCAGAGGCAAAGCCAACCTAACTTTGTCTGTTCTCCCTTTGGATCTGAATATATTCGGTGCATTAGGTACATGGAGACATGAACGGAGCATAAATCTTCACATGATTCTTCAATCTGTCTACAAATGACCATGTCATTACACATAAACTGTTCTATACAATATGTGTGCTTCCCTTTTAAACAGCTAAGGAGTGTATCAGACACCATGGTAAACACAGAAAACCGAGCGTGAATACCAATAAATGCAAGCCTTCCGTCTCGGAAACTCTTCACTTATTTGATTAAGTTAGGTGAAAAACAGAGCAGTCATGCTTGTAGCTTTTCTTCCTTTTTCCTTTCCTCCACTCTTTTTATTCCTAATGCGAATCGGAAGTCTATGTGGAGCAGCCTGGCTAGCCCCAGCCTAACCTCCCCATCTGGAAGGGAACTAACCAGCCTTGGGGCTACTTCCAACCCTTCCCAGCTGTTGGGTTCGGGTTTTTTGTTTTTGCGGGCTTGAGAAAGCATATTTATATAAATGATTGCCATATCCTTTGCCAGCTGTTGACCCTGCTCTTGTCCCGGTTGGGGCACGTTTCTCATTTTTAGCGGCCACAGACTGGAACTGACCCTGACAGAGTTAGCACGCTATGCAAACAGCTTCACGCGCTCTGGCTGGGGCAGACGAGACAATGGGTGCCCAGTGTGAGCCGCGCACCGGTGTTTCCCTTTGGGCGAGTGTCACCGGGCCCAGGGCTGGAAGCGCCGCTTCGGAAAAATAAATGCCGAGATTCCCAGCGCCGTCGGGAGGCTTCCTGCCCCGTCCAGCAGCGGCGGGGGCTCAGACACCGCTCCTCTCAGCCGACACAAACACAGGCCGAAGGGCGCCTGCTCTGGGCCACGTCTCATGTCAGGTACCAGAAAATTTCCTGCCCTGAACTGTCAAAACTTTCCAGAACTGTTTTCCTAGAGCCGCGTTTCCTCCTGCGGAATGACGAGCTGATGAGTCTTCACGAAAGCCTTCGATAAAAATAGTAGTTAAATCATCCACTACAATAACAACGATAAAAAAATCAATAGCGACCTACAGCGATGATTCAAAATTTTCAGATCAATGCATCCGACAAGGAGAACCGCTTTCTCTGCATCCCACGGCACTGCTCTGGAAACGCATCCAGGATGCGGAGCGCTCCCTCACCTCCCGCTCACCTGTCGCTGCGTGGCAGCGCAGCCGCTCTGAACGGCAGCAGCGGGGTTCTCTGCGAGAGGGGAACGCTCTTCACAAACGCTTCCAAAGAAAACGCAGCTCCTCGCTCTGGATGTTCCCTCATTAACTAATGCCGCTGAAGTTAAATGGGACGCAGACAATGAGCTGCAGCCCTTACAACTTTCATAAGCATTATCGGGTTTTTTGATAATAAGTAGAGGTGGCATATGTGTTCTGTTTAGTATGCAGAAGAGCCTCGTTTTATTCTCAATGCACAGATTTAATTAAAAATAAATTTACTGTTAACGCTTAAAGTGGTGCCAAGATTATCCAAACAGAAGGTTTATGATACTTAATAATTGATAAGAGGAGGGAAGTTCACAGATTGCGACTGATTATTATTTAGTGGGTCTGTCTGCATAGGTGAAGGTGGCACTGTGGCTAGCCAAAAGGAGAGCAATCCTTTCTGTTATCATCTGCGTGCGCAGAAAAATGTGCCTCTAGCAAACACTTTCCAGAAGCATTTGGAAGGAAACAGATTACAGATCACGACAGATTCACTGTTACTTTGAGTAATAGAGGGCATTCCAAGTGTTTTCTAAAGCATCAGTCTCAGTCCAGTCCCGGGCACAGGAGCTTTATTCACACACGTATTTTTGTTATTACTGTAATTTTTAATATCAGCACGCACAGATCAGCTTCTGTCAGGCAGCGATTCTCAGCTTGGATTTCAAACCAGCTTTAGCACGATGCGCCAGAAATTTCCACAAGTGCTGAGAGAATTAACTGATGGGATCTTTGAAGCCTCTCTATCCCAGATTAACTAATGAAAAATCTGTGAAATCACAGTTCAATCTTCTTTTTTCCGTGGCTAGCTGTGTCTGCAGCGGTTGGGATGACAAGATGCTCCCAAGCCATCTGGTCCCTCGCGCAGGATTTGATTCAGAAAATTAATAGTAACACCATGGGTGTGCACACACTGCAGCAATCCAGCCATGGAGTCCTGTTACACAACCCAACGCATCGGGGCCACTGCCCGCTCCGTGCTGCTGCCAGCCCCACCCCCACGCTGCGCAGCCCACGCTGCCCTCCCACGCTGTGGGGAGAAAGGCCCGACTTCGGGCACTCCCCTCAGGATGAAAAGGGAAGAATATTTTTCTGCTTTCATGTATTATGCAAATGTAATATCTATAAGTAATGTGGCTTCGTCCTCTCGGAAGTGCTATCCAGCATTTATCGGCCTAGGAATTCCATTTTTCCTTTCATACTGTGCACGTTCTCATAGATGGGCAAAGGATGCACCAGAGGCAGACGGCACGTTCCATTCACAGATCTAACTCAGAACACCACAGGAACAGGACGGGGCAAAGGCAGCTTCAGGCAACTTTCTGGAGTGTAACTCAGCAAATCCACGATGCTGTATGGAAAAGGAAAAGCAGGAAAGCTTTTCGGCAGGAGCGCTGCTTGCCAGAAGAGACTCGGGGTTAAAAGAAACTTCTATGAATTATCTATGTTAGATAAATTGTGTATTAAAATGTTACTTTGAAAGATTATTTTAGTTTGGTTCAAGATGAGCATCTTACTATATTTTACATAATTCAAAGCTCATCCCCATTAAAATTCATTAGATCTGTGTATTCAAATCCGCTAGGTATCTTTGGAAACACTACGCTAATGTGTTTAACTGCAACTGTAAATGTTCAGCTTTCTTCAAAGGGTTCTAAACAGAGTATTTTGGTGCAGCAGCAGAGTGCCTGGCAGGGAGGCAACGAGAGAACAGCGCGGTGTGAAGACGTGGGCAGCACGGAGCGGGGGGACTGCACGCAGGTACATTAACTGCCCGAGCAAAGAGATGTTCAGGGCGGTACACGATTCACAACACAGTGTAAGTTGTAAATACAGGAACATTAATGGGAACAGTTTTGTCCCTTTTAACAGCGCTGATGGATTTCATTACTGTGACAACACGCTGCAATAGGTATGTGAAGCCCTGGACAGCTTTTCGGTTATGAATTTTAAACCGGCTTCCAGAAAGCAGAGCATATAAAGAATATAATAAAAAAAAAACACTTCGGCTTTTGAGCATTAAAAGCAAAAGCTTCTACAGAGGGCAGGAAGGTGAGGGATCCGGGAGGAATATCCTTCTCCCTCACACCCTGGCAGCCGCAGTGCGTGTGCTCAGCGAGGAGCAGCGAGCCGTGCTGCAGGATGCAGGGCTGCCGCAGGCTGGGCAGCACGCCGTCCCTCTCGGGGTGCAGCACCCCAGGGAGCTGCTTTGCAGCAGCAGGTCCTGCAATGTGCTGCGCTGCGTGCCCGCCTTCCTCCTGCACGCCGTGACTCCAGGTTCTCCTCGAGAGCCTGGGTTTGCGTGCTCCTGAAAGCCCTGACTGAAGTGGGAAACCCTTTGGGTGTGAAGGGGAAGCTGGGCCCTTGTATCAGCACCTCCTCTACCTCGGCGGCCGCCGTTCACATTTCAGACCCGCTGCCACCAATCTTTTTTATTTTGTGACACGTCGGCTTGGCCTGACCCAGCTCCAGCCAAAGCCAATGGAAAACTCCCACTGCTTCCAAGCAGGAAGGAATTCAGCCCTAATACTTTAAAATTCGGTGCAAAGCTCAGGAAGCCCCAAGAACAGACGCAGATACAAAATCTCACTTTCTTTTACCCCTCACCTTCAGAAATACCCAAACTCAAATCCTAGGAAGCATCTTACAGCCAAACTACCCCCAGGTTTCACAAAGTTCAGAAGGCGCCGAGGCCCCGGCACGCACGGGGCTGCACTGCCGGCTGCCACCCCCGGGTTAATAGCTGATGACCCTTCCCATTCCTAACCCCCAGCGCTGACCTCCTGACCCACCCCCGGTGCCGCTGTTTATAAGCATGTTGCCACTGGTGTAAATAAAAAAGGAACACAATGTGCTGAAATTGTTACTGGTGATGACAACCGACACACATTTTACACTGCCAGTGGGCAAAAACATCAATAAATAACTCCAAATCTGTTGCTAATGTGCTCAGAGCTTCTTGCACCGATCGTGTTATTTTCCCTGGTTTTCCTTTTTCTCTACACGGATCTTTATGGGGCGAACAAAAAGCTTCCACCAAGGAAGCCAGCCAACAATAAGTCAGCCCGTGGATAAGGGTTAGCGGTAGCACTGCACAGCAGCTGGAATTTCCACCTTCCAACCGACTCCAAAGCAGTGTGAAAATCCGCCACAACGCGCAGCAAACTGAACGGCACAACCCGAAAATCCTGCAGGTAAGAAAAGCACACGGCTCCTGATGCAGCACAGCACGGGGCTCTGAGAGCTGCTGTGCTCCTGCAGCCCGCAGGGATCCGCAGCGAGCCAAGTGCTTTACAAATTAACTTTCTGGAAGACTCTGAAAACGCCTGATGTGAAAATAGAGGAGGAGACAGGAAGAACAGACCCCAACTCCTCACTTTTTGCTTTAAAACTAAGTTCTATGTCTTGTTTTGATTTTTAACTCAATAATCTGTTTCCAGAAGGGGAACATCAGAATGTAAGAACTTCCCAAAGTGCCATTATGAGCCGTACACTGGGGCTGCTGCCTAGCTGGTTCTCCAGCTAACATGAAGAATCTTTTTCATTTTAATGGGGAACAGATAAAATCTATGCTTTGTTGTTTGCTGCTGCTACAATTCAATGAGACAAAAGGTACACGAGTGTGTCTGCAAAATGAACAAGTTATAAAAATGATTACAGTAGATGTAACAGTCTATAAAATATGATCAAATAACAGTCATCTCTCTTTCTCAAAAAGAAAAATTTGATTACGTGTAATTGTAAAATCTAATTTACATTCTCCCATTTCCAATTTAAATTTCCACTTTTATGAAATATTCTCTGCTTCAAAGTCGTGCGTGTGTAAATGATGCTTTGACATGCTTCTAATTGATTCGTTTTACACTATCGAAAGGATAACAGTGATTTGCAGAAGAATTTTTTTCTGTCTTGCACACATCTCTCATTTGCCCATCTTAATTCAATTAAAGGAAGTAAGGACGGTTTGACCGATGAATGAACCATATTTTAACTGAGGACATTTCTATGTAAACTGGAGAACACCAACCACTAATTCTCAGCCAGTTACTTCCGATCTGCAACTTTTATTTTGAAAGGTCACGGCCTGGTCACAGAAAAGAAAGAGGATATTAAATGCTGGCAAGTATTTTATAATGGTGCAAAACTATCCTACAAAATGCTGGCAAGTATTCCATGGTAGTGCAAAACTCCAGGCCAGTATCAAAAGCCAAAGGCTTTGAACTCCAACGCAACTTATGTGCAGACATTCTGTATTTAGCCCTAGCTCAGTGTAGCTGAACATTAAAACTTAACAGCAACTCCTCTTCTTCACGTGCAGTACCAGCATGTGTTTGTGTAAAGGCAAAGTGCAACGTATGGGGTGTGCTCTGCGGCTGGCCTGGGTCAGCTCCTGGGTATACTGCGCTGGGGAGCACCTGCAAATATCCACACTGATCAATACATAGGAGTTCTGCTGTGAACTGCAGGATAACCTTCACATGTGAGTTGCAGCCTCCGCGCCGACCTGGAATACCCAGGAATACCAGTATATATATTTAAAGGCAGCAAAGAGGTTAAAAGTGGAACAGAAGCAAGAATCTTCAGCTTCAATGCTTAATTTAAACACGCTCTATTATTTTCCTAGGATCTAGAGGAGATGGTGTCATCCACCTTGTACACATCAAGAAAGTTGTGAAGATAACGAGGGCATTTGTTTCCATGTCAAGGAGAAAAGTTCTCCGTCCTCAGCCTCCCCCCACACGTGGGCATTTTGCTCCTGCACTGGGAGGCGGGGGGAGGAAAGCTCCAGAGCTGAGGAATCACAGTGCAGACCTGATCAGCCTCAGCCAGGCGGGCGGGGTGCGGCCAGCAGTGGGGAGTGCTGGCTGATGTCAACACCTCCTGAGAAGCACTGTCAGACAAAGATGACATTTTGAGGAGAAAAAGGTATTAATGTAATAGGCAGCCTATCATCTGCAGAATCAAATCCTTTGCACCTTCTGGACGCTGCACTTAACCTCACTGCTTAACAGGAGAGGTGCTAGAGTAGATAACAGAGGAGGGAACATTACAGTAAGGATCATTTTTAAGGCAATACTTGCTGACAGCATGCTGAAATGAGGATAAACACATGCCTACTGTTTCAAAACAGCAGCAAAGGCCGAACTTCTATTAAATAAACATGGCAACAACCTCGCAGAAGCCCAGGGGCGAGATGCTCTGGCAGCAGCGAGGTGAGGATGATGAGGAATGTCCTTGCTGTGAAGGCCGCCCGAACCCAGCCGGTCACGGAGCACAAGGGCTGGAGGCCAAATGCCAGCTGCAGAGCAGGGCACGGTGGGTCACATCAGCGCCCATCGTGCGCCTGTGGCATGGCCACATCACAGACGAGTGAGACCCAAACGTGCTGCCCCTGTCCACCAGGAAGGCCCCAGACCTGTCCCGTTCATGGTCACTGCAGATCCCTGACAGTACGTCCCGCTCCTGGAGCACCTGACAGTACATCACCAGCCCAACAGCTCCGCTTCACTTCAAAAACACGGCCCGAGTTTGTGTCATTTCTCTCTGCCTGCAAGCCCCTTGGATGCCAGAGGTCCTCCAGCAAGCTGGGGAGGCACAGTGCAAAGCCAGGGGCACTTCAACCAGCCAACAGAGAAATGCACAAATTCCAAGTGGGAGAGGCACACTGCCACTATGCTTTTCAGATACAAGAGGGGAATAAAAGACACATGGCATTCTCCCAGAATACTTTTTTTGAAAGATGACTGTTTCACTTCAGCCAAGGGTGGTGGTTTTGTTCCTTTCAGAGCAGTGGTCTTAGTTGCTCATCCTTTTAACAAGTACTGTGGGGAAAAGTGAACGCAACCAATCTTCATCAGGTTGGTGTTTGAACTCGTTCAGAAAATCTGGCTGCTGAAAATACAGAAACGCCAACAGGTTTTAGACCTCCCACTTCAGCACCCAGCCACAACCTGGTTCCCTTCCAAAGCCCCTGCTGGCACCTGCATGGCACAGAGTTCGGAGCAGAGCCTGCTCACGTCGCACAGTGCCTCAGGCAGCAGCTGCTCTTGGTGCAGGGATGTTATTCACCACGCAGCATACCCATGGGTTGTGCTGCAGGGGGGCTGCTCCAACCCAACAGCTCGCAGTAGCCCCCAGTGCACGTCCAGCACGATGCCTACCAGCACTATTTTTTCTGAAACAGAATATGTTTAAGTGAGAAGTGCCAGCACTGTCTAGCAGAAGCAGGCAGCGGTAACACAGGTGACAGAAGCACAAAGGTTCTCTGAACGTTAAGGCAGAATGTGGCTAGTGCCAGCCAGGAGGCACTACTTCCAGCTGTAAGGGGATGTTATACCAACGCTGGAGGCCAACGCTGCCCCTCACACCAAGCACTGGCAGCACAAAGCAGTGCCGTGCTCCTTGTGGGGAAGGGAGGCAGAACAAGGCTCTTCACCTTGGCTGGCACAGTCCACAAGGGACAGCAGCTTATACAGCGGGTAAGAATTAGTCCCATTTGTGAGTTTTTCCTGAAGTGAGAGCAAACTCCACTAAATATTCCTGCCTGCCTCCGCGTGCACAGAAGGCCCGGTGCACATAAATCTGGAGCACTATTACCCTTAGAAGGACCGAGAGGGACACAGCGATGGCTGCACCGCAATGCAACGCCCTTGCTGCACGGAGCACCCGGGGCACACCGAGCACCAGCGCAGCCCCGTGCCCCGCGCGGTGGCAGCGGGACCGCCACCTCCAACCCCGCCATGCCACGTGTTAATGACCTCGCAGCAGCAGACAGATCCAGTCCTTCTGCTTTTCTTTCTCACTGAATGATTTCCCTAAAGCCAGAGCTGGGCAAAATGCCACTAATGCTGCCGTAAAACTCCCGCTGTGTTAGGAGGGAGGCAGGCGACTGAGGGTTAGGAGGTAATCAAGCTTACAGATTAAGGCTCACTAAAGCTACAAGATCAGCACAGCTCGGGGTGTTTATTAACTCTTTGAAAACCACGATGTATGACTGTGTATCACACGAACATAAAGGACATTTTCTAACAAGAGCTGACAGCTGAACTGTTTTGCAAGATTAATTCTAATTTGTGCCAAGCCGGGAATACAGAAGAAGCACTCTTTAAACCTATTTGGATCGATTTCATTTTAAAATGTACCTCCAACTATGAGACTGAGCAAGCAAAAACCTCCCAAGAATGACAGGGAAGTAAAATTTCCTAATAATTCTTCCACTCAAAAACATCGTCTTTTAAATTAAACAGCAATCTGAAAGTCAGGGAGTGGAAAACACTTCTGTCCCCTCGGCGAGTGGAAGCGCTGACCGGGGAATCACTCGTTTTTAGCGGCGCGGAACGGGTTAATTTCTGAATATAAAATGAGGTTGCCACAATCTGGGTGTTTTTTGTTTTGTTTTGTTTGTAACACAAAGCAAAATATACTCTACAGATGCTTGATTAAAATGCAACAGCTGTTTATGGCGGTGCATTTTCCGCTAATTTACTGGGGCAGATTTTTCAAGGAGCCTTGTTTTATTGCATCTTCATTTGCATACACATCCACACACAGAGCTGCCGGCCCAGTCGACCCCGGCTTGGGTGATATTTCAGCTTGAAATGCACTCCAATACAACTAAGCACAGCACTCCTGTAAGAAAAAGAGTTTCAGGAGCAAAGTGTTCCAGCTCCGTCCCACGATCCAACCTGCTCTTTGTACGCATTTACCGCCCCACTCCAACACGTTCCCTTTCTCTGGCATTGTACACAGCCAGGATCTAATCTGCCCTTCACATCTGCCTGGCTAGGCCTGGTGCCTTTTTTTTATTATTATTATTTCCCTTTTGTTTATTTGATCTATTGCATTCCTTAAGCTTGATGACTAATCCAAATTATTAACAAATACAAAAGGGTTTATGTAAATGATTATGATGAACAAAAACAAATCACAATTATAACGTTGTTAAGTGAATTAGACAACAATGACTACAGCTTCCCTATCATAGATTGAGGCGGATGAATTTGAACTTTATTGACAGTAGCAGCAGAAAGCCTTAATCACTAAGCACCAGTAGAGTCTGGTTTTCATAGGCTAATGACCCATCTATATATTCATAACAAGGGTCTCATTCATCATAATTCATATAAAGAAAAAAACCTCTTGCAAAACTAATGGAGGGAACGTGTGAAAAGTGATTGGATGGGTAAAACTGTAGGGGCTGGAAAGGCCTTAATTGATTTTATTGTGCTGTGTCTAAGCCTCCTCGCACAGTACATCAGATCTGTATCTAACTGCATTTCAATTGATTTTCACTGATAGGCTTCTTTCTTATGGCTAGGGCTTAAGTACTAAACTAATAAAAGGATGAAAGACTCTGTAATACAGATTTTGAAAATAATGTGCACACATGATTTCTACGGAAGAAAATTGCATGATATGTGTTTGTCTTACCAAAGTGGCTACAACCAAATGTAATACAAGAAAAATGCAACTAATGTGAAGAACATTGCTCAGGACAGGGAGGGAGAGAAAAAAGGGGAAATAAGGAAAAATGTCCCTTGGCTAAAATCAGCTTGATTGTAAGCAGACTTGACTTCAGTGGAGTTGTACCTGCTCACATTAGGGGTGATTTTGAGTGATATCTCAAACTTGATTGAACGAGATTATAATTCACTTCAGATGGTTCGTTCTTCACAATTGTAAATAATGAGTCATACAAATTCTGCATTCCACCTGCATGTCCTGGTAAAGTTACCTGAAGCAAAAGGAGCTGGTTCCTCACTGTCTTTGTACGACTGCATTCCTGGACCTTTACAATACAGAAAAGGAACCCGTGGCAGGAATGTTATAAGGGAACCGTAACTCCCTCTAATTTCTTTTGCACACTTTAGATAACAGCCTATTCAAGCTCCACACATTGCTGAATTGGGCTTCCTATCCAAAAGTCACAGTCGAGTTGAAAAAGGAATTTGGTGCAGATAAAATGCGAGACACGGTTTGAATAACGGATCATATACACAACAGGTTCACTGGAAGGGAGCACACATTACATGGAAAAGTCTATACACACGGAAAAACCTAAAATTTGGGAAAACTTCTTCAAAATGATGGAATTACAATTTTTTAGTCTACACACTCTGCCATCATTTGCTAATGCAATTGCAAACGACGCTATCTGCCAGTCAGATGGCTTGTAACATCTGTATAACAAATGATAATGTATAATAGTTGTTCTGGTTTTGTGCTCCTTTGCGAGGCTTGGTGTTGATAATCTCCAAAGCACACCCATGATTCTTTAAATTAAACATAAGAATCTTGTCTCACAGTACAGCTAGGTTATCCATGTGTAAGAGCCCAAGCCAAGTAATTACACATCCGCTCAAAGGATTAGACACATAAGATTTCTTTAAATTTTTAATAAAACTGCACAGCTGTTGTAGGGAAAAAAACTCTTTTGTTCTAGATTTTTTAAAACCATTAGGCTCAAAGTGATTCACAGTTATGCTTCAAGAAAAGTACTTCCCAAGTATTTCTGTTAGGCGCTTTTTTAGTAGATTTAACATCAGTTTAACCTCATGGCGACAGACCGGAATCAGGAATAACCTAAAGGGAAGAGATTTGGGCGAGTTTGGAAGAACACTGCTCTGCTCTCCCCAGGACTCCTGCAGATGCATTTAGCTCAGCAGCACGACTGCCTGCAGTGCCCGCGGGACACGGCGAGCTGCCACCTCGTGCTGCCGCGCCACGGCACACATGCAGGCACGGCCCTGCTGGCCGGCACCAACGGGGCACAGTGAGGGTGGGCTGTGCAGAAGAGAGGGATCTTCCGAGGACCTCGTGCAATGAAGGAGAAAGATGTATGAGCAGAAAGTGCAAGGTCAGGAATGCGAAATGTGAGTGCCCATCAGTCACACAAGACGGGGCAGAGTCCTGCAGTTGCGGGAAGGTGATGGCGCAGTCACGGGCAGAGCCAGCGCGGCTCTAGCACCCAGCATCACGGACATGCAGAAATATCCCGCTGCTCGGCACAGCGCTGTCACCTCAGGCCCACGTGCTGATCACCCGTGGGCAGGCTGGGAGCCTGAAAGCCAAAGGGGAAGCAAAGCAGCGTGGGGAGGGGAACAGGAAGGGGAGGCAGCACGGCTTTTTGCCATTGCAGCTGTAAGCTGGGATGTGTGCACGACCACTGCCCACGAGCACATCAGGGACACCAGCGCCACGGAAGGAAAAACTATTCAAGTCGAAGGGCAGCACCAGCTCCGGCGCAGCTCCAGGTGCAGCTCTGAAGGGCTCAGCACGGACCTGCCCAGCCCCATCTCGCAGCCCTGCCTCCAGCCCGCTCCTTTACCTCACTTACAGGGCTTTGGCTTTGTACCTTGGTGTAAATCTACCACCGCAGAGCTGTTGCAATAATATGCAATATTACTGAGCAACCAATGGAGAGGATTTACAAGATAAACTATGGTATGCAGCTATATTTACAATGAATCTAAATCCCTAAAGATTTTAATGAACTGCAGCTGACCTTGATCAGTGATTCAAAGCCCAGCACAGCTTCTACTCTCTCACACATTACTAACCTTTGCTACAACATTTATCAATTTACCTTCTTGATCTCTCAAGCAGGTCATGTTTTCTAATGAGCCACTAGCTCAAAGACCTACATCCCAATTAAATTACTGAACGAAGACATGCTGGAATGCAGGCTTCGTTTAAAAGAATTAGCACTGAACACACCTAAAGAGTGGATTCACCAAGCCTCAACTGATTCTCTAAACCTGAAGTGATTTTCCTAACATTTCTATGTAACGTGCTGCTCAGAGTTAGAATTGTTAATGCTATCCCTAAAACACACAGTTTCCTTGGAAGTTTTTGTTTTTCCTTCCCCAGCTGCTCCGTACGTTGCTTTGCCTGAATGCTGACCTGAGCTTTATGTCACCTACGCCGGTAGCTGTGAGCTCGTCGGGCCTTGGCGTGTGTGAAATCTTCCTTATACAAACCTACACAGATGGTTATTATTAAAGTCACTTCACAGACTTACAACTGCTCACACTTGAAGTTAGACGCTTATTAAGATGTCCACAAGATCTGAGCCTAATTTTTTCCTCTTTCAACACAGCATGCGTATTGATGGAAGAAAGTGCTCAAGGCGCAGCCCCAGGGCCCCTCAGGACGGGGTGTCCCAGGGCCCCTTCCCAAGGAGCCGTGAGGGCGCAGGCCGGGGCTATGGCTGAGCTGTGGGGGCAGCCCTGCCCAGCCAAGGTGACAGCAGCGTGGGGACAGGGCCGATGCCCCCGGGTGTGCTGGCTGCACCACGGGCCCTGGTTGGGAAGGCAGGCTGTGGAACCCGCTGCCAGGCCAGGAGCCGGCGCTGACAGGGCCGCGGCGCACGGCAGCCCCGCACACGCACGGTAGCTGGGACGCTTCCTGGATGCGATGCACATGTTGGGAACGAGTGCACCCGGCATGTGCCGGAGCAGTCACACGGGAGGGAAACAATGCTGTCAGTGCTCGGCCTTGCTGCATTGCTACAGGAATACCATACATGCTGCTGTTGTTAACAGAGCTGAAAACCCACATAAAGGTACGGAAGCACCTGACATATTTATATCTATTTTCTTGTTTTTATTTGTTCAGTCACTTACAGAATTACTGAGCAGTAATGGAAAGTACTGACAAGTACGAAGCAATTCCCAACACGTACACAATCAAATCATATTTACAGTCACAAAGACAGAGTTGAGAGCATCAGAGAAGCGCCAGCTTCAGGAGGATGTCAGATTCCAAGGGGACTTCCTCTAATTTGAGGAAGCAATTTACCTGTACCTGGGAGTCCTGCTTCCCAACATCAGCACGCGCTTGTTTCTACCAGACCCGTCCCCTGCGATGCCTCCCCTTACCTAACACTTCACAGGAAAATCAAGATTCAGTTAACAAGCCACACAGCAGATGCAGAGGAACTTTTGCAATTCACAGATCCCTTTAGGTGCCCGGAATGTGGAGGAGATGCCATCGAGTAAGGGGTAAGCTGTGGCACTGCTGACCCAAGCTCATCCTTACAGTGAATTTGCTTTGTAATTCTAACCCCATGCTGCAATAACACCTCGAAACTAACACCACTGCTTTTCCTGACTGCAAGTATCTTCAAAACAAATTTTTAGTATAACAAAATTATTGTTTCAAAATACACAAACCAAGTATAATGTAGTGAATTCTGATATTGGAAGGAGCTGTGCCTACACCAAAGCTAACTGATTTCCTTGTTTCATCACAACCCCAATGCCTTCAGGATTAACCTGCTAAGGTTTCTGGCCATGCACTCATCCTTCTGCACTTCTCCATACCGTTCTGCACATCCCACTTAATTGCCCACATAATTTTTATTTTTTTTTTTGCTGCAACAGTTACGGCAAAGATGATTTCCCAACAGCAATGCCAAGGGTAACAGTTCAGGACCTCTTCACTTAAGGAGTGCTTCAAGTACACATGCCCTGTAGGCACTGTATTTTGATGACCACTGTCACTGGAAAATAAAAAAACACTGCAAAACCAGATCCATGATACCTGTAAGAAAACACTACTTGGACCAGGCCTAATTTATTTGTTGGCAGAGAAGATCTACTGGGCTTCATGTAAAGTTCAACAGAAAAACATGCAGTAGAGATATCTAGAATCACAACTGCAATAAAACAAGCTGTACATTTATCTGGCTGTTAAATGCAACTCTACATTTATTAGTAAAAAGGAATCAAATCTGGTTACGGCGTAAAACATCTCCCCTGCTCCGGGAGAGCCAGCACCATCCATCACCGCTGCCTGCTCTGCCCGCGGCCACGACAACTGCGTGGGCCTGCCCACAAACAGGGAACACAGAGCAGGGCTACCGACCCCAAGAACGCAGAGCTGCGCTCCCACCCCCGCTGCCCACAGCCCCCAGCATCCCCCCAGCTGCCCGGCTGCGCCACTGTCCTCCGTTATTATTTTTTAAATGACGATGTCAGCCGACACGCACATCCTGAGGCTGCTCCCAGGTGCACCGTCAGCCAGGGATCCCGTGCTGGGTGTGTGAGGGAGCACGGCGGGCACAGGCAGGCACCGCACAGCTCCTTCTGTGTGTTGATTTCAGCAACGACCCACAGGGAACATTCACCATGAGAGGAGAAAGAAAATCGTTTCATCATTTCCTCCAAATGCTATCTATCTCGGTGCTGTCTTCTTAAGAAGGATGTATGATTGCACGTCGAATACTTTTCCTAATTGTATGCGTCTTCCCTAATTATGAATTCATAAGAGCAAGAGGGTTTCCTTGGCGAGAGCTCCAAAACGTTCCTTCTGCATTTAGCTCGGCACGGCTGCTGCTGACAGCACACCGAAAACGAAATAACTTTCCCATCTTAACGCGGCCATACGCTTCCTGCTAGGCTGTGACCTAATTGAGACTTTTGATCTTAGCTTTTTGAAAACATGTTATTCTTCATAGTCTGTAAAACATTTTAACTACAGATCTCCCGCAATCGTTGCTGAAAGCTACAGGGAATTAAAAAAAAAAAAAAAGAGGGGGAAAAAAGTCAGTTTATCAAAGCCGCTGGAAATACAAGGTATTAATTATGCTAAATGAAGAAATATGGGCATTCGGTTACTTTTGTGGGTCAGAAATATTTTAATCTGGCGCTGCCAGCCAGCTGCCTGTCGCTGACCCGCGCGTCCCTATCAGCCGCCGGATCACATCAAAGCCGCGGGAAGTGAGGAAAGCAGCGAGCGGCGCGGGGCCCCCGGGTACCGAGGTCACAGATTGGACTGAAACCACCACATTGTTATCAATTACAATCGCCGATAAGGACACGACCTTTTTGGAGGCGCGTAAGTGGGGGATATTCACGTGCCCGCCTCCCCCCGCACCGCTCCCGGCTCGCTGTAGGGGCTGACGGGGGGAATAAAACCGCACAGCAAATTCTAATTCTCAAATGGGCACGAGTTAAAAATATGGCACAGAGTCCACTGCTGATAAGATAGACTCAGCTCAGCCGAACACAGCTCCCTTGATTCGGTTAGCTGAGCCAAACACACGACAGAGCACAATTAAAGCAGAGGGGAAATGATATTTCTACCCTGCAGACGGCTCTTGTGAAGTTTCATCAAAGCGAGCCCAAAAATGTCTTTATTGCAGCGGGACCTACAGCAGAAGCACATGTAACCGAAAATAAGTAGTGTTACACAGTAGTAAGTCACCTAGTAAAATAAAATATATTTTCAATAAAGATTAGTTCTGCATTTTACTTCTTACCATTCTTTGATCAAGTAATTTTGAACTATATAAAAGCAGGCAGCCCTCCCCCGGCCGGCATTCCTGCCGAGCCCGCCCGGCTGCAGGCAGCGCTCCCAGCCCACCGCGCTGCGCTTCAGGTGGCAGCTCTTGTGAGACCACAGCAGCTCTTGTGAGACACAGGGCAAGTCTTGTGAGACACACGGCAGCTCTTGTGAGACACACGGCAGCTCTCGCTCACGCTTGCTGCGGACCTAACAGTGTAAGAAAAAAGCAAGCTGCGGGTACAGAGTATCCTCCTTCCCAATCAGAGTGAGAAGCGGCTTCATGGTAAGCTGGCCGTCGTATTACAGCGTTATAAAGTTTCAGAAAAGCAGCACTGAAAAAAATGGTAGAGAAAGGCAAGACAGAACTTAAATCCTTAATGACAGAAAGCTGAAAATCGAACTGATTCCCATTGCAGTCAGGACAAACAAGAAATTAGAACACAAGCGCCGTGAACCAGCTTTGCTTTTGCACGTTACACTAGCTCACTCTGTATGCCCCAAATATTTACCAGCTCCAAAACAGATTTGAAACGCATCAAATAGGATCAGGAAAACAGTTGCACATACAAAAGAGGTAACGAGGTGAAACTGGAAGGTACGGAGCTCCGCCGTGCCAATCTACTTACAGGTTTGGGCTTTACTACACTTGTTCCCCTAAGGGGACCAAAAGAGCTGTATATGGCGATATGGAATTAAACAGGGTTATTTCATACGCTGTTTGAATTCAGAACGGAGCCAAGTGTAGGAAATAGAGTTGGTCAGGCTGCTTGCAAGGCTGTGGAATGGGAAGAGAGGAGCAGCAGAACCGAGCCCTCGCTCCTTTCACAAACTTCACCGCCTGCGCCAAGAGGCAGAGAGAAAAGAACACTTTACATTTTATAAATAGTCGTGAACAGAAGCTAAAGCATTTTGCCACTTCTGGGAAATCAATAAGTAAAAACAAGGCACTCATTTGCAAATAATTTATGTGGCTTTTTTTGCTAATGCAGGACAATGCCTCTGTGAAAACGAGGGCAGTAACTTTATTATCCCCGTAAATGCAGCGCAGGGCGAGCAGAGTGATGCCACTTCCCGATCTGCCGAACAAAAGCGCCGCTTCCATCAGATCCTCGCAGCAGCGGTACCGCGGAGCTGCGCAACTCCTTTTAACAGAGCAAAATGACCGAGCTTACGTAACCGAAAAGAAGGCACCGCCACTTCAAACACGCTGGAGCAGCCGCTATTTGGCTTAGCTCAGGGCTGGAAAACCTCCCCGGGCCCCGCTGTCGGCCGGCACCTTCCGGCAGCGCCCCGAGGTGCGCGCCCCGCCCCGTCCCAGCGCCGCTCCCGCTGCCCCGAGCCCCAGCAGCGCGGCCCGGCCCGGCCGCCCCCCCCGGCCACCCGCACTAGACACAGGGAAAGCTCCTTAGGCAGGGCTGAAGAGCGCTATGTAGGGCAGGGAGGAGCGGGGCCGCCCTCTCGCCCAGCTGCGGGACCCGGGCCGGGATGCGCGGAGCTGCGGGACGGCTCGGGGCGACGCGGCCGGGTCCGCTCCCGCGTCCCACGAAGGACGGAAGGGCAGCGCCGGGAACAGGCGGCCCGCAGCCCGCTAACGCGGCCACGACGCCGTCCAGCTGCCTCGCGTTTTTTTCTCTTCTGTTTTTACATCTTAGCTACCCGTCTGCAAAAAGATGAAGGGGAAAAAAAAAAAAAAAAACCCTCACATAAAACTGCCGTTTGACACGGGACGTTACTGCACTGCGTTACCGCTTTGCTTGCAGCCATCCAGCCAGTGAACCCGGCTACGGAAAACCCCGCGAGCGCCGGCAGCAGCGGCCCCGCGCCAACGCCACAACGCGGCCCGGAGGAGAGCGGAGAGCGGAGGAGAGCCAAGGGAGCCCCGGGCAGCGCTGCACGGAGCCCCGCGGGCCTCTCCCACAGCACCGAGCAGAGAGCGGAGCGGGGAAGGCAGATTTTCCATTTGTGCAGGAGGAACGCGGAGGAAACGCAGAAAACATCCATGATTAAATAAAACTTTCTGTGATCGAAGCTGACTGCCATTTTACAATATTAATGCTAATGGGTTATCGTGCTCTTGTTTGCATGTTTCACTTCGGTTTCCATAAAAGTTGCTCGTACACGGGATCGGAAGAAAATGGCATTTGAAAAAGCAAACGCAAAACGCACGCTGAAAAGAAAAGGCGAGTTTAAGAGCAACAAAATCAGCAACATCCACACAATAATCAGTTTCCAATGTCAGATCAGGAAGTCAGGCAGTAAAAGGAAAGATGCGTTCTAAAAAGAAAATACTTTTAGGAAACGGCAAAATTAAAGCGAGTAGATATGTAAAATAGATGAATGAAGACAACGTCTTCCTGCACCGAGGGAGTTGTTTAAGGAGAAACAGTGTCCGTTTGTGGCCAGCGATAATACTTTCCATTCAATAGAGTTTGCAGCTTGCTGATTCATATGATTGCAGGCTGGCGCCCTGCTGGCGAGCCCCCTCCACTGAAATTAAATCCACTCTCTTCAGTTATAAATTATAATGCTCTATAAACAACACTCCCACTGGGAACGGGGAGAGAGAGAGAGCTCTCTGCATAGTCCACTCACTGTTTAATGCTCTGCTCTTCTGCCACAAACAAGGGCTGTATGTCTGCCACAGACAGCACTCCTGCTGTAATTTATATACTGTTTGATGTTGAGAGCAGAGAAAGGAAAGTAGAATTGTAACGTGAGTCCAAGAGGAAAAGAAGTTGGAAGTGGGCGAGTGTGCAAGAAAGAGGAAGGACAGAACACACTTTATACACGTCTTTCAGATACATCGCTGCACGTATCCTTGCCCAGGAATATCCCCCTGAAACCTGGCAGACCGCTTAGAACAAATGAGATGAGCGCAGCCCAGCATTGTTCCGTGCCCATCAGGTGCTATCTCCAGACTGAGACCTGAAATCTGTTATCACAGAGAGCACAGGAAGCACCTCTGTGCTCAGGGGTTCACCCACAGCTGCCAGCAGCCCCGCACCCCCAGGCTGGGCTGCCGTGCATCCCCTGGAGCAGCACACCCAGCATGCCCGGAGCACAGAGCTGCTGCAGCGTCCTGCTTGCTCCCAGATCCCAGCTGGGCGAGAGGACACAATTCTGGCTGCTCCTCATGCTTTTTATTAGTTATTTTTAAATGAACGTGTGATAGGCACCCAACTGCTACGAAAACATGCAAAAATCAGGCTTTTTTTTTTTTAAAAAAGCAACAAACGGATTAAAGAAATGCCAGTGAAAATATTGCTGCTGTGGGAAAGATGCGGATTCCGAGTAAAAAGTATATTATTATCTCTAAGAACAGCCTGCATTGCAGAGCGGAGATGGTACTGGGAAATACCCCGTGGGCCAGCGAGGGCTTCGTCTCCAGCATAAAAACAGGACCAACTTCAAAGCACAACCCCCTAATTATTGTCAGGGAAATTTCTATCTACATGGTGAGAGAATGACAGAGTATTCAGGCAAACAGCTACCGGGAGCACGATGTCCATCGCTCGAGATCTTGATGAATGACTGAAAATTAGAGATCTGACCAAAAAAGCTCACTTCTGCTAAAGCTGGCAGCCAGCACAGGAAAGCAGGGTTCCCAGCATGATTTTCAGGAGCCAAGGGGCTGCTTATTGGCCCAAGTGCTTCTTGTTGTTGTTTACGATCGTACTCTTCCATTGCCCCAGACACCACCACCTCATCTTCCGTGTCTATCTCAGGAAATGACTGAGGAGCTTTTCATTCTGGGGCAGGGAAGGAGGGCTGAAGTCTCCTTTTCTGTGAGGCTGAACCCTTGCATGTCAAATCTGGCCTGGAGCAAATTTTCACAGCTGAATTATAAACCCTGTAAACAAGGGTTTATGATGGAAATGCTGACACAACCTTAATTACGAACAGCGTGAAGCGGGGCAGGCTCTGTAACACACACTCCTTCTCACTCCGAGTGCTCCGAATCTGCCACCCGACGAACAGCAAACCTTGCTCCTTGCTCTTCCTCTTTGACGCTCAAGCAAGAGTGCTGGGGCATTTATATCAAATCTGGTTGCTCAATGCTGTCCTCCAGAAAAGAAAAAACTTGATTTTGTAATAAAAGTATAATGTATAGCTTAAAAATAAATTAAATAAAGGAAACATTAAAAGATAAATGGAGCAGGATGCTCTATGGCTGAGGTAATTTGAGTGGAAAGGGAAGGAGGGAGTTTACATTAATAAATGATTAAAGGCCTTAACGAGGGCCTATCAGGTTGAACAGCGGAGCATACTTCTCCACCTCTCCTCCTCTAGTCCAGCTTTTTTACATTTGTTCTCAATGCTGATCAATATGGTTTTCATTT
Organism: Numida meleagris; assembly: GCF_002078875.1. Taxonomy (NCBI): domain Eukaryota; kingdom Metazoa; phylum Chordata; class Aves; order Galliformes; family Numididae; genus Numida; species Numida meleagris. The sequence goes on from NC_034426.1 coordinate 7,956,632, forward strand.
ACTGATTTCCATAATGCCATATGTGATCTGCTAGCCTGACATAATGAAGGCAGAAAGAGAGCTGAAGTCATTTGAACATTCTCGCTTGCATGTCTGTCGCCAATTTAGAAAATAAATACCTACTGAGAGTTAGAGTTTCCTCTCGTCTTGGAGGAATACTGCAAGATTTGCATATGCAGATCGCAAAGCCTTTTTCCTCTTCCCTTTTTCTTCTTCTTATTTTTTTTTAATAGAGGAACAATGTGGAAGAATATTTTCCCCATGTGTTTTAGTGAGAAAGTGTTCCTATAAGGGAAAAAAGGCAATGTCAATACTGGATGAGACCTCTCACTTCCCTCTAGCTGAGACTGCTTGGCATCCCAACACGGTGAAGCTTTACGAGCACCCAGAGCGCTGCTGACTCACACCGACCCACTGGATGCCACCGGAGACAGCGTTAGTTGAAAAAATAAGAAAAGATGGTTTATATTAACGTTCATATTTTCTCAACATGCCAGCATCTTCACGAGCAGAGTTTAAATTAATGCTTAAGAGATGTAACACTTGTAAAATGAGTTCTTTTGCTCTACGAACTGTGAATTATGTTCATTTTGTAGCGAGTGTGTTAGGCAAACATGGAATCTGTTTGATAAAAAGCAAGAAGGCAGTTACCTCTGGGACGGCTGAAGTGGGATTCTGCCACCTGCAGAACATCACCAGCAGAGAACAGTGTAAGGGCCATACTCTGGCCATGAAAATGTAAATGGCTTACAACTGATAAACTTCACAGCCGGTTTATAGATGTTTGGCAGCCAATTTAGTTCTTTTTCTCAGTCAGATCCCATAGCAAAGGAAGAAACCAGAGGTTTCCAAGCAGCTTGCCCTTTGGTTGTAACCACCTCCTAGAGAGGCCTGACTTCGTGATTTAATGAACTTTCTGTTTATAAAAAGTAAATGATAGGTTAAGTAATGCACTTCAAAGTGTCACTGTTTGGGTGATTCCATCAGGACCCAAATTCATGGTTTTCTAACAGACCAGAGAGATGTGATCTTTCGAATTACATCATATACATTAGCGCACAACATTTCCTGACTGCTGTGAATAGTGGCCAGCAACACGCCGCGATTCTCCAGCTGGAGCACAGAGCTCGGCCTGCTGCGAAGCGGGGATCTTCCCAGTAGAAGTTTTGCTTTATACACACGACATAAAAACAGCAAAACTAGACAGAAAACTGACAGTGTGCATTACATTTAGGATCCAGGCTGCTGCTCTGGCTTTACAGATGAGCAAGTGAACTACGCTGTGGGAGAAAGGTTTCAGAGTTCTGCTGGTTGTTCAGTTAAACATCAAGCCCTAAAACTATCATTTGGATTGCTGTTAACAACAACTTGAAGCTCATCAAAGGTATCTGACGGAGAAAATCAATGTGTGTGGGGATTGGCGGCTGGTGACCAACCTTTCCCTCAAAACCAAACTTTTTTCAAGGTTCAGAAGAGCTCAGTTAACTCTTTAAAGACTCCCTCATTTCACCATTCCCAGGAGTTGCCAACTCTTTGTTTACAAGAAATAGAAAGCTTGAGAGCTGTAGTGTATATCGCACTTCTGCATCTCTCTTTGCCCAGAGTCAATGACAAAGGATTTCAGCTTTCCAATTATGATACTGAATTGACCTACCGGGGTTTCTGAAGGGATTTCGGGAATTCTGAGTTGAAAAACTTTGTTCTCACTAAATTAAGAAAGATTTAGAAATATGGCAGCTTCAGAAAGGGACAAATGAACCTACTGATCCCAAGCTGGGAAGCAAACCCTGGAGTAAACTTGACTGCAAGCAGCAGAAATACAAAAACCGTGCCTTGAACTGTAAACTTCTCACAGCAGTCTTACTGGGATTAATAAATCAGAGTTGTCGTGAGCCTGAAGAAGAGCTGTGCAGGCCCCGGTAATTGCAGGCTCCTGCCTAATAGCACGGAGCGAGCGCGGCAGCAAGCGATCCCAGCCGCCAATCCACAGGCTGCGATTAACCTCCCGGCCAATTACAGCCTCATTGGCAAAGCAAACAACGAATTATTGGCTGTTTAATCAGGCTTTTCTTCTCCCGCTCCGGCCCCTGTTTCTCATTCTGGGTTTTTTCCCTCCCCTTTTCCTGTTAGGCCAAAAAAAAAAAAAAAAAAGAACACCAACAAAAAAAACAACTCAAAAAACCCATCTGCAAACACCTGATACTCATCTGAGTCCTGCAGTTGTACAGTCTCGTTAAATTGTTACCACCTTTTCCACAAGCAGTTTTGGCAATTAACCTCGTGGTCATACACTTCAAAGGAAACAACTGTTGAGTTTAACCTCCTTGAGCTACCATGGATTCCTTTACGATTTTTCTTCAAACACTTTCATCCCGAACAAAAATGCAGACTGATAAGATTCATGTTTATTTTTCTATTTTGTCCCTTTATTGAGATGACAAATATCCTGACCGGTTCGCACTGCTCCTGCTCCCCGAAGCCCACGCTGTCAGCTCACACTGCTCCGGTGTCGGCGCTCCTTCACAAACACTGCCTGCTGGAGCCCTCCACCTGACGCATCCAACCCCTCCCTGCAAACCTCTCCTGTGTTTCTCACAATGCCCAAAGGCTCAGGAAACAACACACGGCCAGAATTCATGCTAAAGACAAAAGATGCCATGAGAAGTACACCCATTTGTACAACTCCACTTTTACTGGGAGACAGGACAACTTCACACGTGAAAAAAGCTGAAAATTCCTCCACCTCCAACGAGATCCCGATCTCTCTGACTGCTACTCTATGTTAGTACAAGCTCAGTTAACTTTTCCTTCTGTCTAAACTTTTGACTACAACGTATATTAATTTACCAGACTGCGCAGCTGCTCCTTAAGCAACTGGATAGCTAATGATAGGAAAGTACTGGAGCAAACGCTACAGGAGCGCGATCAAATTACATGGAATGTCCTCCCCCCGATTTCCATTCTGGTATTAGCACACATTTTTCCTCCAAAATAATCACAGAAATGTAAAATGGGTTTATTCTTAGGAAAAGCTTCCAGCAGAGAGCCAACAAATACCCCAAAAGTGTTGGAATGACCTTTTGCTACGGAGCACGCACACCGCGGCCACGCTGCGGCCGGACCTTGGGGAAGCATCACTTTCCTCCGGCCGCTCACTGCCCTGGGTGGGAGGGAGCGGCTGCAGGGGAGAAGGAACAAAATATTTCCCTGTGAAAAGAATGTAACAAAAGTTTGGTATCTGTCTTGAAGCGCAAGAACGGAAAGCATTTGGGCAAGCATATGGCATGTGTTTCAGCTTGTGAGGGAGAAAAAAACCTCGTGATGTTACGTGCAGTTCAGACCAAACAGAAAACTTATTCTGACTATTCTCATTTGTCAGAGGCTTTTCAAAACTAAGCAGATCTCTCCATAGCTCTGGATGTCAAAGGAGGGGGTAACCGGTGAGTGCTGAATTTACATTTTAGGCACTTCTAACTGCTTCCACTTTTAATTTTAAAATGCTTGTCGACAACGTGAAAAACTCCTTCAGTCAAAAAAAAAAAAGAAGAAGAAATTAGCACATTAAATGATACATGGGTCTGGTGCTATGTTGCACAGTTCAGTGAACCCCTGCACAGATCAGCAAGATGGCTGGAAATGTCTCTTTCCGTCTGTTTTTCATCTCAAAGCCTGTGTACTCAGCAGAGTGTGAAGAGTGCCTCTCTCCCCTCCGAACGCTCTCCTGCTCGCCCCCCCAAAAGACCCTGCAGCAGAGAACAGGAACTAGAGCAAATGCTTTTGTGAATTAAGAGATCTTGTGAGCGTAAATTTGGTCAGGCTGCTCCTTTCTGCAGGCCAGACCCGGCTGCTGCCCCAGGATGTGAACTGTCAGTTTGCATAGCTGGTGATGAGTTGCAGAACCATCAGTAAAGGTGAAGACGGCAGAAGCAAGAAAGATTCAAGACTGGTGGAAATCATTTCACAAGGAAAATTTCAGCCATCAGTGGGAGGAAGCTTTGAAAAATGCTGCCATTTCCGAGTCAGAACGAAGGAAAAATTAAATTACTGCCGGTGAGGCGAGCCAAAGTCGCATCTTCCCCTAGGGAGAGGTTTGATAATGGTAAACATTTGACAGCTGGCCTGAAGTTGTTATCTTGTTCTAACAGTTGTTATAGTCTGAATGAACATTTCTGATAAGAGAACAGAAAGAAAAACGCCGAACCATTTTTAATTTCTCACCTTCTCTATTTTAAGCTGTGCTGCCCAAAGCCAAACAGGTTTGAAGCGGTTTGCCACCACCAGCCCCATCACAGCCCTGCTGTGACACGGAGCACAGGGCTCCGGTGCGAAGCCGACGGCAGCGCCCAGCTGGGCCGGCAGCACGCGGCCGCAGCAACACGTCAGCAGGAATGCAGCGTGGCTGCAGCCCGCTCGGTTTGGGTATCGTGCAAATACCCATTCTGCTTCACAACCAGCAGCTACAGGAATTAATCACTGCACTGGAGTGAAATTGGGAAAACTCATCAATTTAAGAATTCGACTTCAAGGTCTACCCCAAAATCTTGTTTCTTTATCACTTCACCTCCAGCTGTTGATGGGCAACCACAACAGCAACTCGCTGCCATCGCTTCACAAAGAACAATTAGACAGCCAAGTTATAAAGGTAACAACCTTGGTTCCACCTGACCAGAGCAGGAACAAATGAAAACCAGTTCTGCTTAAGCAGAAAAAGTATGCTATCTTCACAGGAAATTTAATTATACCCAAGGTTTTTGTGCTCAGTTGTTGCTTGACAAAGCCTGTATTGAAGAGGGAACTACAGCTCTGCTCTGCACTGCAGCTCGCAGCTTGTCCTTTAGAAAAATACAGTTTGGATATGGAAAGTACATTACGTGGATGTCAGAATCAAACTGCCATCCTGGCAGCGAGACTCTTCTAGGGGGGAAATCAGGAATGTATTTCTAAGCTGTTTAACTAAGGCAGCTTAACCTCTCAGAACACGTACACTAAACATTTACCTCCCATTAAAAATAATTAAGATGAATATGTACCACGGTTATTAAACTCTGTTTAATGACTTACTGGGATGGACTGTTGGTAAATCTCCGTAGCACTGTGTACCTAAAGGCCCTCCTGCTCGTGGCACAGCGGGCACACATACCTGGCATGGGTCGAGCTGGCTGTCAGCCTTTCCCTGGTGGTACCGACCCCGACTGCAGACACACGATAATGCTCCAATTAGAGGCAGCGTGTAAAACTTGTTCCTTAGATACATAAATTAAGTCCAAAACTCTCTCTGTATCTCCCATATTAACAGGTAGAAAGTGTTTCATTACTTTTTTGAGTGACTCTACCCCATCTTAAAGCAGGAGTATATAAATTGATATTAAAGAATGGTATTTTGAGAATGTTTCAAAGTAAGGTCAAACTCGTATTAAAAACCTACTAGTGTAGGCTAAAATAACAGTCTGGCTGAGCAGCCTTCGGTGCATCTGGGTTCAATTACCTACTACATCCTTGCTATGTTTTCTACTAGCAAGAACAACGCAAGCAAGGCTTGGAGTTCACAAATAATGTCAAAGTTAGGTTACTCAGAGGAGGAACGGGATAAATCATCCAAATATCACAGTCATATTGGCAGACAATTTTTTCCCTTTCTTTCACTGAAAGCAGCACAATATTGCATAACAACAACTAAGGACAAAAGTCCTCACCTCACGGAGAGAGCTGAACTCAGCTGGAACGCCTGCTCTGAACGGGAAGGAGAAGCACAGGCTCCGTGACAGCTCAGAAGTCAGGCACCAGCCAAGCTCACGCTCAGGGCAAACAGCCCTGATTAACCACACTGTCACCCCGGTGGATTTCACTTTTTTCTGTTAGACCTAAGAACAATGAGGTTGGATTAACATTAATTATTTGCATTCAGCAAACTGCCGTGTGGAACCAGGACCAGCAGCAGGCTTCAGGGAGAACAGCGCTGCGCCGCTCCAGCCAGCTTGGCGGAGTACGCAGCTTCACCCCACCACGAGCACCCTGTGTCCTGCACGGTGCCAAGCCAGTCAGTGAGGAGTTAAGAGCTGGGGGGGAAAGGAAATGCTGCAGCTCACACCTAGGAGTGACACGGGGTGCGCGGGATGTGGGGCAAGGAGCCCAGTACAGGTGACGTTGGACAGAGGTCAGCTGCCAGCCCTGCTCTGCTCGGCCCAAGTTCTGAGGTTGTGCTTCCATCAGGCAGTAAAGTCGCTCAAAATTATGTCTGTTCTGGGCACACCGTATAAAATATTTGAAAGTGTTCTATTTAATACTCAGCAGTGCTATATGGAACATGGTAAAAGGCAGCAATAGGTCGCTATCATCAGAAATGCTTTTGTTTTGCACGAGGAGTTATTTAATCCATTCTGTTTGGATCAAACCAATAATAAATACATTTACAAAGTGATGAATCAGATCAAATTTAGAGGAAAAAGCATCTTTTACCCAGTCAGCCTTTGTCATAATACTTCCAAATTACACCATAAGGATATTTTAAATCATGTAATACACAAACGCCACATTATATTTATATTTATTATAAATTCATACTACTGTAACGTACCGAATTGTATCGGGTCATTTCTTATAGAAAAGCACCAGTATAAAAGTTTTATGCAAGAACAGGCTGGCTGTTGATTAATTTACTCTTGCAGACGAGGCCCCGCCGCCTGCACACAGACACAGCACGTCTGCACCACTCGCTGCGGGTCACCCAGCCCAGCACCCACGCGGGACGGCCCCTGCTGCTCCCCCAGAACCTCCCCCCTGATTCATTCGAGACTGATACACAGCGTATGCTTAAATACATGGGGTAACGAAGCCGTCTGCTACTGCAGGAACGTCCTAAAATTCTGGAACAGAGCAATCTTGGTTTGTGAAGAATATGAATACAGCCCCCCCGGGCCAAGCTCACAGCTACAGTCAGGGAGAATCCCAAGGAAAAAGTTATCCCTGGGCCGGTCATTGCTGGAGCTGGCAATGGTACATTTTCTGCTGTTCTCATAGAGTCATCAAGATTGGAAAAGAGCTCCAAGATCATGAAGTCCAACCGTCAGGCCATCACCACCATGCCCAATAAACTTCTGTCATGACTGCTCTCCCACTGGGACAGCAGTGTGAGTTGGTGCCCTAGGCCACCACGCCGGAACAAACAAGAGCCAACCAAGCTGAGGGAACATCCACATCCATGAGGAGAGAAACCTCACTACTCACTGAATCTCACCGCCGTAAGATTTTCTGAGGCCCAGTACTAGGATGTCTTTGAGGAATATCATCCCTCAAATAAGACAAGTTAATAAAGACTGAAACACATCACATACAAAAAACAATCACTGTCTTCATACTGAATATAATGGGAAGAATTCTGTATCGTCAGCTATTCAGGGGGAGGAGATGATGTGTTCTCTCAGGAGCCAGTTATAATGCCTGCAGTAAACCTGTTTCAGACCAAACTGACTCTCAGAATTTCATTTCTTCACTGCATGCTGGAACTGGGAGCTGTGGCAGAAGGGAGGTCGCAGGGTTTTGCATCTTATGAAGAACAAAGGGAAGCAACTTCAATACAACCTTGAAATAGACCTTCAGGCAGAACTGTCTTTTGTAAAAATTATATTCCTCTGACTACGATGTGTAAGTATCCGCTCTTATCTAATAAAAAGATCCTTTGAAGTAAGTGGTTCAGTTGGGCTGTGCCAATGCTTGTGTCACTAACCTAGAAGAAAGGCCCGCTGCATACGGTATGCAAGCTCTGTCTCATCTGTATCGCTCTGAACTATAAAAGCAGCAAGAATAAAACTAGAAGGGAAGCCAAGTGCTCAATACTGGACAGCAACTTTCTTTAAATCTCTTCAACTTTCTAATCAACTGCAGTGAATCTGCTATGTAATAGCAGCATGCAGTAGGTGCCTTTGCTGCATAGGTAACACCCCAAAATTGAGAAAATGCATCGTGGCTCAGTGGATAAAAGTAATATTAGAAAGCAAGAAAACAAAATTCCAGGCAAGCATTACCTGTGAAAGGAGACATAAATAAGGAAGTGCTTTGAGAAGGTATCTTAAACCTATATGAAATATGCATAATTCCATGTTATCACTGAGCAGAAACAGCAAAAAATTATACTAGTTCTGTCCATTTGCACGTTATTACTATAAATAGGCAAGTAAGTGACGCCACAAATAAAAGGCCAAAGATTCTCTTTATAGTTCTCTAGAAATTAGGGACTTAGAAAATCCTTCAGCTTTTTCAAAGAGAGAAGATTGTGCATCAGGACAGATAACTGTGTGATGCCGCATCCACACCTGAAGATCGTGGTAACGGTTTGTCCAAACCCTGAGTCAAAGCCTCCTGCTCGAATGAACAACGTAGAGACACCAATCCCAGAGACAGAACTTAATTCCACAACTTTGAGAACGCTCGCTTGCATTTCCAGAAGCCTTACATCACCCAGCAGAGAGTTTTACCAACAGGAAGATGGACCAAATAATCATTGCTCTGTATTATCTTTCCGTAGACTTCTTGCAGAGTAAGTCTATTGCACTGCTGAATGCAGATCTTGCCATTCTCAAATTAGCAAATTATTTTTAAACACTTTACACGTGATTATGCATAATGAATAAATAAATACACATTTGTGATGGAGAGATGTTACGGTTCAAAAAAAGCAATGCAACATCTTTCAGCTACCCTTTCTTAAAACCCTAATATGCTTGTGCATAAATAAAGCCCTTAGCTTGCTTGGATAGACTCTCACTGAGACGTGCCGATGGTGCTAATTCAGAGCAGAAAACACTCTTATTCCAGGCCACTGCAGTGAAGTGACATTTACCTAATGCAGCTATAAATTTCCTGATAATTAGTGGGCAGCTGATGGTGATGCAATCTGACTAGTGCAGCAATGCCAGCCCCAAACTAGCTCTGCAACACCCACAAGTTAATCACATTTAAAAACAAAAATTTCCAAAATTCTGAATAGTGCAATGGCTCAAAGACAAAGGCTGGTGCCATCAAGTGTACACCAGTTGCTGTGAACGTTCAATGCTCCAGATGCTGCTAACTACGTACAGCTCCTACTTACACTCAACAATTGTCAGTGTCAGAAGGCTCACACGACTTTTCGTTTAGGCACAACCAGCATTTCCTGAATTCCACACGATTGTGGAGCAATTTAGTTGAGTTTGCAGCAAATCACACACGATCTTTCACCCGTCATGGAGCACAGTCACCGGAGTTGTTTCACCCTCTGTGACCACCACACGAATCAAAGAAGTTCCACAAAATGATACTAAAGAATCTTCTTTTATTTTTCAGACGTAGTGCAGAAAAACTCCAACATTTTGGAAGTATGAGACTGATTAAACAGTAGCTGTAGATGTCTTTGTGCAGTAGGTTTATTTAACGCTGCAAGAACTACCATGGAAGTTCTAAGCAGATTCTCAGACAGAGAGAAAACGCAGACGTATCCTTTAAAATGCTTTCTCAAAACAATCTCTGACCTTTTAGGTGCATCATGACCGAGGCCAGTCAATCAGGGAAAGCCCCTCTCCCTGCTCATTCCTTGGATGAACTAATTCTTTGACACAGTATTTTAGAAGAAAAAATGAACTTTCTCTAGGATAGGTTCAAATACTATTCTAAAGCAAAGCTTAAGATAAAATTTCGTATGAGAGAGCTAATTAACGTTTTGTAAGTACTCTGAAACTCTTGTTGAATGCAAAGCACCATCCGGATGCCATTCAGAGCCCGATGTGATCCATGCTCTGAGCAGGGCGCGGGCTCACAGAACTCAGAGCCCTTCCAGCCCAAATTTCCGTGTCACCCTGTTCAGGAGCCGCCTCCTGCCCCTCAGCTGGACGGAACGCAGAGAGCGCAGGTTCCGGGGCACGCCGGCACTGCTCAGCGCTGCTCACCGCTTCTCTAAGAAACCCTCCCTCGGTGGATGGGCACCCTCATGTGAGCACAAACCTGACTCAAAGGCACACACAGAGATTAGGAGGGATTGTAACAGGCCTACCTAATTCCCGTGTGCACAGTGCAAGGGCCAATAAAGTCATGGAAGGTTTTTCCGTGCACTCAGCTTTTCAGTTCGTACGCCAATTACAATCCATGCTGATCTTTAAAAATGAAAAATCCCACAGAACTGAAAAGACAACAAGAACATTCCCAACCCCAGAAGAGGGTAAAAGCATTATGTTGATTCTTGTTTTGAATTTCTACTTAACAGAAATGCTGGACCATCTAGAGCCTACCAATATGCTTTTGAAATCTGGCCCGAGTTACGCACCCAGCGCTAGATAGGAACTTTCTGACCTCGCTCTGATTCAAAACTTGCCTGTAAGCATTACTTGTTGTCATTCCTTTCCCTTATTAAAAAAGGTAGTGGGGGAAAAAAAGATGATTAAAGATATCAAACAAACACCAAACCTCATGCGAATGGACTGTTGGAAAATAAAGTACAATTTAATGATGTGAGAAATTAGATGAAACTGTCAAGTTTAAAGAATCTTAAAATGGTTAACAGGTCAAAACATAAAAACTTCTTTATGTATAGAGTGAATATAAAGGGAACACGGTAAGTATCTGCCAAGGGTTAATTGCAACCCTGCATGAAAAGCAGTTAACAAGTGAGAGTTAGAACACCCAGGAGGAAAAGAAAAATTTTTCCAGTGCCATGAGAAATAAACAACAAGGGGGAAATATTTCCTTTGGCCACTGTTACCTCCTCTCCAAAAGCTCAGAGGAACAGTGGGAATGCCAAGGCCTGGTTTGCTCTTGACTCCCTCTGAAACATTTGTCTTCATTACCACTCTTTTTAATCAGGGCTCCTTCATGAGTGTTTCTGCTCAGCCCCCAAGGGGCAACTCTGGGCTGCGATAAATCAGCATCCATACCGCAAGTCACTAATCAGCACTCTCAGGGAAAGAATAACAGCAAAGTGCAGACCACTAAAGGCTTGGAGAAACCTGAGGGCTTAGTGGCCTCAAGGAAGAATGGCCTACATAAAAACAGCAAGGCAGTGAACCATCACTACCTTCTAGGCTTAGCGGGACTTGCACTCAGAGACATCATTTAAAAGCCTCCTGCGCACAGACTGCTCTCGTTGTACGAAGGGTGCGTTACGGACAGAGAGGAAACGTGCCACCACCCTTGTGCTTGGTTCAACGAATACAGTGAATTTCACTTCTACTTCCTACTAGAAAACACTCAAGGAAAAAAAACTTGGTAATGGACACCTCGTGCTGCAGACCTACAATTTTTGGAGAAAAAGATCTGTGTATAATAACATTGTAAGAAGAGGAAGGAGAAATTGCTGGAGGATGACTTATTCCCAGGAAACTCTCTTTATTATTCTTTTGTTTTTAAAGGTTATTTACAAACAAAACTCCTAAACAGCTGCCATCTTAAAAGGAAAATGTCTGCACGCGTTATCCTTACTCACGGTGTTCAACCTGCATCTGCTCCCTTTCAAACCATGCCCGAGGTTCCAACTACAGAAACAATTAATATTTCAATAGTCATTATTATTCCTTAAAATTGTACAAAATCCCAAGAACACATCCATGCTTGCCAAGCACATCACAGAAAAAATCCTGAATGCACACCCAAAACCTTTCTGCTTTTTCCCAAGTAGTTCAAATGCCAGCACCACTATGAAATAACTGAGAGCTGTAAAACCATACTAAGTATTGGCATCCAAATTAGCAAACTAAGCATCCTCGTATCCAATAGCTGTTAAACAAAAATCCCAGAGCAAGCTTTTCCAAAACCACAATTGCAGCCATCCACAATTTTTTCCCTGTTAAGAGTCATCTCTATGGTACCTGGAAACCTGGCCCGTGTAGATAAACGATTATGGCCATAGAAGGAAAGATCACAGAGAAAGAAGAATCTCGCACCGCGCCTACTTCCCCAGCTCGGCAGCGTCCAGAAATCACATCCACCCAGCGACCAGGCTCCCGTGCTCAAGCTGAGCATTAAATCCTTCCACAGCCCTAAACCAACAAAACACGTTTACCATTGTTTACTCATTTTCTTGATGTTTTGGGCTATATAAATTCTATTCAGGTTTAACTAGGAGGTCAAGAAGGGCACCTGCAAATGCTGCATGGCCAAAACTTTGAGCTCTGCTGATGCTTGCATGTGCTTCACTCTTTGGTATTTCTGCGGTGGGGTGTATAGCCATAGCATCTCAATTTCTGTATCTGACACAGAGAGAGCATTTTAACATGGTTAGGGACTCTAGGTTTAACTCTGATTTAAACTAAGGAAGGATAATGACCCAGTGAATTAGCATTAGTATGCTTCACTGCTTTCCAAGAGCCCCGTCAGGAGCGGGCTCTGCCAGGTACTGGCTGGCTTCCTCAGCACCCAGAGCAGCAGGAACCACACTGCTCTGACCCCTTCCTGCTGAGCCATTCCTAAGGCAGCAGAGAACCACAGGTACAGAGCAGCTTTGACATTAAGGTTTAATCTTGAGCAGGCTGAATCCCAAATGGATGGCGAGGAAAGAGATATAACCACTGCTATTAACTCGTCATGAACTTCTAAGTGATTCTAGGCTCACACCCAAGCTTCTTACATTTAAAGGGGTTACTGTGAGCAACATAAAAACATTTACTACTTCACGTTAATCAAAGTAACAATAAAAAATCTGCTACCTATGCTTATTAATTAATGTGTTTTTAACTTAGGAGTTACCTAAATAACTTCAGATTGTTAAAAGGAGCACACAGCATTCGGTCCAGGGAGACCAACAATCTGTTAGTACTATAAATAGGTGGTTCAGTAAAGTCAGAGATGAGTTGTATTAGAAGAGCTGCTAAATCAGAGCATGGAATGTAAGAAAAATATTCGCTACATCAGTCGTGCTACTTTACTTCAAAGAATTCAATATACTTCAGTGTTCCTTTCTCAAAGATGAAAATTGTCATTTAAGTTGTCTGGTCCCACTCCACTTAAATGATCCTTTAATTTCCTTTCTTATTTCTAAGCCCTCAGGTGGCTAGCGCAATGCTATCTGCCCTTGGTTGCATGTAAAGTTCACAGCTTCTTGCCTGATCTCATGATCCTCTCTCAAAACAGCACTTTCAGAAGCGTTTCCTGTCTAGCTCTGCCTTGCGTGATTTGCTCCTTGGCTGCATCAGCTGCCAGACCAAATCCCCTTCGTGGAAAGCCGGAGAACGCTCAGCGCGGCCCCATCCCCCTCCACCTAGGGCCTGACATCCGGAACTGACTTAGGAAGTACTATAATGGTTACCAAATTTTTGGGAACTGCCTTAGCTTTTCTGAGTTAAACATATGTTCAGTACAGGCAGCATCCACCGTCACCACTTGACCTTATGGCAGCCTTCGAGTTGCTGATTTTTCTTTTCCTTTTTTTTTTTCCTTGAAAAAACAAGAAAACTTTTACCAGATAACACATGATGTAAATGCAAAATTATGTTGTGAAATGACTGCAAACATGCTGCTTTCCAGATGTTTGACGAGACAGTGAAGAAACAGCACAAAGAAGGGTCAACAGTTTCCGTCAGAGTCTCTGCTGGGTTCCACATGAAAAAAACCCCAAACCCCAACATTCAGCTCTCGTAAATTCAGGGGACTCTGCACAGCTGTCAAGCTATTTAGACTTCAGGAATAAAATGAAAGGTTCCCTGTCATCTGCCAAATTTCACTCCATCAATAGGCGGCTAAAAGACATTTGACTGTTACACATTCTGCGTATTTCCTAAAACCATTATTACCTCAAATGAAAGGGACTGCCTGGGAATTGCTGCTCCTGGTAGAAGATATCTGAGGCAAGCGGGGCTGCATCCTCTGTTTGCTTATAAATACAGATCTTCCTTGATGTGCATGAAAGCAAAGCTGCAGGAGAAATGATCAAAAAGAACTGGAAGGAGAAATGAAAGAAAATGGCAGCTGCCAGACGTTCTCCCTTTACCCCACCAGGGCAGGAACGATGACTACTGCTGCCATGTGTAACAGCAGCTTTCGTCTTTCACCGTCTGCTCCCCAGCTGATGTCAGAAGGACAGACCATCACCATCACCCTGCGATCATCAGTGCTACCGGCACGGGGCCCAGTGAGGCTGCAGAAGTGAACATCTCTGCCCGTACTCATCGGGATCCGTGGGACTGGAATTTCGTTTCTCTCCAACTCCGCTTCCTCTCTCAGGATACAAACCTGTCCTTTTAGACGAGACCATCAGGAACAGCCATTATAAAACTATCTTTGCTATGCTTGTCTTAACGTCCCCATTTCCACTCTTGCGATTTTTACTGAGTACTTTACTTGTGATGGGCTGGGTGATATTTTTTGCAGAACTACTTCAATGCATCTTGAAATTCTGCATGTTTTTACATAGGAAAACACGTACCATGATTCACAGTCAGCTCAGCCATGATAAAACAATGCTGCAGACATGTCCATTTATTAGTGTGCGATTCGCTCCGTGCACATCGCCTGGAATGCCTTTTAATGACACGTGGCTTCACGAGGTCACCGGCAGCTTCCTCGCTCTGCTATGGGCAGCGTGGTCAGCCACTTGCACTAAACCCAGCCCAGGCAAGGATTACAACAGCCTGCATGCAGATTCACATCCTGCATCACTGAGGTTCTGGATGTAGGAGAAAACCAAACACAAATATGTTCTATGCAAGGATACCAGCTAGAGGGATCATAGTGAGTTATGGCGTGTCTTTACGTGAAAAAGACACCACTGAAATCATTTTAACTCCAAACAGCATTCATCTGTGGAGCTACTCTGAATCTGCCTGCTTTGTTAAAGCTGCACCAATCAGTCAGCCCCCCAAATAAACCCCAAGCCCACCCTGAGTTAATGCACAGCATTCAGCAGCAAGCAACAGCCAGTAGTTGGCAGCACGTTCCTCCTACCTCAGACACACACCCTGGGGAAATCTCCCCTGGCCAGCAGAAAACTGCATCTAATGGTATGTTAAGAACATTTTTGCTCTCCTTCTCTGCAGTAATCAGGATAAAATGTCACTGTGCTCTGTCTGACTCGCTGTCGTGTGGGGACACGCATCTTCCAGGAAAGCCTGACAGAGAAGATGAGCCGGATTTCCCAGTGCTACTGACTCAATAAAATCCCTGGCTTGTCTTCTTTTGTGTCATTACAGCATTAAAATATTGCATGATGTGAAATATACACTTAATTTTACTTACAGTGAAGGAAGTCATTCCTTTGGTTGTGAAAGAGTTAATAAGGAACAAAAATCACACACAGTGCGTGTTAAAGGTTAGAGGAATAATCAGTCATTTGAAAAACACTACATAAACATTTTTCCGGATGCAATTTTCAGTCCAAGGATACATTTCCCAGTAGAAATCAGCAGCTAAAAAGGAAATCATTTAGTCTCCATAAGTGCCAAATTGTATCCTGATTTTTCCTGGTCTGGCTCGGCTTTCAAAACTAGTGGTTCAACTTCTGCAATCTTTCACCCAATGACTATATAAACACATCCTTATAAGACAGACATAATCCTTGGGTGGGCCAATTTATGTTGGATTATGAAAATACTTAAAGTACAGAATCGTATAATGACTGTTGTCCTTTGGTTTTTGCTAAAGGGAAAAAAAAACCCTGCTAATGCAGACAGTCTACACTGTTTCAAAAGGCAATTTGTGACGTTCTTCTTTTGCAACCGTGGCGACATCTTTGAAGATAATTACTTAGTATTAAATCTATTATTTAGTTATCACAAGCACTATTCTAATGACATCTAATGTGACACACATCTATTTTGAGCTCTAACGTGCAGAAAAGAAAAACTTTGGCAAGTTGTCCGCATCTCAACACGGTCAGTTACCGCACAGCAGGAGCACACGCTGTGCCACACAACTGCAGGGAACTGAGTTGTCACGAGCACCAGCCAGAAAAACAATTCCCACTCTTGACAATGCTTTGGCTACTCTCCGTTTGGTTAAAGGTTATGTAAATAGTAGCTTTAAGAAGGATGAAACAATCGCCACACAAAGCAAACAAATTCATTTGTAATTTATTGCTGCCCCATACACGCATACACACCCATATATAAATGTATACTTTCAAAAAATTATCTGTTCCTGCACATTTATACTTCCAGCAGGGTAAGTCAGAAACAATGGAAACTTGTATTCTTCACGGAAAGGTAAATTCTGGTTTTTCACTTCCCTTCTGAAGCTCTGGAGCTTTTACAGGCGACTACAAAAGTCAGCACGCTAAAGCCAACAGTATCCTATCTTCAACACTTCGCATGTGGTAGGAGAGAACTTTCCTTTTCCTCCGATGTATAAAGTTATGTGAAAGAAGACATTTTTCTAGTCTACAGAGAGTAAAGAATAAATTATAGTGATAAGATCTGGAAAAGTTTGGCTGGAAGTTAAGAGATTTTCACATCTGTGTCTACACATTCATGTCTTGGGAATAATGTATCTCAAGTACCAGTCACATAAAAATGCAAGAAATTGCTCCTCTCACAAACACAGCAAAACCATTCATTGTACTTATGTCTACACTTTGACCAGTAGCTTGTAACAGCGATCTGAGTTAGCAAACCACAGCGTTTTTCCCTCATTTAAAATATGAACTATTCCGTGTGCATACATAAAAACATACACATATACTAACACGCACACAACTTAATTCATCGTTGCATTATTCACTCCGAGCTTGAATAATTCACTCACACTGTTCTAACAGACGGAGCGATACCGCAGCGAACCTGCGCGTGACAGCACCACGCTAACTGCTGAGCCTCACTTATACCCCTCGAAGCCAGTGACCGCCTTTCCCTCGGCTTCTCAGGGCTCTGCATCCACACTGAGCACCCTTCCAGGCAGATTCCAGCACTGTTAGGAACTACAGTCCAGTGTCACATCAGCAGCATCACTTAACCCACTCATTTATTTAAATAAAACTGACGATGGCGCAGCCTTTCATATGGCTCGGACAGACCGCGTGCGGAAGACACGCACGCATCCTACTGCTGGCACACAACGAGCCGCACTGTATGAATGGCTTTCAAGAAGCTTTCTGTGTCAACTCAAGATAAGAGAATGACTGGGAAAAAAAAAGTACAGCGTGACCCTTGTCTGAACACAGCCTTCTTCTATAGCCCAGCTGCTCAGACAGCAGACACAGCGTACTTGTTGACACGTCCGTCCAGACTTTTTGCTCCTAAGAAACAAAAAGAAATAGACGGAAATAATTTAAGCCATTACAGTTAACACCTTTCTCCATTCACCTAGTAAAACTTACGATGCCTTTGAAGGAAGATTTTATCGCTAACCGCTAATTCACAAAACGCAAAACCCAACAGGTCTTCCACAAAACAGCGAAGAGCAGCCACGTGAGACACGCGCTCGCATCCTCCACCGGGGAGGACTTAAGCAGCACTCTGTGCGAGGTCTCAGGCATGCCTGCTTCATCTACTTTCTGACATGGGAAAACATCCAACCAGATTCAACGCAGTACAACTGCACCAGACTTGCTATGAAATCCCCAGCACCTTCCTGAACCGTAAAAGAAAGGATTTGTGTTTAAAATCAAGAATTTCTGGTTGACATATTTCACGTTCCTTTCTCGTTTAAAACACTTTGCCATGAAAGCTACCATTATTTACAAGTGAAGAAAGAAAAGGGAATTTGCCCCATTTCTCCCCACTCCTCACTTTGCTATTGTCCCCTGTATCTATTTCCAGGAAGCCATATTCATTAGGGTTAATCTGCCTACTAAATGAATAAACAAAGGATTTCTCTGTCACTGAGAGGCCAGGTGAGCCGATATCATCTTCTAACACAGAAAATCATCCGCGCAAATACAGCGCAGGAAATTACCTGCTGCAATCCCACACCTGGGATCATTTGGCAAGTAGCTCAGAAATGCTGAGTGGATGACTGAAATCAAACCATTACATTTTTTTAATGCAGATCTTCTATCAGCAGGGAAAAAAAAAAGACTTTTCTAAGAATGTGACGTAAAAAAGTCTCAGATGTCTTGGCACATTGTTATATACTAATATTTCAGAATATTTACTCATACAAAAATGCCACAGGGATTGGTAGGATTGAAGTACACTGCTTATTTAATAACAGTGTATGCCTGTCCCCAGCAGCGACCATGCTGCCGTGTAAACCACAAAAGTTTACAAAGTGCTGCCTTGCAAATCTAATAAAAGATACAGAAAATAAGGATCTAATTGAGGTGCAAGAAAACTTGACATGAATAGAGCCCCCAGTACGACAACACAGCCCCCCCAGCTCACGGCAGATTCCCTCCAAGCACGGTGGGTTATCTGCCGCACATCCTGGCAGATGCAGAGTCTCAGAGAGGCCTGGCATGCTTGGGGAGCTGACACCTGAAGGATGAGCTTCTCGAGTAGAAGCAAATACTGAGAGATATTATGAGTATGAGGGGTAATCACTGAGATGACAAAAGTGAGATGGAACAAGCATTCAGAGGATGAGATGTAACCATACGAATGTGGCACGTGTTACGGCAGGAGAGGAGCCAACGTGGGGATGGAGAGCCATGGGAAATGCTGCAACGGAGGAACGGGAGCTCAGCGGCCGGGGCCAAAGGAGCATCGGGGAAACAAGAACGGGAAAGGTCACAGGACTCAAGAACAGAAAGGAGTGGTGCCTGCACAGAACACGGAGGCATGAAAAACCAAGTTCGCATCTCAGCAATGCCACCGAGGACAAAGGCTAGGATTGGAGGCTGGCCTGGGTGAGCGGCGCTCCCACAGCTACACAGCAAAGGGCTCCCTCCCTTCCCTCCTGCAAACACGGATTCTTTTTGATGTTCCTTATACAGCGAGCACGAAGAGATAAATTAAAACTGAGAACCTAGAGAGCTCTTTGATCCTACTGCCTGGAAATATGTATAAGAATATTTTCTCCAGACGCACTTTTGCTATATATGGAAACCAAATGCTGACTAATCATATAAACCTTATGGTGCCTGAGCACAGCTGTAATCTGCAGCAGAGCACTGTCACAACGGCAAAGGAAAAAGGGGAAAACTATGAAGTTAGCTGGGGTACCAAGGAAGAGGAGAAAACAGTGATCAAAGGCACTGCAGGCCAGACTAGACAAGAGGGAGAGTTCCTAGCTGGTTAGGTTTTAAGACACAAGTGACATTTTTATGACCTATTCTTGTATTACTGAGCTCTAACAGACCAAGTAATGATTATCCATTTTCCATGTTTGTAGAAAAATGATTCGATAGGAGACCTGCTGACTCAGGACAACAGCCATAGGACACAAAAGCCTGAATTCTGGGTCACTGGTTTGTAGCGTGGCACTGAGGCCAGTGGGGCTCACCACGGAGGGCAGCTGGGAGAAAGGTCTTCATTTCTCCAGGTATACCCCTTATCCCATTACGTTATCCCATGACAACCTGAGGACAGGGAGCCAATTTCCCTCTGAGGGGAGGAAACAAATGGAAATGGTACCTTCCCAGAGGGATGCCAGTTTGTGGGAATGGGATCGTATCAGTCCCCAAACATCAAAATGGAACATCTTGGACTCTTTAGAACAAAAAAAATATATCTCTTCATCTTCTTAGCCGCTCAGGCTTTGTGCAGGTTCTTACATGTAAAGCTTGTGAAAATACATGAATTCCTTTCACAAATAAATATACATCAGATGAGGACGTATAGTATTAATAAATCCAGTTAAAATGAGAGTAGTAGCTTTGAGTCAATTAACCTCAAGGTAATCATCTACAATGTTACTATCTTATCCTAAAATCACACTTTTTTCTTTTTTTTAAACCAAATCACAGTCTTTTAGGATACATTAGCCATACCAGGAGTGACCAGAGGATTTATGGAAATCACCCCACCGTGTGCTTGAAAACTCTGGGGTCTTCCCATGGCGTGGCCTGGAAGCCCTCGATCAGCTGAGGAACATCTCACCCAGCTAGCAGAGGGCCACCAGGCACTTGCCCTGCAGTGCCACCTTAAAGATAACACCTCAGCCCATGGTAGTTAACACAGGAAATTGTTGCCCATTGTGAAATTTGAGATTTCAGCAATATGTAACAGACTGTTTCCAGTCCACTTTTATTACTGGAGTTCATCAGCCATGTAAGGAGTCCCCACTGCAGGCAATGGGAGAAAAACAAACTTGAAGAACACGATCAGTTCTGGTTTTTTGCTCATCTTAAAGTGCTCATCGGTATGGCATACTTCATGCTTTCAATAGGTGTTAAAAATTCCTATGCTGTAATGCAATAAATGCATTATGAACAGACAAAGGCAAGTGGCTATAGTTTAGAAGCACAAAGGTGAGATAATGGCCTTCCACATCACTGAACTGTCAACCTCATTTAGCATAAAGCATCGCATCTGGAGATTTCAAATCATACAGCCGTTTAAAAATATATAGAATGTTAAATTAAATGACAAACACGGGAAATGGCACCTTTTAGAAGCAGAAATGTAAAACCAAAGCGTATGTTCTCCAAATATAATTGCTTCAGTATCAGCAATATTTTTTTAACCTCTCCACTTTCACGTCTTGGCTTTAAGTGTGGAAGGATGGATACACAAGCAACTTACAGGTCCTCCCAATCATGTCCACAATTCTAAGTCAATCCTTTACTAGAAAAATAGTTGAAGAGCTCTGGGTTTGACTCTTCACAAGAAGGTGAAGACAATGAGGAAAAATTTCTACAAGCTGTCAGGAGGTGTGTAAGTGTCTAACTTTCAAATCTACATTACCAAACACACAACTTCCGTAAGTCCCAGACTCTCACTGAACCCCTAGTCCTACCAGGGTGCTCCTGTTCCCACCAGAGATGGAGACATTGGTGCTGAGGCTTCTGCACAGCTCTGCAAGGAGCCAGGCCAGGAGAGCACAGGCCAGGCCACAGGGAAGGCCACAAGGCAGCAGCGAGCATGGCCACGCGCCCGCGCTCACCTGCCCCCAGGCTGCCAGGCAGCTGATGGGATCATCGCTCCTCGCCACACTGCATCGCTGCAGAGCGCACGATCAGCACTTCATGGCATGCACAGTCTTGCACTGAAGTGTGATTAAACAGCCACAACTAGGCCAATAGAGCTGAATTTTATTTGTCCGCTCATAGCAATGGGGGAAGTGGTGCTTGCTGATGCCATTAACCAAAACACCACGTCCGTGACTGCAATTCTTTTTCACCTACCAGCTCTGTAAGCAGGGCAGTCAGAAGCTGCTGCCTGAACACACAGCAGGGCAGTGCTGGAAACCAGCCATGTTGAGGTGCTGCATCACAGAGCTGCTGCCCTCCTCACCCCCCTACTGAAAAGGATTTTATAGCATGTGGAGGGCTCGATACTAACAACTGAACCACTAACAGCCTCACTGAGCCCTGATGCAGAACATCCTCAGGCACAAACTTACGTATCTTCCTTCAGCGAGGATGGGCTCCTGCTTCGCAGGCTCTGCAGGACCAGCACACACCGTGTGCACATCATCTTTATTCACAAGCCACAGACTCTCAAACTTTCAGTCACGGGTTTCAGTGGAGAGAAAGCAAAACTTTGAAATAAAATCATGAAATAGTGAAGCACTGCTTGCAGTTTAACTTACTGGGCATGAAAGTTTAAGCTCTGCTTTCAGCCTTGGTTTTCCAAACATGCTGTCACTCACTATAATATGGGTTAAAAATAAGAGAAAGCAAAGATGAAATGTAAATGATTTAAATGCGTGCATATGTTCTTTTGTAAAATGCATAATGCATCTGCAATGTTTTTCCTCATATTTTGGAGGCAAATCAAGGGGGAAATGGTTCGCTTATGATATAGTGAATTTTTTATCTAACTTCAGTGGCAAAATGTCCTTCCATGCAAGACTTCCACTGCATCCTGTTTGTTGCTGGGTTTTATTTGGTTGCTTGCTTGCTCGCTTGCATTTTTAAGGCTCAAGAAGGAGAAAAAACCCACACAAACAAAGCAAAGACTAGCACAACAGTATCTCCTTTTCTCTCCTTCATGGCAACTTTCAGTTTGTTAAAAAAATATCACAAAGAACACAACCAACCTCATAGATGATCTATGGTCAATTACAGAATTTAACGTTCAATCACAAATATATTCAGAGAATGTTACACGTTCAAAGCATATTTTAACTGACAGTCAAACAGTGTAACACTCACTAAATCGCTCACCACTCGTGCTGTAGATAACACAGGTAAAAACTTGAAGAGGTAAAGAGCTAGCAAGATCTTTACTGCACCTGTGGCTTCTACTGCTTCAGTCTTCCCGGAGGCTTCCCTTCCTGGAGCAGTACAGTCAGGACCAGAAACCAGTCCTAATAACAAGAGGCAATGAACTGCAGAGTGTGCATTTCCTGCGTTGCATTTTTCTCTCATTAATGGTACCATAACTCAGCAAACGGAAAAGTAAAACAGAGACCGTGACAGCAGCCGGTCATCAAAACTAATGCTCAAACCCAATCAGATACTCATGAGCAAGCACCGGGCCTCTGTGCCACTGCCTAGCAAATTCTATGAATTATCCAGAAATACAGGTGGGCTGTACACAGCCAGGGCCAGCTGCATCTAGGACAAAAGCCCGGGTAAGCGAGCACATGGAGGTCCCACTCGCTCTGAGCAGATGTGAGCTCAAGGGAAAGCAGCTGTGCTGGACAGCCCCACAGCTACTCTGCACATCAGACACAAATGGCTGCCCGTTGCTGCTGGAGGGAAACACCAGGCAAGGAGACTTGGCAAGCCTGGGATTGCAGAAGAGAAAGGCCTGCGCCCTGCTCGACCCGGGGACATGGGATTTTGGATAGGAGGACTATTACAATCACAGAGCTTATAAAACGTATTTGGAAAGGCTTTTGTGTTGGTTTTGGGATAGCATACGAAGGCCTGAGGAATCCACTCCAAGGCCTTAAAATCTGTGGCTGAACTCCAGAGAAAACCATATGTTAGTCATATTACCACCTTTTTCTTTTCCCTGCTCTCGCTCCATTTTAAAGGACGACGCCCTGCGCAGTAAACCGAAGGCAGCCTCAGGGCAGTACAGGCTCATATCCCATTTCTCTTATCTGGAGAAATCCTGTGCTAATGATGTGAATAATCCCAAGTCTGCTTTCTGTCATTTACTAACTGTGACCTGCTTGTTTTCACCTTCACAAGGGGAACAGCACCACACGCCTTACGTGTGTGCATGCAGTACTTGGCTCCCCACGCTCCCTCCAGCATTCCGCATCCTTCTCGCGGCAGCCGAGCCCTGGGCAGGCTGTCCCCAGCACTCAGCGGTGCCTGCAGCTGGGGGCACCGCCAGCAGATCCCCACTTGCAGACAGGGACAAGAAGAGGACAGGGACTCGCCTGGGCTCCTTCCCCTGCTCCCAGCGAGGCTCACCCAATGTTGGCCGCTCTGCAGCAGCCGCTTGCTGGCACCAGCTCTGTTTTTTTGCAGCTCTCCACCCATAGCCCCAGTGCTAACCAGCACCCAATTTAGCTTTTGTTCTAATAAAAAGTGAAAGTTAAATGCAGCACAAGCAGAGGATAAAGCACTATTAAATATGGGCTGGGATCACGCCAGGGATGGAGGCCAAGGCAGGGGGAGGAGCCAAGGCGGCTGCAAGCCGATGGGTATTTCACAGCATTGGATAATTAAGAAAAACAAAATATTTTCCATCTGTTTTTTCACTCCTTACGTCACTGAGGCAATAAAATATATATACAAGTACATATCAACTGACTATATTTCAACCTAGATATAAATATTTATTTCCAGCAGAGGACATCCCTATTCCTGCAAGGAGAAGACAGTGAGGAGGCAGTGATTAACACACCCTCAACGTATTAAACTCACTTTAAGGACACACCAATCACCTGGCTAATTTATCACACCCAACAGCTCGGTTTTATATGGCATATAACTAAACTCATGCACGCTTCTGCTCACACATCTGTATTACACTCTAATGAGCAAAAGCTAATTTTGGAATAACAGTGGTGAAAATTGGTGCATTTTTGCCTTCTAATGAAGAACTGAAAAAAAAAAGAAATTAGGAACGAGTATGAAACCAGCAGACATTGCTCAGCAGCTGCCCCACCACTCCCAATCCTCTTTAAAAAAAATAAACCCCAAAAAGCATTCTTGAAGACTGCTTCACACCCAGTCATACACCTACAGATTTAGTTGCTCTGAAGAGACCAGCACAATCAATGCAGTGTTGAGGCAGGTGCTGTGCTCCAGGGCCACGGACACCAAGCCTCTGGGTGTCTGACAGGCAGGGGGAAGCTGGAAGACAAAAGAAAGAGCCCCCAGAGCCCTGAGGACAGGGGCTGATGTTCTGTGCTCTCCCTCCTTATCATAAACTGGAAAATTTGCTAAACGAAAGCTCTGCCTGAAAAATCCTGACTCTAAAATTCATTTGCAAATGGATGGTCAAATATTCACCTTTTAACTTGCACATCTAGTAACGTTTTAAGAACATTTCAAACACTCTAGATGAACAGATGAGCATATAATGCAACACTGACTTATTAAGATTCACAAAATTATCTCTCTAAGCACTATATAAAAGGAACAGAAATGTCAATGATCACGCTTCTTTGCCAACGCTGTACAGTGCAGTGCGTTATTTCTGTGCAAGCTATAAAAACACAAGCACAGACACTGAGGTTTCTGGATCTGTAGTAAGTTTAACAGTAGCTAGGAGCTCTCAGATCTCAAGCTATAATAAATATTGTATCCTACAGGAGCCCATCGGGACTCTCAGCTCATGTGTTGTTCCACAGAAGATTGTGGTGTCAGATATGATTAGAATCAACACTTTCCACTTACTCTGAGCTTTAAAGCTATCTGTGCAAAACACTAACAACAACTGTTAATGAAGGACGATAAAAGGGTATATAAGGCAAACTTATATTTTGAATGAGTGTGCTTTAGCTACTGATATGCAAAATACTACTGTGCATTTTGGATTTTTTTCCCCATAGATAAACAAGAGGCATTTGTATGCTTGGAACAGAGCGTGCTCTAGCACACTATTTTTCAGCTGACAAGCCATTATATGAACTGAAGGTGGCTTTCCCAGCTGGAAGTCAGTATGTAACACTTAAGCAATAAGACACTCTGCTGTCTGCATTAATGGACCGCTGGAACACGCATCAGGCGGGTTGTGTGACATGAGAACAACTGTCTTCGAGTGGCAGAGGACTGCACCAATGACCATTAACGTAATCCCCGGAGGCCTCGCTGCGACTCATCTCCATAGATGAAGAAAACTCCCATTATCCAGTACCTGGTTTGTACACTGCTTAGGTCACAGTTACGTTACCATCTAGCCATGATGGCAATATGGAAGGCACTGGGTTTATTGTCTGGGAGAATCCTCTGGGATTTTTTCTTTTTTTTAGCTACTGGACACATACACGTCAAAGCACGACCACTTTAGAAGAGATGAACTGCTCCAGCTGCCACCAGGCTCCTCAGCAAAACCCAAGGCAATCTGGGATGAGGAGCAGCAGCCAACCCTGTCACCTGCATGGGGCAGAGTCCCACATCACGCTGCACAGAGCCATCGGCAGGCAAACCTACCGATAACCACCGGAGAGAGGCAAAAATAAATCACTATAGAATAAATCTGCTGCTGCTCACTGTCCCATGCACTTCCTCTTCAGTATACTCCTCTTGCCTGCAGTAAACACCCACCAGTGTTTCAAGACATTAATGCCACTCCATGTATCCCTGCAGCTGAGTCTTTTCCCAAGCCAGGCAACGATCCAGAAGCAAGTGCCCAGTCAGTAGTGTCAGGTCGTTTTAATTTCTCTTCACATCTTCATAGTCTATAGGGCATAGCTGTTGCTAGATGTAATCATGTATACTGCACTGGCATCTTGGAGCCTGATGAATTCGCTTCTGTCTCAAGGCCCTCTTCAGAAATCATCAGATAACATTTTCTCAAATCAGATGAACTAGATCAAGTTGAAAAAAATCTAAGTACCAGAATTCTGTACTGTGCAGCTCACATGCATACACACACACACACACTTATTTAGTGAAGCAGCCAAATAGCATGGAGGAAGCACACACACATGCAGGCGTGTGATATTTCACCACTAAAAGAAAACCTGAGCATATCCCAAACTTTATCCTGGAAATTCTCCAAAAAACACTTTTCAAACGAGAAACATACTAAGTGCTCTAAATAGGTATCTCATTAATAGAATTTGCTTGGCAGTCATTACAGAAAAGAACCATAACTTCACCACATTTAAATTTAAGCTGACAGAGTGCAGAAGAACAACACATCAGTGCTGGGCATGTGTTTTGTTACTGCGCAGGTGATGCCCCCTAAGAGCAGCTTGTTATATGACCATTATTAAAACCTCTCGATTGCTGTGAAGAACAGACCAAGGGCCAAAGCTCTTCCCCGGCTTCAAAGCTCAGCATTATGCTCGGAGGATCTGAGCGCAATCTCTATCTGCAACAACAAACCACCTTTATACCGTCCAGGTAATTACAGGTTCGGGTCAAGGATTCCAGCGCGGATCGGTTACAGCTCTCTGCGCGAGGCCCCGCAGCGCTGGCCGGCTCCACTCAAGCAGGGCAGCTCAAGTATCCATGACACTGGGATCCTCGGGCCCTACCAGCGCCCGTAACGGGAAACCGCCGGCCGCTCAGGCCTGTCAGTTATTGCCTGTGGCAGTAAGGACAGCCTGGGAATTCATAATGTTGGTGACTTCATCTGCCAGCTGCATTCACACATCTTTACTACCTGAATAACTGATCTCCGCTACTCCAAGGCAGCACTTTCTGATGTACAGCATTTGGGAATAAATATTTGATCGCACATACAACAGAAAAGAGCTCAGATGGTTTAAGGTGTGACAGCAGAAGTGTTTATTAAATTCCAAGTGAGAGCATTGCTGGACAGTAAGAATTTGTCCCAGGGTCCCTATCTCACAGGTGTGGTGATGAACAATGAAAGACCCCTTACAGGCAGAGGGAGGGAGGCAACCTCCCTCCCCCACCAAACCCAGTCCCACATCAGTTCTGCTCATGAAACCCACTGCAGGCATCAAGCCATCTATCCACGGCCACCGGTCGCAAACAAAAGAGAGGGAAGTACTAAACTACAAGCCAATTTTAAGAGGGCATTGATTGAAGTAACCAGAAGAGAGCTTCGTATTGTCAGTGTTTCATACAACAGTAATAAACAATCTTCATTAAAAAAAGATGCGTGCATCCCTAAGAAGCACAGCACATGCCAGGTTTTAGAAGACAATATAGATGTTCCGCCTGCCCTACACACAACCAAAGGGAAAAAAAACTCAGCATCTTTTTTTCTATAATTTCATTTTATTCATCAAAATTTTCTTGCCATAACTAATTTCTGTACTAAGCTCTAAGCAAGAAAGAAACAGATCTCCTCCGAGGAAAGGAAAACGTTGATGTGAGAGACCAGACAGCTTCTCCCTGGTCAGTGTTCTTCTGCTGAGTTGACAATGTAACAGCATCATTACTTGATTGATAAGTGTCAAAAACCTCCCTGTATGAGGGAATACACTCTGCTTTTCATAAATACACTCACAGATGCACACATTTCTTAACAGAGCAGGAATGAATTTACAGGTATGACAGCACACCTGAGTACCCAAGCCCTTCAACAACACATTTGTTGCAGCTTAAGGGAAATGTCTGCCCATACAGATTCAGTGCAGCTGTGAGACCAAACTTAGTGTGATCAGGAACGGCCGCAAAATCCTTGCTCTAGGGGTTTTCTATTTCTGCCAGTTCAGATGTGTTGTTCTGTGCAGATACTCTAGCCTTCCCGCACCCCTTTAATTCTTCCATTATCTATTTGTAGCAGAGTTCTGCAAGTTTTGGTTTTTCAGCTGAGTAAGACATAAATTACTCATCTACAGGTTAGAGTATAAAACTTCTGAAAGGCACCAATTCACCACTGGAGACACTCAGCTGCATATCTACACAATGCTTCTGCTTTCCAGATTAGTTTTGTAGATATCCTCAGCTATCCAAAAATTGTATCTAATTCGAGTCACACCAAAGAAAGGAACAGCAATCAGTGTCTACAGTTAATGTAAAGTTTTCAAGTCATGCCTGCAGAGCAGTCTGAAATA
This sequence comes from Numida meleagris, assembly GCF_002078875.1. NCBI lineage: Eukaryota > Metazoa > Chordata > Aves > Galliformes > Numididae > Numida > Numida meleagris. The sequence goes on from NC_034426.1 coordinate 7,984,730, forward strand.
GAGTCAGATCATTCTGTGCCAGATCGTTCTACTTCTTGCTGCCCTACTGATTTCTGTCTTAGAGACTGTTGGTTTAGATGTATGACCAGTTCCGCTGCAGCACCTCCTGCAGATGGGACACTTACCAGGTTCCTTTTCCACTCTGTTGTCCAAAAAAGCCCTTAATGTAACGTGACTTACTGCAAGCCTCTCCCATACACAGTGTGCTTTTGCCATGTGTACAAGTCTTCCCTTTAGTGCATACTATAAACTTCCTGTGTTACAAAGCTTTAAACTCAGTCTTGTCCCTTCAAGATTAAACTGTGACTCTGGAACAGCATCTGGAGTTACAGTGCATTTAATCCCTGAGGGTATATTCTCTTTGTGATGCATCCAACTAATACGTATGCACTGAGGGACAAATGTCCAGCAGCTTTAGGTGACTGTATTTTTGCAAACTTTTCTTAACAATTAAATTTCAAAAAAACCCCACAGCGAACAATACCTTACAATTTTTCTAAGTGAAGCTGAGATCATTCCATTGACCTCTAATTTTTTTTTGGATGTATCCACCATCTTTACAGATCCTGCCATCCACCTTGAAAATATTTCCTGATTAAGTTTTGCTCCATTCAAACGAATATTTTTTTCAAATGTTTTTGTGTGAGAATGTTGCCATCGGTATGCCATCCTTTTATAGACATGTGTACAAATCCCAAGTGAAAAAACTGCACAAATATCTCATTAACTACAACGACAAAGTTGTCACCAATGGGAAGACGGAAGGAAGCTAAAAAGCATGATGGAAAAATAATTAAAGATGATAAACATGTACTTGAAATCTTTTGATAGGAAGAACAAGCGATGGAGATAGATAAGGAGAGGCGCCACGCTGGTTGTGTCTCCAAGCAACGCCAGATAAACATCTTCACAAAGTGCAGCAGACTCTCATGCATGGGTCACAGCTGAAGAATCACTTCCTGGTTCAGCTTAGGTAGTAAAAATTTATGACCTACTTAAAAAAAGGCTTCAAACCTAAATATATATTTTCCAGTAAAGTCATTTTCCATAAAGAATGCAAGCCACTTCCAGCATGCCTCGGTAGTAGCAGGAAATGAGGATATTTACAGTAGTGGAATACAGCATTAAAAACATGCAATGTTGCAAATGAGCATTTGAAATAAAACCTTTTCACCCAGAGCTGAGCTTAATGCAGGTTTCCACACATCCCGAAGGTAGGAACAAAGTAAGCATAACGCTCCTCTTTCTGCTGCCCAACTCTATTACAAGGACAGGACAAGATTTCATAAAAGTGTGCACGTTTTTTCTCGTGTCTCTTTGACCTGTAGAAGAACTCACAGCCCTACACCATTGCCCACGTATACACACATCTACCCTGCCTTCGGACAAATACTTTCTGCATGGGAAGGAACTAAGGACCAGGCAATATGAAAACTGCAAGTAGATGTTAAAGTCCCTGAATCAAAAATCAATTCAAACTCGAACAGCCTGGCAATGAAGCTAAATAAATACTGCTATCAGCATGTCTCTAACAAAATCCATGTATTGTTTATAAGAAACTTATGAGGTGTTATAATAAAATGGAGTCACTGCTGTACAGTAAATATATTTTTAGTGTCATAACAATGTATAAAATTGACTTTGGCAATTTTAATATGGACACACATGTTAAAGGCATTACCAATGGAGCTTCATCACATTCATATGAGCCGTTTCACATTAAGGCCCCATCTACTCCATAGGAAGGCTGTTCTGCATAGAAGTATGGTCCTAACATGGTCCATTGTTTCCAGTGTAGCTGGAACAAAACAGCTTTAGAATGTGGTACTGTTATAGAATAGCTGCATTTCAGAATTAATACGTATCCCTGCCACAGGGAACTGCACTGCTCCATTCACACTTAGGAAAAAAATACAAAAGAAGCCAACCTTGATAATGCAGATGTCTCTATCTGTATCACCTGGCAGTCACACTGATAGCGAGGAACAACCATGCCATGAATCACTCTGAATCTGAAGCATCAGATACACAGATAGAAACACTCCTGTAAGAAGCACTTCTATCTTCCAGGAGTGATACACACAGATGGACTAGTCCAAAAAATCCTAACTGCTGCAATTTCATTCTCTTACGTATCAAATCAGAACTTTCAAAATTACATTCGCATACACTAAAACAAACATAATTCCCTTTAAATAACCACCATCAGATGTCTAAGCTCAATGGGAATTAATTTAACTAGTTTTCAATACTTGAAAATGGAATTTATAATGACAATGCTCAATAGCCAACGTAAATGTAGTTATTACTGAACACAGTTATAAACAGATCTAAGAAATAACCTGTAATACCCAAATAAATTAATTTGGCAAACGATGCAGTATCTTGGACTCAGAATTTATATGTATAGCAAACAGAGTCTGGAACAGGAGCTTTTATTTTAACTCTCTTTAAAACAACCTTCAGAAATCAGTTTCTGTATGTGTTACAGCCTCCTTTTACAGTTTAACCTCAATCCAATCAGCAGTCTCCAGGGATTTTCAAATCACTGAAGATTAAAATCCTCTCTGACTTGACTGTTTGACTAATGCTGTGTGTTTAATAATTCTACTTGTGAGAGATTTTATTTGACAAAATCCTGCTGTGTGGAACCTTCAGACGCTATACAGCTGGACTGGAACATAAAGCTCTGTTGTCTTTGTTTCTTTATATAGACTATACCCCAGCACCAAGAAAAAAGAAAAAACTTTATAGCGCATACATTACTGTGTTGATATTAATGTAACCTCTGTAATATTAAATTTACTTGCGCTCTTTTAGAGCAGAGTAGTGAAAATGCGCCTGTTACACAAACATTAGTTAAACTTCCATGTTGTCTTGACTGTTCACAGAAATAAATTACATTTATGATTACATTTCAATGAACTGTATTTTATAAATGAGATTGAATTGTAATAGCCTACGCTTCAGGCATTCATTAATAAAAGCATTTCAGTCCCAGTGTTTGCAAATGTTCTGCTTTTTAGTTTGGGCGTTTTTCAGCATTCTCTAGCTCCAGTTAAACTTAACATAAATACAGTGTTTGTATTTTATGACAACACTGTGACTTCAGACATGAGTGGCAAGAGGAGAAGTCATCATTATTTTAGCCTTCCAGATACATTTGTGTAAGACAGCACTTACCAGTTAGCACAGCTGAAAGTTGCGATAACCCTTCAAGTGTACAGCACCGGTTAGTAAAGGTGTTACCAGGCAAAAAGACAAGATAGATGAATGCCACAAGTACCAAAGGAAACAGAAAAAGCAACGTGTTTTTACCTGAAGTCGCATCAATCACGGTTGAAACTCCTCTGCGATCAGAAACGGGACGCGACGAGCCGGGCATGCTAACAGGTTCAGAACGAACCGGCTGAATCCTACATGATAAGTTACAGTTACCACTTGTGCCAAATCATTGCTCACACGGGCTGTCATTAAATCACAAACCGGAAACAACCAAGAAATTAAGCTACTGTTTATTTTAAAATCAGCTGCCCTGCTAAAATTTTACTTTGCTATGGGGAGCCAAGGCATGGATAATCCATTCAGACAGGTCCAGTTGATACACCAAGTGAATATCCCTGCACTACACCTCAGATGTTAGCTGCCTCCCCACAAAAACACCTGCCCTATCTAACCTGCTTACTGCTCCTCCAGGCCCTCCTGAACAACAGCAGTTTCTTTAGCAGTTTAGGATAAAAGACACATTTGTAACTGCCTACTCTTTTTGTAGTATATATAAATGAATTAATATATATACGTTTTTTTTATTATTATTATTTCTACTCTCTTTCTGTGTACGTTTGCATACAGACAACATTTAAATATCATTTAACAGCATATTTGACATTTCTACCCCTACCTGTGGGAGAAAGTGTATGCAAGGAAAAAACACACAGTTCAAAACCACGTGCTTTTAGTCCAAGGACAACCTACCCCGTTTTGATGGGATTGGTTGTATTACCCACTTCTCATGTTTACCCATAAGAGTTTCAAACAAAGTCCCATACAACCAAGTCCACACTACAGACCTTGAGACTTCAAACCACTTGCAGATTCAGAAGCACGGAAACGTGTTAAATCTTGAGAGTTACTGGACAGGACACAGAAACAGATGGTGCATAAAGCACTTCCACAAAATCACTACATCCATAATTACAAATCCACAAACACCCTCCCTCACCTAGGCCACCCTCTCCCTGTTCAAAATCAGCTGCTGTCAAAAGAAAGACAAAATAAATATATCAAAAATAATGACAAGAAAGGAAAAAAAACAAAACAACAACAAAAAACATGAAAGGTGGAAGGGGAAAACCATTCCAGAGCTCCCTTACTGTTCCAACAGTCTGACTGCTTCACCTAGTCACAACCTAGATCTATGGCACCACGTTCCTACTCATGACTGAGTGAATTAATTTTTTAAGCAAAGCAGAAACTGCGAAGCCCAGACTATGCTGAGCAAGGCCACCAGACCTTGTATCACCTTTCACTGTAATATACACAAGAGGTGGCAAAAATGAATCTAAGCTGTTTGACCTGGATGAATTTTTATTGCTGCTGAGTCACACGCTCTTCTTAGACTTTCATCTGGACACGTCTGATGGAAAGTATTACACGTTCTATACAGATGGCCTCATTTAAGCATAAGATAAGTGATTCGCACAACAAATGTGAAACAGCTTGGAAATTCATTTTATTTTTACCTGAGACTGTTGAGATCAAGATCATCTGTATCGAAGTCCAGAAGCGGCTGTGGGGTGTCACTGGGACCGTGCGACTGCAGCACCGAGGAGCTGGACGAAATGACGGTGGTTTGGCCTGAGGGGTGAATGGTTTTGAACTGGAACTGGGGGCCCATCCAGAGGCGCCGATGGGGCCCGGTGTGAGTCACTATCTCAACCTGTGGGAACAGAGGGAGCGGCTCACACAAAATACATGCTGTAGCACGAGCACTGAACAGCTACCGTCGTGGCGGCAAGTGGGGGAACACATTTCTGTCAGCGTCCACGCGGAGCGGACAGAGGAACTGAAAGTCTGCATTCCCCAAATATTCTCGTCAGTCACTTCAATCCTGACCTGGTCCAGGGAAGCACTTTCTAAAAACAAGCTGTTCCAGCTTTGTTCCGGCTGCTTTCTCAAAGTTCACACTTTAAACAGCACTGCTTCACATGCATATAGTGTGAACTATATTTCAAACCAAAACCCATAATTAGTGCTGGCACACTGAGGATACCAGTGGCAGAGACCATCTTGCTGGATGGAAAGCAACAAGGCTGGTGACAGAGAGCAATGTGACGCGCAGTGTTGACACTGAGGAACTCAGGTCAAGTTCATTTCTGTGCAGATGCAATACAGATGTGTACATGCAGCTACTGAGTTCAGAAGGACAGTTACACACAGACACCCTCATTTAAACGAATTCTCAATTAAAAGAGGTGAGGGTGATTGTTTGCACTGAACAACCACACATACATTATATGGTAGGTGTATATGAGATACATATCTGCGGGCATGTTTGTATGGGGATACACACACACACAGCTTCACAGTTCCATCCCTATTCCAAGAGGCACAGAGAATACAGGAGGTGCATCTAACAAACAATCATTTTCTCAACCAGTGACAGTCTAGATACAAAGCTAAGAAATAAGTTATTTCAGTAAATGAAGCACCCAAAATATTTTGAAAAATGTCTTCCCGTGCTATTAACCATAAACCTGCTGAGCATCAATTTTTGCAGATTCCAAAAGAAGCCAGCTACAGGAGTGTGAACAATTGTGGAAACTGAGATGGCAATGCTGCTGGAAATGTATGTGATCAGGATTGGGCCTTGTAAGCAGAAGGGCGAACAAAGCATCAGTCCTCAGTAACAACTGAAAAAAGAATCAGTCTTTAAAGACCAGAAACAGGCAATATGAAATGAAAATATTAAGCTCTCTTGAACTCATGTTTTTACGATGACAAAAACAGAGCACTAGCTTCCTATACTTTTATGTTAAGATAACAATCAGCTTCACAACAGGAATGTAATTTAGTAAGGAAACCCATGAAAATATATTTCTGTATCTATACAACACAGATATGTATCTTAGGGTTTTATTTACGCACGCATACACGTACTACCGACTCTAATTCTTTAAGAAGGAATTTTAAACACTGGATAATGTTGTTCTAAGTTCTCTGCTAATAGAAGACGACAAATGCACAGCCTATTTAGCACTATTTCCATCCCTGCATTTATCCTAGCGTAACTCAGATTGACTGTAGACGTTTCTGAGTCAAGTAGCTTTTATGTAGCAGTGTAAATTAGGCCACAGATAAAGTAATCTGTATATTTTAAGCTTGAAACCATCAGTGTCACAGAGCCGAGAGGTAAACAGATGCCTTTGCAATTTTACTGAGGCTATGGCCAGATGTTCCTATTCACTCTCCTGTTGTGTGCAGGACAAACATATTGTATCTACTTCACACTGACAGCACACATTACCCACTGTTCTAATTGAAAAGTTGAAGTGAAGGGCAGTGTTTTTTCACTGCATGCTGTTACTGTTGATAACAACACTTTAATTTTGAAAAACATACTTACACTTTAGGCTTAATCTAAAGTGGCTTGCTTAGAGAATGCTAGCACCTTCGTGCTCGAAAGAGGTATCATTGCTCGTTTCACATAGCAAAAATAAAACATTCCCAAAGCAACCTCCAAATTAGCTGTGTTCTCAGTGACGTCACTTTCCATTTTTTATTATAAATACATCTAGTCTTGTGGTGGAATGGATGTGATGAAGTTTGAGCATTCTTCAATTCCTCTGACTTTCCTCCTTTCCAAGAATTAGTAAGAAACCAACCCCCATAATGTAGGTTTGTTTACTTTTTCTCACTACACGCTGGAAAGTCACCAAAACAGTAAAGTAAGCTCAACTATCCAAGCTGTACTGGAGAGGATTTATAAGGTAGTAAGATAAGTAAAGCTACTGATGAAATCTTGGACCCAAAGAGCACAGTGACAGAATTCCCACTGAATGCAGCCATTCCATAGTTCTACCATCGCTACGCCTTGACAAATTAGAGACAGTCTAAGCAAATAAGCCACATGATTGTAGAGCTACATTTGAAAACCTGGACCAGGTAAGTGGACTCATAAGAATAGATTTGCCCGTGAATGCAGCTCTCTGAAGGGCACATGTGGAAACCCAACTTCTCCTTTTAGGAAAATGTTGTGTGTGATTCATTCACCAGTGGGAGAAGCAAATCACATCCACAAATATTTCATATCCATGAAACAATCCCACATGCCCCAGCAACATATTTAACACATCATTCCTATAATAACATTGTTCTTAAACTGAACAAAACCCACCTGCTTCATCAGAAGGAAATCCACGTATCAGGTACCTTACGATTGCTTTGGTAAAGCCAAAGCATACATACTTTTTTTTCTGCCAAAACTTTTACTTCTAACAGGATCTAATTCTCAGAATATCATTCATGACTTACATTCTTAAACTGAATTTATGCATTGAGCCAGATCATCAAGTATTTACTGAATTCTTAAAAGAAGCTTCACTCACTGCCATGATTTCACCTCATATGAAACTACTCCACCAAGCAGGATTAGCTACTATTTTTATGCTAAAATGCAGTACGTATAACACTGAAGACATCTTCTTTTTGCCAAGCCAACTCCTGTACCCACATCTGAAAAGATCCATGTCAGGAAAAAAAGGGGTTGTACATGCTTTTTAATGCAGTTTGTTTAAAATTTAGAGACAATCAAACTCATACAATATTAAGTCAGGAGCAAAGTCCGTTTTACACACGGTAACAGCCACAGTATTCTGTGAGTTTACTTTCAATTCTGAAGCAAAGCTGTGAGCTTTACTCCTATAGGATATGAGCACTGTTTGGTTCCTGCAGTGGAACTCCCCAGAACGTACCTGCGACAGCCACTCTTCATCCTCCTGCCCACTGTGGTCGGATGCCAAGCTGTCATAGGACTCGTGTCGAGTGATAGGCCCAGGGCTACCTGGCGGAACCACTAAAAAACAAGAAAATTGAAAAATGTATCTCTAAATGTTCAGCTCTATGGAACGCGTAATATACAAAAACACCTTTAAAACCTTCACCACATAACTTCAGGGAAAACCACAAGCTAGTGCTCAAACACTACCGCAAACAAGAGATCCTATTAGACTCGTTATTGTAAAGATTAATATTTCACGTTTCACGGTCCTTGAGTCCTCTATCTATGCCAGCAAAGCTTACAGTCTATGGCAAAGGCACTGTGCTGCTGCAGTGACGACTCTGCACGTGGCAGAGCCACAGGTGGCCAAGGGGCAGCAGGGCGGGTGAGCACAGGGCTGCAGCTGGCTCTGGGTCCAGAGCATGGAGGGATGGCTTTATGCTAACACACAGGATGATCCCCGGTCACATTACAGCGGGGATTTGAATTAGAACGAGTATTTTTATATTAGCATCATCTGAGCGTGACTCCAACTTCTTAAAACTGATTTTTAAGAACTCTGGTGTTACAGGGCTGACCTTCACGTGGCAGCTTCCCATCCACCACCAAGTTTTACAGGCTGCGAGCCCCTGATAACAGCGTTTTGGAATGGCAAAGCAGACACAACCGTAACCATAAATACAGAGCGGCGCCTCTACAACATAAACAGCACAGTGATTTCATAAATCCATATATTACATGAAAAAAAAAAAAAAAGGAGTTTCCATCCTGTTTTTTCAGTGTGTTTTCCAAACACAACCTCAGCTATGAAGCCATTCTGAACACCTCAGTATTGCAGTATATCCTTATTCTGAAGGCTGTGACATACCAGACTCACCTCCAGGCCTAACTTGTGACAGAACTGAGGTCCGTGAGAAGACACTCGCAGACAAACATCGACACTCGCAATGGCGGCAGCGCCTGAGGGAGCCCCGAGCCTCGCCGCCTCCCGCGCAAGCGCCGCCTCAGATCTCGCGAGAGGCTCCCGCGCGAGTTGTGTGGGGCGGGCTGAGCGCGGCCGGCCCGCAGCGCGGGAAGGCGCCGGTGCCGCTGCCGGGCGCGCGCCGCGTGCTGAGGAGCGCTCTGCGTGAGGCGCCTTCCGGCGCGCGCTGAGCAGCGGCGGGCGTTAACAAAGGAACACTGAGCGTGTTCTGTGATTCCGTGACTTACGGACGGGTCCGTTTGTCCTGTATCAGTCGTGGTATTAAGAAAACACAGGTACTATCCTGGATTGCGAACAGCTGGCGGTTCACAGCGCACATCTGAACACAAAACCGTAATGCGCATTCTAATGCTTTGCCATTATTCTGAGGCGTTCTGCTGCGGCCCAGATCTCCCCACACCTCCCTGCACCCCACAAGAAACGCGGCTGCCTGCGGTGCTGCCTGCTTCCGAGGGCACAGCTGGCCGGCTGCAGCATTCCCTTATTGAACGCTGCTAACAAACTTCATGACTCCAGCAGCTGTTTCTGCTTTCCAACCCACGGGAACTTTATGGACTGTTGTGAATATTTTTGTTCTTTCTGTCCCAGGGGCAGTTCCTAAGCTGCCAAGCGCAGTGCGCAGGGAGCAGCACCGCAGCGCTGCCGGTGCGTTCCTGCCCCTCAGGGCGAGCCGAGCTCTGCGTCTGTACGTGATTCAAGGCTGCTTCACAGTAAAAAAGAAACAACGTTCAAATCTAACAGCAGGTTTGGTTTTCCACTCCTGCCTTTCCCTGTGGAAGCGCAGCATTGCTTGGCCCTGCGCAGGCAGGAACGCACGTCTCAGTGCAACCTCAGACGCAGCATTAACTCTTTCTACCAAGAAGTGACGACATGCGGAATTCCACGGAACAGCTCTGCCTCCGAGTTCACCAGCGGGGCAACAGTGATAAAGCCTCAGCCGAGGTCAAACCTCAATAATTTATTTTGCTATTTAATAAAACAGCATTTATGTGCCACACCTATCACAAAAGCAGGCATTTCAAGAGAGTCTGGTTTTGATAGCAGGATCCCGTAATGACGGTCCCGGCCTCGCCGCAGGCAAAGCACGCACTACTCCCACTGCCCGGAGTGAAGCAAGCAGCACTTTCTGAGATACGGCCTCATAAGACAAGTGATCCTCGCTGGAGATTTGCCATGGCTGTGCTGCTTATTACAGATAGGCACACAGACATTTATTTCAAGTTAAAAATGGCCATGAAGTTATAGGAGCAAATATGTCCTAAAAATGTAGAAGAGATTGTTTCTGCATTTCTGGGTCACACACCTCTTGTATCATTATCAACTGTTCAGTTCCAGGACAAGACTAATTCAACTTCAGAGGGACATTTCCAGGAGCTTCAGCTCAAAAGTAATACAGTATCTTCCTGCCCAATTCTTTAAAAGTCTGAATTCCAACTGGAAAGTACAACAGCTCCACACACATCGGCGCCGCTATTCTTACACTGTACCATACAGTTTCTCAGTTTTCAAAGAATCTCTCTATAACACTCACAATAATTCAAAATCTTCAAAAGCTTTGTATCAAGTTGTGTTTCCAGTTTCACCCTTGTTATTCTTCTTTCTTTGGGAACACGTTGTGTCACACACGTGGGTAAGGAGCATGCCCTTATTCCAGAGATATTTTGCTGGCAATTTCAGGTGCCAGTAATCCAATCCAATCCACTGCCTGAATTACGCCAGTTTTTAACTTCTCGCTGTACTTACTCCATCATCTGGAGCAAACATATGCCAAATGTCAGAATACAGTTCAATTTACTTATTCTAAAAATGCACAAACATTCGGGAATTTTTACAAATATCTGCAGAGTGAAGAAAAATACAACAAAAATGAGCATTTATTAAAAATCTAAGGAGAGAATTAAAACATGCCATTTTTATTTATGCAGTAGAGCAGAACATGATTTTCTAAGGCTAATTCACAACCACAAACAACATAAGCAAGCTGGCATGCTTTCAAGGTCATGTTTTAAAAACTGGAGTGCTACCCACAGCAGAAATCAGGGCTTTGCCATAAATGTTTGGTAAGAGGCAAAACCACCTCTGAGCTGCTCAGAAGTACTATCAGGGACCTGAGACTCTGCCCTCCTTCCAGTGAAAAGTGATCTACATCAGCTCTCAATCTGGAATATATTCCTATCCCTCTCCTAGCTCTACTGAACCGCTGCACCTTTAACTAAGGAAAATCAGAATCACAGCACAAATTATTGTTCTTCATCTTCTTTCCTGACCTGAACATGGCCCTCTCATTTTCATCCCCCAAATAAAAGCTGCAGGTGGTTATCAGTGCTCTAAGGTAAAGTAAAAAAATAAATCCTCAGACTTCCTTCTCTGCATTTGCAAGATTAATCTTACTACCACACTGAAGATCGCTAAAGGCAAGGGTCTAAAAGACACTGCAAATTTTGGGGTTTGTGTGGTAACTGTTAGCATCAGCAAAACTGCACAGAAATGGCTGTGGAGTGAAAAGTGTCACGAGCCAAAACAAAGTGTCCCCTGAAACACCAGGGCCCTACTCACACAGCTCAAAGATTAAGTACAGAAAAAACCGTTCTCAAATTTTACCATTATATTTACTGATAAATTAGAAAACAGGCAATTTATATTCAACTTGGGAATAATTTGCATAGGCATTTTTGATGTGTGAGCAAGATCTAGAGAAATACACATGCTTGGCAAATACTGGCATTAACAAACGGTGCTTTTGTTCACAGATGGGATAATTATATGATAAATACCTAGACCAAAGACAAATCTTCATTCATTCAAACATTATAAATTGACATCTTTCAGCAGCAAAGAAGTGTTGGAACAAAGAAACACTACAACTCAATTGGTGTGTGCACACTTATGGTTTTAATTTGTGAACAATAAATCATTAGTTTTACTTAGTTTTGTGTACTTTCTGAACCAAAAAGTTTTAATTTTCTCATTTATATAAATAAGCTTTAGACAATTCAATTTAATTGAGTTATATATGAAATTCCCAATGTGCTCTTTTCTAAGGGATGTAAGTTTGTCCAAATTAAGAGCAAACAAAGGCATTTGCAGACTATAAAGACTGTTCTGTGCCGCCTGCCATACATGCATGCAGACACCCAGAAAGCTTGTCTTTTTCTCAATTGAATACACAAAATTTATCATTCAAAATAAGATTGTAAAATCTAGTAGACACAGACACAATGTGCTCTTAACCAGTTCATCACATCCAAAGTCTGTCCTGCATCTATACGCAGGCTCTAGCGATGTCCAAGGGAAACAGGTATACAAACTACAGATTACACGCCACTGATTTCATACAAATCACATGCCAACATCTGATTTTGATGTTTTTTCCGTGATTCCTAAGTTATATCTAAAATGATCAGAGGTGTTTGAGAGACCCGCGGTAATCACGTGCTTGTCAACAAGCTTCAGGACTACTCCTCTTAAACTCCACCATCTGATTAACTGCACGCTGCTTCTGCATCCACTGCTGCACTGGTGACACCACGGTACGTGTGACAAGCAGAACGTGATGCAGGTCTGCGTGCTGCCAGTCCAAAACAGGCCCCGCTTTCCTCCACCTGTCGATGCGATCTCACTCCGGCCAGAGGTGGGATGTGGTGGCCCACAACCAGGTGACTCGTGTCACCGAGGGCTCACCTTGCACTAATAGTCCAGCAGCCGCTGATCCAGCCTCACTGCAGGCGTGCTGCTCTGCTTTCTTTTCCTGCTGGCTCTACCTCTGCTCATGTTTGACAGTAAAGCAAAGACCGAATTTTCCTTTCAGACAGAATTCTTACGGTCACATTTACAATAAACTGTTTTTAGTTTGGTGGTATACTCTGTGTAGTTTTACTTGTGGCTGTGCGTTAGTGATCGAAGTTCTGTTTTTAATGCATTTTTTACCATGTAAACTTCTGCAGGAGCATTCCATGCAAATTAAAATATCCTCTTCTACCCAAAGCTTCTTCCCACTCAGTTTTTCTCATGTTATGACTGTTTCTGAGATTCTTATACACACAAACATCATAAAATTACACTTAAAAAAATATGTAAACCAGGATTTTACGCAGCCCAGGAGTTATTTCGTGATACCAACTGACTTACAGATTTATTCATTATTTGTATATTGACCAGAGTTTACTAGGTGCTTTACAGACCATCCATTCTCTGTATCAGAACTTTAATCTTACAGGAATAGCCAGGACTCTAAGCAGGATATGACTTCTCCTTAGATTTAACCCCAGCCTGGCTGGCTGCTTTACTTACTCCTTACTTTACACTGGTCTGACAGTCAACAGCCCACGTTTTGTTTCCCTAACAGGTACTGGTCAGGTACTCAGGCTTCACTGTTACTCTTGGTTGCACTGCAGTCAGTTAAGTGTTCTCCGTGCTTAACTCCAGCCTCCTCTCCCAGTGTTCCCGTAGGAAACCAGTCAAGTACAATGAGCATTTAAATCTGGGCAGAGCTAGAACCTGACACTCGGGATGGAGTACCTTAAGGCTGTTCAACACTTTAAATACTGAGACTGTGAGCAGACTATCAGCTCTGTACCTAAGGATAACATATATATTCTTTCCCGAGTTAAAAAATAATTTCAGCTGCATGAACCTGTGGTGAAATCCATCTGATGGCCATCTTTAAGGAATTATGGAAGAGGTAACTATTTCTATAATTCACTGACTTCAAAAGTATGTTTGACATTATTGTCGGGAAAATTATGTTAACCATGGATTACTGTTACAATCAAAGTATGTAGTGAGAAGTCAAGAGGCTTAGTAGTAAATTTTCAAAGCAGTGCGTGGGGATTTACCCGTTTGACTCCCATTAACGTCAATAGGAGTCGCGCGGCTAAATCCCTGTACACTGCTTTGAAAACTGACCCCTCCGTGTTGATGGACCCCGCTCTAAGAAGTTCCAGATGACCATGTAAGAATAGTAAAGAACTGTTTCAGCATGTGCCCTTGTTCATTATTGTTGTTTGTACACATCTGAAAGTATTTTAATTCCTATACACAGTGCTGTTTCCAGCATTTAGTATATAAAATACGGATTAAGACGGGCAAGTCCTTGGTAATCTGATGAAGCCCTACACTGGCATATACATATGCATCAAAAAATCAACACAGATTGGCAGCCCCTGAAACACCTTACTGAGTTCTCTTTCATCTGCCTGTCTTCACAAACACTGGCTGCGGCTGAAGAATCTATCAGGCTTTAGCACTCTGCTCATATGCAGTGATGCAGCTCTTCCATGAAATGGTATCTGCCCTGTTCCTGTTTACCCCAATCAATCCAATGCTCAGTCAGAAATTAAATTTGCTTCCCTTTACCACTTAATCCTGTTTCCTGTAGGGAGCAGGAAGTACAGGTTAGTTTTAGGGAAACTTAGCTTCCCCTTAGAAAACACCACGAACTACAATTTCATTAGAAACATCTTTTTTTGGAGCAGGAAGGTGATACAGATTAGCTTGCAATCTGTTACGCCTTGTAATGTAAGAAGCAAACCTGAAAATTCTGTTTTCACTGTCTGCGACTACTGCCAGCAAAACCCAAATAGTCACAGGAGAAAATGAGGGACAGTATGCGTGTTCAGTAATCTGATACTGTGAAAATATAAATCCAAATTTAAAAAACCGGACATAATGAAAATAAAATCTATTCTTAGAAATTTTTATAAGTTGGTGAACTACAGTGGGAAGAGAAGGAAGTACCATGAAGGTGGGCACAAGGTCCTTTGTTAGCTGGGTCTGCTTAAGGAAACACTGTGCTGCCACTGCCAGGACTCTCGTTCTTGGGCTGCTAACTTCCAAACTCTTGAAAAGTTTGAGGGCAAACTGTGTAACAGCTTTATAAGATAAATGCGCTCTTGGAAATAGATTCACTTCTCATTTTTTTAATCACAGCCACAAAACACTTATTTTTAAGATCTCCTACAGTTTTTGTGTGATAGTTGGAGAGAATATGTCAGTCACGATAGCCAATTAAGAATTAATTCTCTGAAACTCTGAAATGAGGTTTTCCGTAAATATATTACAAATCCTCTACAAAATTCAAAGGAATTACAAATCATTCTGCAAAGATCTGGATTTTTAAAGGAAATCTGAACAACTCCTTTGAAACTCCTGGTGTACAGATCCAGGGAGTTCCTGTTAAAAGTATGTTGAATTCATTTATTACACGGCAATAACAAAGTAGAACTTAATGAGAAGGATACACTAACAAGAGGTAATTTCAAGCAGAAGGAATAATAATGGCAAACTGAGAATACAGAAAATATAAATATATATATGTAATTTCCCATCTGGATAATAAAGTTAAACATATGTACTGCAGTAAGTACGTGAAACCTCAGCTGTGGGCTGGTTGTACACAAAATACCAAAACAACATAACGTTGTTTCCCATCTTTAAGTATAACAACCACCCCAGGGTTACTGCAGTACTCTTCCTGGTGGGATCATTCAGACCAAGCAGACCCCACAGTCACTCAGGCTCCCAGCTCGCTGCCTGCACGTCAGCTCAGCGCAGACCAGGAGCCCTCCCTGCTGCCTTCCTGCCGACTGTCCTTCCTTCTGCAAAGCCCATCTCTGCCTCTGCCTTTCCTTGAATTGTGCATACTCCCCTGGTGCTGCAGCTGCAGATTTAAGCCCAGAACACTCCACTGACACAGTTTTGTGGAAAGGCCCTCATCTCTGGCATACGAGTACGTTGTTTAGGCAACATTCGTATGATCAGCGGATAGAAATTTGGCAGTTCAAACTGTTAATGCACCGACCACTGCTTGTCCCAACCCTGTGCAGGACTCACACTCGAGTGAGCTTCACCCACCCCCAGCACGGCCAGACAGCTTTGTTCACTGAGCCCAGCCAGCTCTGCCTCTGAGCGCCGCATGCAGAGATGTCCCAGAAACACGGCAAAAAGGCTTTGAACACCTCGTAACTGTAAGATAGCATAATTGTTGTTACAGAACGGGCTCTGGTTTTGATCAGTTTTATTATTTGAAACCGAGCTCCATTGCGACAGACATTGAACATACGCATAGCAAGATACGGCCCTTGCCCGCAGAGCATGCTGTACACACACACTACAGCAACACATACAGTGTGCGGTACGTACCAAAATATGGATTCTTCCCCATTAAATTCACTATTAAATCCATCCGTGCAAGAGAGTGCAAGACAAAAATAGAAGGCTGAGAAGCAGTAGAACACTGAACATAATTATCAGCCCCAGTTCGCTAGTCCATTCCCAGACCGCACCACACGCTCCGCTGTGCACGGAAAAAGCCTTGTGAGCAGAATGACCAGATCCACCCAGAACCCACCCAGTGCCCTCAAACGGCTCCAGGTTGGGTGGGATTATCTGCATCGTAACTTGTTCTTCATGGGATCTGTCTTCATAGCACATATTTGCACTTACTTAATATGCTCTCTGTTCTTACTGCAAGTCCTGCTTTCCTCCACATTATACTCACTAGTTGTATGCATGGAATTTTTATTTCCATCAATGGAATGTATGGAAGGAATATAAAATAGGCAATAAAGAACCACAATGTTGCTTAGAGACAAAAGTCTCGCTCAGGGTGCATAGCTTTCATTTGAGGGAGCAGGAAGTGCAAACATGATGTCAGTGCTCAGGCTATCTGTGCAAATTGTGTTATCATTTATCCCAAACAAACAGTGAGGAAAGGTTAACCCCTTCCTTTGAAGACAATGAGCAGCTATTAAGTTTGACTTCGAGTGAAAGCCATTTTCAGTTAAATGCTAAATATGTACAACAGTTGGTCCAGAAATGAAAATCTGTTGTAACAGCCAAAAGTCAAAGGCATCTATAAATATAGGCCCTAATCTTTTCAAGAATCCCTTAATGAAGCCTATAAAACTGTTTATATCTTCAGGCCTAACTCAAGTGAAAATTCTTACTCAGAATAAGTAACAGCCATGCAAGTATTACTTGGATACCAGAACAGGACAAGGAACAAGAACACACAGTCTTGATTCAAGTTCTCAAATTGAAATACGAATTACCTAGCATTTATATTAACAGCTATTGAGGCAGCAGAAGCCTCAGCGACGTGTCCATTTTTCTGAGAGAGAAACACAATTTCCAGAAGTGATCAGAGAGGGATAAAAAAACACTGTATCATTCCTTTTAACACCACAGTTATGGTCTTTGATTCTTTAAAAGCCAGTCGCAAAGATCTGTCTTCCAAACCTCCTCTTGGAAGTTTAATAGCAAAGAGGTGCAAGTACACTTACCAGCAACACTACAGTAAAGTAGAGACTTTTGTTTTAACAAAATCTATATTTATACGATTACATTTCCTACGGTTGAGGGCAGCTGTAATTAATGGATTTCCCTCCTTCCCCTAATGCAGTCATTTGTCAATTTAAACACAGAATGTCCAATCAATTTTGATGTATTTAGTAAGCAATTTGTCAAAGAGTGCTGCATACCAGTTAATATATTAATTCTTGTCACTGGCTGTTTCTGACAACTGCAGGTCATCTCCACAAAATTGGTCCTGATGAGCCAAAACTCTTGCCAGGAACATGAAGGTGTCCTTTCCAGAGCCAAAGGACAGAAATCATAATTAATGTTATTTGTTATCTTCTGGGGCCAGTTTTCGCTCTGATTTCAAGGTTTGATTCATTAACATGTTAATCATTCATGTTTCAGATACCTGAACTACGGTCCACAACACCTCCAGTGCAATGAAATTCAAAGGGGAGGAGTAAGAAAAAGGGAAATGGGAAGTATGACATGAGGATGTAAGACTTTCTGCTGGTATTCAAAGTTGTCGCAATTCCGTCACGTATCACACACGTGTCTGTATAAATTCCAATCAGCAGAAAGTCTGAAATCTGCTCCAGAAGAAGCCAAGGAGGTTCTCATGACTTATTATTTTCACTCTGACCAACTGCAAAAAGCCTAAAACAGTTTGGAGCAGGAGGCTGATGCTTCCTGCAGGCCCGCAGGTTGTGAGACTTAAAATGCAAGTTCACTTTCAAGCTCTGATCTTACAGAAGGGTTCAAATCTCTCGCTACCCACTCTCTCACCTCTCCACGCCAGCCATGGCTGCAGTGAAGCGCTCAGGTAGATGAGAACTGCAGGATCTGATCCAGGTTTCTGCAGCAGATGTCACTGATGACCTCAAAGCAATGAAACAGCTGTGCTAATCCACTTACAAATACCCTTGGGATAAAGGTCTTGGACACTTGTTGTACAAAATATTTCTTCAAACAATGGTTCCTTGTTCCTTCCTCAATAGCTCTGAATATAACTCTAAAATCCTTTAATAATATTATAAATGGAACCGTGCATAACTAGATACCTACATGCGGTATTTTTGAAACCTCTTTATCACAAGAATTTTATACTTTTTGGAGACTAAAACAGATTTAGGTTCTGTGTTTTGGCATCAAACTGCATAGTTAAGAAAACCTGCAAAGTACAGCCCTCCAAGCAGCCTGCCAGACGTTTCATTGTTCTGCCCGTCTGCTGACAGAGGTACTCTGTGCTAAAAAGCACACTGAGTATTTTTCAATGACCCAGGGGGCAAAGGTCACTTATTATAAATGGATAATGAGACCTAATGCAATGTTCTGAGTGTGGACAAAGAAAGGGTCTATCCATACCCCCTTGTGACTTGGTCATTCAGGCTTTTATTTCCCCTGCACACTTAATGGAGCCAAACAATTGGCAGAAATGCTATACAGAAACTGAGAGAAACTGCTGTATTCTACCTCTGATAGACAGATACAAATAGTGACCCTGAAACGGCGCCAGAATTCCTCTTACCACTAACGTGGCAGACAGATGTAACATTCACCCTAAGCCTCCTATTTAGCCATTTGCTGGCAATTAAACTTACTGACGGAAGTGATAGCCCATCAAACCACAGGCTGCAGCTAATGTCAGCCCATTACACTGCTCCAGGTAAGCAGAGCCAGATAACTTCGTTTCAGCCTGTATTAGAGGGGGGCAAGCTAACAGGTGCTTGGGACTCACGTGTGAATCCCTTTCGGACTCCACTTCTTCATTAACTTCATTGAGTAGCTTCAGATACGATTCCAGAAGACAAATAAAGCTTCAAAGATCACATATACACAGATTTCTGTCAATGTTAACTTTACTATGTTCCTTTTTTTTTTTTTTTTGGCTCCAGTGTTTATTATTCTGTATTGTCTACGTTCCACACTCATCTGACTTAAATCTGACTTAAAATTATTTGCTCTAATTCAAATAATGCAAATTCATTACCTTGCTGGAATTTAGCTATCACTCATTCCTCTTCCATTAAAAAGATTCCAGTACAGAAGGCATTGGAAATAGACAGTACTTGAGTTGTTAACGTAATACAGAGAAATACAGAGGGAACCCCATCCCTCCCTGATTTTGGGAGGTGGGATAAGCATATCTGTGTATCTGAGCATCAGTGCTCACTGAAAGGCTTTTGTTCAGCTGGTATCTATGCATTACTTACATTTCAGCAGAAACGAAAAAGTTTACAAATACTTGTACAGAATGTCCAAAATTCCCCAGACAGCATTCTGTGCTTTTGGACGTGCACTGCAATAACTGCCTACCAAATGCAATAATTTATGTATTTATAGGCTTGACAGTCGGCAGGAGAAATAGCTGAAGACAGCATGGAAGAGAAAGACGTCCACAACTAGAGCAGAGAATTTGGGGAGGGGAGAAGGGGGGAATGGAATGTTGCCTGAACAGACAAGCTGCAAGGACTCACAAACACAGCTAGCATCTGTGAATAAAAGCTGGCTTTGGAGAGCACTTCAAGATGACTTAGTATTGCTGTTTTCCCTGAAGACACTGAGTTTGTTAGTCTGGTTAGATAATTCTGCAAAGCAAGAGGCCTGACAGCCCTGAAGAACAATAAACGTACACAGCAATGGACAATATCCTTTCGCTCTCTTTTGAAAATACTGATCTATGTTTAAATTTGTATCATAAAATATTATACAATCAGCACGCATCCTTGCAATGACCTTTCCTCTCAAAGCAGAGCACGCATACCCGTACGTGAAAGTAAAATAACACAGAAATATCAGGAAACATTCTGGCTGAAAAGCACAGCTCACTCAGTGTTGCGTGCCGTTAGTTACCTCTGCCTTTTATTTTCTAACTGTGGATTCTCTTCCCTTTCTGATGCAGCATGGAAAAAGGAAGGATCTGCAGGTTTCCCCAACATTTTGAGCTGTCAGTGCACGTAGCAGATGGACAGGTAGCAGCAACAGACCTGGTCTGCTGCTGGTGTCACTTTTACCATCCCGCCTCTCGGCCCAGGTGTCCACTTCCTGCATTTTGAATGCCCATGTCACCTAACTTGCTGGCGTTAGCTGCGCTGACAATTGCACAGAGGCTCTGATTTCCCCATGAGTACCTCTGCATAAGCCAAGAGTTGTGGAATTCAGCCTGTTACATCACTTCAGTCTTGCCTACACCCTCGATAATAAAGAAGAGACTTGATAACCACTGCTAATGGTAAGACTACAGTCTTCTTTGAATTGTGAGAATAAAAAAAAGAATATATTACTTTTAAAAATAAAAGTACTCATTTATCTATTAAAAATGCATGATATATACCAGAGCTGTATAATACACATGCATATCTATAGATCTAGGTAAATAAATAAAACGTTTGTGGAAATGAATGGGAAACCCTTAAGTCTTTAGGGTACCTAATGCATCATATTTGCAAGGCCTGCCAAGCACCCACTGTTTGCCTACACAATAGTCTTAAGAGCTTAACTCATACTGAGATGAAACTACATCTGCTATTCTGCCATTACTAGCACAGCTGGTTACAAGAAGCTCTTTTCTGAAGGTGAACACATACTGAAACCAACACAAGTTCTTGCTGCACAGATGAGCTCATTTCGACACTACTACCCACCTACCCACAGGTGTGCCTACTGCTTCCCAGCTTTTAATGTAACATGCATTTGTTCAGCTAAGTTAGTATTCAGGAGGTGCCCTATAACATCCCAGTGCTGGCCCTTTCCCTACAGTTTGCTGTAACTTAACACAATGTACATATTTTGCCATATTAAGAAAAAAGGAAAAAAGATCAGAGCACTATTTCTGGTACACATTGTAAATATAAATATATACTTAAACATTATAGTGGAAACCTGTGGAAACATTTTACCTTCCCCTAATTATATTATTGCTGGTACACTGTTACGTTTCTAAAATTTCATCCTTTGTGGTAAATTGCATCTAAATCTTCATCACATTTCAATGATTTCTCACACAAAAACCCTGCCCCTCCCGGATCATTCACAATGAATTTTTAGAAAATCTTTTGGCCAGCAGCTCTCCTTTTGTTTGAAGAACGCAGCTTGAAAATCCCTTTCAGAAAGCCATACCCAGCTTACAACTCGCACATGAGACAAAAAGTTGTCAGCTACTTACAGCCAGCAAGAAGATACTGGTAGTACTGCACTGCATCGGCAGCCAGCAGCAGTGGATGGTTTGCATTAAATGGTGGTTGGAGCTCATTCCACTGAGGAGTTCTGAGGTAAAACACAAGACTATTAATATTTAAGCCTAATACGGAGAATGTAAATCAGCATTTCTGTCATCACATATAATTATCTATACAAGCTCACAAAATGTTTGTAATTACTTAAATTAGCTTGTTCAAACACTGAAATACACCACAGGCAGCTGTGCAGCACGACCAAATTGCGCACATTGTGAAGACAATACTTGCTCGTTGGCTGCAGCAAATACTGCACCCAAAAATGACGGAGGCGGTTTAGATTACGCTGGTGAATACATTTAGGACCACTGTATGTCATGGTAACATTATTTAATATAAGCACACTACAGAACCTGGGGAACTTTTGTGTTCTGTTAACTAGCATTGCTTCAATACCGTAAAGTCATCGAGCATTTACAAACTGTGAAAATAAAGCTGTGTAAAGTTATGGACTATTGATCCAATTAGAATTTTCAATTCCATTACAACCTACTCATTTCAACAATAATGGTCTAGAAGTCTGTGTTGTAATTTTAATTAGGGTGGGCCATTCCTAAATAGCTTGGTAAATCAAGTATTGATCAATCCAGTCCAGCAATAAGCAGCACTAAGGAATATGGGAGCCAAGAAAAATCGATAAGAAAATATTTTAAAACGTCAAAAGCACTGACAACAGTTTCTCATCAATTTTTGTTTACTTTCCTCCACATGTCAGGAATAATTTCTTCATCTACCTCAAGAAATGCTACCTTCAGCTACTTACAGGATAACTCGCCTAACTCTCTGCAATGCTTCATCTTGAAAACCTCACTCATCTCTCATGGCAGAATTCTGTATTTATAAATATAAAATATATAAAAAACTAAATTACAAACTGATCATTTAAAATCACCAACTGATAAAGATCTCTATTGATCTTATACGTGCTCACGTAGCTCCGTGTCTATAAGCACTAACAGAACTACATGAGAATTTAGGCTTGAATTTGCTACCGAGAGTCCTCTCCTTCAATGGAAAGCTGTAGGAGTCTACAACAGGTAAAAATAACAGCAAAAATCATGGTGCGGTTCATTCATCCCTTTAAAAAAAAAGGTCATACTCATTTCCTGGACAAAAAGGAGCAGAGAAAGTAAAAGAAATGAGCTACCTAACCAAAGTCCAGCTGGCTCTCGGGCACGTCATCATTTCCAGAGGCGTGTCATCACTGATCTTCGGAGCGGTGCTGAGCGGACGTGGTTCCAATACGTGCTCCACGAGGCTACCATAGCAGCTGATGATATACAGCGACTCCACTACAAACTGTTTTGATTGATCTGTTTGAGAGGAGAAAGAAAATCTCACTGCAATAGCAGAACAGAAACAGAAAGAAATATTTACAGAAATAGGAGACTATTCTTGGAAGTTGCTTGGCTTAATAAACTTGTGGTCAAATACGTCAACTGAAAGAACTGCAGGGGCTGGAGAGACAAAGAGAAAATCATAAAAAGCTCAGCTAATTTTCAAAAAGTATACCTACCTTTTTCTCTTTTCAGCCCAGGATTGTTTGCAAACCATGATCTTGATGATCCGAAGACTGCAGCGACACAAAACTCTCCTCCCACAGACTTACTGGGTGAAATTTGTGGAGCGGGTTTGGTTTTGCTTAAATAAAAAATAAAATAAAACTATGAAAATTGATTCTCAAAAATGACAATGCCCTTTGCTGAACAGCCATTCTCAGATACAAATTTGGAGGTGCTGAATATCTGCTGTTCCCCTATGATTTAGCAGGACTTACAGATGCTCAGTGTTTCTGGATAATAGGTTCCAAATTCCCCTTGATCGCTAAACTCATTAACTTGAAGAACAGCACTGCTCATAATGCAGAATTGCTTAGACTGTTTGAAAGACCCAATATTGAACATTTGCATTCAATAGAAACAAATTCCAAAGGGAATGCAAACATTTAGAAGTCGTTGGGGAATGAAAACACAGAGTCCGGGGCAGCCACCCCAGGTGGTTGGTGCTTCCCAGCTCTGCAGAAGATCACATACAGCTAATGCTCACACTGACTGCTGCTCAGCTACAACCCAGCACAGTAACGATGGCACTGAAACCACCACAACAGACATGACGTGAG
The DNA here is from genome assembly GCF_002078875.1 of Numida meleagris. Lineage (NCBI taxonomy): Eukaryota > Metazoa > Chordata > Aves > Galliformes > Numididae > Numida > Numida meleagris. The sequence goes on from NC_034426.1 coordinate 8,008,363, forward strand.
CCACAGGTAGAAGAGGGAACAGCATGCAGAGGATACAAGGGAAGGGAAACAATGTGCACACTCGTGCTACATGTTAAAACGAATCAGTAATTACACCAAATAAAAAGATTAAGAAAAATTCTCCTGTGAAACTTCACGATGGGCACGTAGCAGATAGAGTGGTTTGTCATTATGTTGCATTGAAATACGACTTTTTGTTTTTATTTTCTTCTCCAGCTCCCTCCAGGCTTTTATGAATTCAGAACTGTTTTCAGAGCACTGCCCATTCCTTTGGCTAGTTAAACCTGGATCTCATTTGTTCTGTAACAGAAAAGCTGATTGAGAAGTTCATGCACGATTCCTTCTTATCCATGTCCTATTCCTTATTCCATCTTTGCAGTTTGCTTTCTCTCTCTTTCTTTTATTCTGTCATTGCTTCCTTTCTCTTCCTATCCTTCCCTCCTTTCCTTTTTTCTTTCATTAATTCTTGTTCCATAATATATCAACCTGTGATTACACTGTCACATTCTTATTCGTTTTTAAGTAATGTTCTTCAATCCTAAGAGTCGTGTGTGCAAATGCTGATGTGCCATAGGTCACAGCTACAGCAAACCTGTGGTTACGTTTCATTTGCAGAAAAAATAAAAAATAAAATAAAAAAACACCAGGAAAACAACCTTCCAAAAGGAACTCTGCTACACTGACCAAAGTCATCTGAAATATTCAGATGAACGTTCACGGCCTCACATCGGTCCTGAAGCTCTTGTGCTTACACGAGAAGCTGGAACGTCCCCAAAGAGCAATTGCAATTTATAGTCAGTAACTCTGATATTGAACTACCACAGAGCACTTCACATCCAACTGTTACCTCTGCAATTACAGATTACCGGATCAAAAATCTGTGTTCCAAAAAGTTCCTGACCGCAATATAAGAATTTTTAATTTATATTAACATACTATTTATTAGCTGCTCATAAAAATTCTCTGAAATAGCCATCTGTCACAGAAACAGTGCTTTTATCTGGTTCTGGAACAAACTGTGTGTTGAAAACTATTTTCAGTTCTCACCTTCCAAATATTCACACACGGATTCTACTGCAGAAATGATGATGTAATGCGTGCACTAATTACAGGCTTCTTACTTACTGATCTGTACTTCAAACAATCAATGATTGTTTTTAATATAAAAGAAGATCATTGAGAAGGACAGCGTTGCCCCTTCATCAGTACAAAGCCAACCCTGAGTACCAACAGGATTCAGTTGTACTTGCTTCCTATTAGCTCTTGAAAAAGATCTTTCTACACTATTCTAATACTCCTAATATTCTGAATATTTACACAACACAACCCGAGCTTATTGAGATAATTTAAAATGGAAAAAAAACAAACTAGGAGCAAATGCTATCCTCAGCTACAAACCAGAGACATGAAGGACTCCAACCATTTCTTCAAGCCTTTCAGCAGAAGTGAACTTGGGACTAACAATAAATTACAAAATCTTTGCTGAGTTTGGGATGCTCTTAGTCCCAAAGACTTACGCTCAACCAAACACAGACGTAAACAGCGTTGGAGGAAATGCTCTCAACTACATTCTATTTACTCTATATCTTTAAAATGTACATCTTTCAAGGCATGCATTTAAGTGTTGGTTTCAGTGCCAAAACATTTTCCGTTCCAGAATGATGTTTTGTAGGCAGAAAGAGCAGACCCTGTAAAACACGATTACTCGTGTGGTTAAACTTAGACCCGCGACAAACAAAACCCAAGGAGTACTGCTGCATCATCTTGGTTTGTACATGTTTCTGCAAAAAGTGAAGGATGTCAACAACTCTACACTGAAATCTGTTGCAACTGCGGAGCCTTTCAGTTTCCCACCTTTTCACTTTAACCCCTGAGTTTTCATCAATACGTTCCAACTCAAGTTTCTTTCTTTCAGTAGGTCTCAAAAGCGAAGTTATTTTCTGTAACAGTAATGCCATTAGAAAAATAGATTTTCATGTCATTATGATATTTTAACAACTTGAAAACTATAAATCCTCATTATTACGTAGATGCAAACACCCTCTCAGCTTTATGAACGATAACAAAACAGTAATGTTGAAGGTAGGTGGTGAATGACTGGTTTCTGCTAAGGACTTCTGCTCTTTCCTTGCTCTTAGCCTGTCAGCACTTCATAAATTATTACACAAGCTGAAATTAAGGCACATTTGGCCTCACTTTTAAAAAGTTAATTTCAAGGAATCTTCACAATATACTAATTTTCAGAATATTACATTGTATTTTCTTGCTGGAAAGGGTTATGATGCGGGAAGAAGGGCAGGTTGCTGGGAATCAACACTAAGAAATAAGAAAAGTTAAACTAATCTGACCGAAACCTTCGCCCCTAATTTCAGCCTTCCACCGTGAGACACAACGGCCCTATAAGAAACGCAGAGGATAAATTGTTAGCAGACCTCTTCCTGTCTGGGTCTGCCCACCTACACCAAGAATTCACCAAGGCACAGCGGTATCCTTATCCCAATTGTATCGATGCAGAAACCTACAGCAGAAGGTCAAAAAAAAAAAAAAAAGAAGGAAAAACATAATGCAGGAAGGGCCAACAGTCCCAGAGTCTGTCTGCAAAAAAGAACTGTTTCTGCTTATTTCAGCCTAGGTCGGCAATAAGGGTTTTTCCTCCGTCACTCGAGCAAATCGTGCCCATCAGAGCAGGGACCTCGGGCAGGCTCTGCCATCCACTTCCACAGCCGGGTTTGTAGAAAGCTCCCCTTGCTCTCCAAGCCCCGCGCAGCCACTCTGCAAGAAGCCCTGGCATGGGAAAGGCCCGGAGAACTGCAATGTACAGCGTGGGGCTTCTTCCATTCAGTGAGCTCTCTGCAGGAAGGATGAAGAACACTACCGAGCAGAAAAGGAATGGAGACCACCGTGTCCTCCTGCCCCAGAGCACCAGCCCCTCTGTCTCGCGATGCAGGGTGCTCGGGAGGTGGGGCCGCTGCTCCGCTCTGCAGCTGAGCTGAAGTACAATGGTAACGAGAACCTTGGCATCACCCTTACATCACCCTTGTTCTGCCATAAAGTTAATGAGATCTCTGCCTCAGCAAAGGCAATGGCAGTGCAATTTCAGTTTCCAGCAGCTGACATTCACCTATCCCACTTGAAGACGGTGACAAAGGCACCCACTGGAACTCAAACCTCAGCCCAGCACAGGATATTTGGGGGAATTTGCATTGCTGATAATAACTGACTCCTCACAGAGAATAGATGTACACGTAACCAGTAAACAACATACATGCGCATTTTCTATGGAAATGGCACAAAAGTTGACGGGAACAAACTAAAGATAATTAAGGTACCGCAGTCATCTCCTTCGAAAAATGAAGACTTGCAGCAGGAGCATGCAAGTTCTTTCACATTGACAAAGCAACAAAAGATTAAGAGCTACTGAAACCACTCAGCACTATGACTTCTTGACTTCTGTAACTAAGTTTGCCATAGCTTCTGACAGTGTGTTCATAACTAATTGTTCTAAAACATCGTAACTATATCTCAGCTAGTTTTCATTTGCCATTTCCCCACTTTATGTAAGAAGAAAAAAGAATTATTCCTATTAAAATATTCTGAAAATCATAGGCAACTAGTGAGAACCACAGGCTACACAACACAGCTACAGAGTGTGCCTCAGAGAGCTCCATGTCCCCCAGGATACTGCTGGCTCTTAAATTTGTCTTCAATTTCATACAGTCAAACAAGTGACATGGCTTTAAATGTGTAAGTAAATACATTTCAGATCAATGATATGAAGAAATTGATTTACAAAATCAAATATTATCTATAAAATAGTACGATTCTCATTCTCTGCATCCTCTGTTTGGTTTTATATCACCAGTGAAGAGGTTTTAAACACATCAGATTCATAAAAACCAAAGCACCGATCTGTAAGTCACTGCACAAATAATCCAGAGAAATCCACCAAAATGGGCACATTCTGTTTTTGAAGGGAAAAGTTTTCTCATAAGTGGCCACAAAAGTATCAGAGAAAAATACTGCATAAAATGTGCAGCTACAAAATTACTGAAAAGTCCTATCTGTCCCAAAATACACACATTTGAATTACTTTATCATCGTGCCTAAAAGAGGAAAATAAAGACGTGTTCCCAGTTGTCAAATCATGAATAAAACAAGAGAAAGCAAGAAAGAAATAGCAGGCTCCTTTATTCGCCAGGCAGTAAGCTGTCAAATCTCCATTCATTTTGTTTACATAATTTAGGTCTCATTAAGACTTTAATGGAAACAACATGACTTCTTCCCCCACCCAACGTGTGTTTTTTATCCTAATTTCTCTGTAGGCTAGTAAAGACCATATTTGTGAGCTAGCACTGGCATTAAACAAACCACAAAAGAGTCTTGTGAAAGACAGGCAACAATTTCTGAGTCTATTTCATATATTCCCCCTCTTTAATCTCGGCCTTTTAATCTTGCTTCAATCTAAAATCATTTCTGGTTGACAAGCCTCTCTGCCTCGCTTGCTGAAGCGCCGGGAGCAGCGCCTGGAAGGGAGCAGCCAGCAGCCATTGGTGAAGGCACGCCGTGCTCAGCATCCTTCTTTGGAGCCTTCCACTTCTGAGATCAGCACCGGATGAAATGCGCTGGCGCATCACAGTCTGCATTTAGAAGTGGTCCACAGGAATACGGCTTCAGGAGCCAGGTACTTACCGTGCCGTTAATTCTTTCCCATGCAGTGCTCATGTAATAACAATTCATGTGACAAGGAGTAAAGAAATGCCACCTTCCCTTTTGTGTCATAGTGCCTTTGCTTCCCTAGTGTTTGCATTGCTTACGTACCCTTCGTGAGCCGCCCTCGGCCACCCTCCCACCAAGATCTCTCTGCTGAAATAATATTTTCACAAAGACACACAGAGGAACAAACTAATATTAGTAGAAGTGAGAGCCACATACAAGTACTCTAACAGAGACTGATAAATGGAGTTGATGCATATCCTTTGCTAAACTGAAGAACAAACAAAAAAACTGCACCTGGCACCTAAAAGTACGGACATTTCCTAAGAAAACCCGGACACCTTCCAACTTCTTCCATTCTTGATGCTTATAGCTGCAACCACGCAACCACGCGTGATCAAAAGGAGGCTGCCCATTACTTAGCACTGTTTGAATCCTGAACCAAGCTCTGGCAAAACAAAACTTATGAGTTGTTCTTTTTTTGAATTATACTTCAATTTTACGTATTTTAAAATAAATAAATTACTATTTCAAGTATCCTCACTTTAAGGGAACTGTGGTTTGTTTTTTCCCCGGGTGTGAGAAGCTTTTTTTTTGTATTTTCTTTTTGCAGTGCCCACCTGACTCGCTTTATGTCTCTCACTGCAATACTTTACTGTCTACTCACTGCTAATCAGCCTTAGTATCAGGAGGTCATCATTGATGTTTTCTGTCTGCAAGCAACTTAGTGCCACTATAAGAAGGGAAGCTATACAGAAAAAGCAGACTTGCTTTGAAAATCATTTGCAATCCTTTTTGCCTGCTGGGAAATAATTCATTTTTTCAGCTTCTCTGCTACTTAAAAATTAAATGCCCTCTCAAAGGTTAAAAAAAAAAAAAAAAGAATGCATTTGTTTGACAACGTTTCATGGTGAATATGCATCCACAGCTTAAGAAATTATGCAGTGCTTCCACCTATGGATCAGCCATGCAGTAAACAATGTGAAAAAAAAAAATCCCAAACAAAAAAGTCTCAACACAGAGTTATTTTCAGTGAGTACAGCAAATGAATTATAGGCATGCTGGGATTGAACTGGGAACTCACCATGGAGCTTTTATGGAAAAACATCCTGCTCCAAACAGGTAAGGTCTTCACGGAAAGGGGAAAAATGCACAGAAATTAGATGAAAACTCAATTACCAACAAGTACACTCTATATCATGCTATTCAAATTTATGCAGAAGGTAAACAAAATAACTCCCATAACCGTTCACGATGCCCTGAAAGAGACGTAGACCTCTCACGTCACCAGCATGCTGACACTGCCCGCGTGAACCGTGGCACGGGCACCGCGAGCGGCCGCAAAGCGAGGGCTGGCAGCCAGCTCTGCATGCACCACGGCTGGGGCACGCGGGCGGGCTCGGCGCTACAGTTCAAGTTAGACACGGTTCAGTTCTCCTTCCTGAAATCTGCAGACCAATCTTAGGCAAACGCGGTCAAGAGCCTTAAATAGGTGTTGGGAGACATGATTAATAGGCAAACAAAGAAAATGAGCAGCAAGAGCAACAAACGTGTGGCTGTTCCCCACCAAACACTGAAGGTCTGCATGGGACAGTTTGAACAGAGGTACGTGCTAAGCAAGAGACTGCAGCACAAAGAACTCCTCTCAGAAAGCTCTGCAGCCCTAGGATAGAAAGGTACTATCACATTAAATATCCTTAGCAACTGGATGACACGGAAATCTTATTCCCCCATTTAAAAGCTTGCACAGAATGCAGGAAAGAGAACCTTAATTTACTTCAAATACATTTGATGTCAAAAATCACCCGATACGTAGAGCTTAGTGCTTTTGGCCACTCAGCAATGTATCTGCTCCATCATTTTGTTGTTGCTGAAGAACTTGGTACAGAGCATAGTTCTCAGCGTGGTACCACACGCCATTAATTTTAGAGCATTTTGAATGGAATTTCCCCTTGTTTACATCGCAAGCCATTGCTGTACTGACATTTGCATAAAATCTGAAAAGCAGAACAGGAGGTCAGCGTGGAGCTACTCATGCTCACAGCTTCTTTGATTCCCATTCGGGATGTAACACTACCCACAGAATTACGGAATGACTGATTTGGTAAATGCCAATGTGTCATTTTTCTTTTCATACTCGGACTCAGGGGTAAATTCTGGCTCGTTGAAACGAGTGAAGTACTTTCAGGCAATCAGCTACACCGAGCAGGTCTACCACTGAGAGGTACAAAGCACTCAGCCTTATGTATACACATCTAAAATTATACCAGCACACACACACAAAAAAGAAAAAACAAAATCTGGCACGGGTGCAACATCAAGGAATGCAGACATCTTAGAAAAAGACCTTTAAGGTGAAGGCAGAAAACTAAGACATATATTCTTCTACATTCTAAGATGTAAAAACCCAATGAGGAACAGAATACTGTGGAAAAAAAATCCTGTCCTCACTCCTCATTTGATGGAAGCAGCTGCCTTTCTACACATAATGCATCGTATTTGAACCCTGACAAAAACCCAGCTACACTGCACGAAACGTGTGACTGTAAGCACTGCACGAGTGGTGGGACGTCCCACGCAGCCACTACCCAGCGCCTAACGGAGCCGAGGGCTGTTCTCATGGCTCAGCATCACGTCAGCTCTACTGCACATGTTAAACACTGAATGGAAAACTAGGTTCCTGTACAACCCACAACCAGTCAAACTGAATTCCCAGAACCTATCTTGTGTGTATCTGAAGAGTCACCGGAGAGTGGGCAGCTCTGACCGGGAGCCTGGAATTTCTCATTACGACCCTGGACGTTTGGCAAGCAATTCGTTCTCCTCCTGCCTCAGTTTCTCTGTCTGCACAAAGCAGACAAATGCTGCATACATGAATGCATTAGAACATCGTGGAAATCTGGGGCTTTTAGCCCACCACACAACACTGACCCAATTATATTTTCAAAATAAGAAATTCATTCTAGTTTAAATATAAATTACTTTGGGGGACACAGTCTTCAGTAGAAGATTTCTTCTTGTTTTGTATTACTGTCACTGTTGTTATTATTTTTTTCAAATGTAGACTTAAAATCCTGTGTTATGTAGGAAATGTAATTAGTCAAAATCAGTCAAAAGACCAAGGTATAGCCTTATACATAAGCCATGAGAAAGACAGAACATAGATTTTTATGTTCACGAGTTCCACTTTCTTTTAAAACGACTATTTTTTCCTAAGCTATTTATTTAAGCAATTGTTTTTCAGTATTTCCTTCACATAATATGGATGGTATGTTAATGGGGGGAGTACAAATTACAGGATAACCCAACCTTGAAAAGACAGCACCAGATGGCTGCGCTCGATGACAGTAACAGAGCAATGCCAAGGCAGAAACCTCACCGAGGTCCTCTGATCTCGTGGCTAGTGGGGAATTCTAAAGGAAAATTAATAACTGAAGACGATTTATGATTCAAAATTCTAACAGCATTTTCTCAATTTCTTATCTAATTCAGAGTTTTTAGCAAATTCAAAACTGAAATATTATTCAATTTTGTTACGTTTAATATAAACGTGTAACTATTTAAATTTTTAATAAACTTTGCAATACTGACTTACTCTAACCCTCACTGCTATCACAACTGCATTTCGTATCAGTTACGGTAGTTGCTTTATAAGCAAATTTATTTTATAAAATGTTAAAGCGACGTAAAACATGTCTGAGAAACGTGCCTGAGAGTGCCTGCCTGCCTGCAGCACGCTGGGCAGTCGACCCATTTTAATGAATTCTTCAGACCTGCTTCTAATATTGCCTTGATTTGCAGTTACTGTACCTCCACAACTACAGTATGGCAACATGACTTTGCACTCCTTATTTTTGCTTGCCCCAGTAGTGGAACATGGGATTAACCAAGCCTTTCTTAGTCGAAATAGGACAAATGGGTATCAGTGATGTTCAATACATGTAATATAAGCAATGGGAAACATCACAATGACAATCTCTCAGCCTGCTTCAACAGCAGACACTTAACCTACTCCTCCCCTTATTCTGGGTATAATGAGGACTGAAAATGGGGAATGGGATGAAGAATGGATGGAGTTTCATGTTTAAAAACTCACTATCTATGGTTCTTGGATGGAAAAAATAAACAGTTTGTTTCTTTTCCTGCAGGATGCATTGGATGTCCCCGTTTTGACAAGACCCATCGAATATAGGGCACATCTTTGTGTTTCACTAAATCTTAATGAATTTGAGAATGAAGTATGCTACAAATACAATGACCATACTGCTTGAGAAAGTTAAAACAAATGCTGCTGGCAGAGAAGTCCATTTTTAAAATAGGTTTTCTTTTGGGACAATTGCTCCATCTTTTATTTCCCTCCTTCCTACTACAGTGCATCTGTGTCCTCACATTCTTACAGTGGAAACAAACTACAACTCATTCCACAAACACAAGGCACACTTACAAAGCTACTGCAAAGCACAAAGCTGTCTTCTAACATATTCGGATACACTGCCTTGTATAGACAAGCGTGAGATGGATCATACAGCTCTTCCTCTTTCCAATCTATAAGCTCTTTGTTACAGGAGCAATGAATTAACCCATTCATGAGACCTGAGAAGGAATTCACCATCACTATTAAAATCCTGAGAGGGAAACTGAGGCACGGATCTATAAAGACTTATTAAACCTATCTCCTTTACTGTCTTGCATCCCCCTAATCTTTAAAACATTAGCTGCTTCCTTCCTCATTAGTGCCGGAGCCCCTTTGGGAACGTCTATCTGCTCCTCAGAATGCGCTGACAGAACAAAGTGCAGGAAAGTGAGTCAGCGGGATGACAAAACATCGGGACGAAAACGAAGTGCTCCGTGGAGGTGGGGAAGTTGGACTGGGAGACCTGAAAAAGCAAGGGAAGAAACGGAGGGCAGGGAACGGGGAAGCAATCGTGAGGGGCGAGAAGGGAGGGACCGCTCCGAGGTACACAGCGCTGAGAACAGAAACTGCTCAGGATCAGAGCTCAGCGCCCGAGCAGATAAGGTTCCCAAACGTACAAGTTTACATGAAAAAAATATCTGTGATGAACAGCACCGCCAGGACACAGCTCCAGATTCTGGTCTTTCATTCCCATTGGGCCACTGTGAACGCTTCTAAAGAATTTACAGCCGTTCCACTTGTCAGATAAAGTGGCACGCATTGAGCTCAGCCGAGACAGATCGTACTAAGAGCAGTGATCGGTCCTTTCACCTGAAAAACACGCTGCTGTCCTGGACACCGGCAAAACAAACCCCGACATGGTTAATAAAACCTGAAAAACTTCATTAAGACATCATGTATTAGAGAAGCTAAAAGCAAATAGAATGGAGGAATCCAGAGCGGGAAATTATACAGGGTCCTTTTCGTCTTGCTTTTGACTTTCCAAAATACACTGTCACAGAATAAATGTGTCATTCTTTAAAACGTTGCAACAACGGAAAAGGAATCTGCTCTGAGGGCCGCTGAACAGCGACTGCAAAACCCAACCGACTGCACGTCTGCCTCCTTTTCTGATCACTGCACAATCACAAGGTTAAGCAGCTGCTTCCAAAGAAGAGCCTTGTTTCCTTGGAGCGCTGCTTAAAGGTGCTGACCACGTAGGTGTAAATACATCTGTCTTTTGCCATTTGCAGTAATACATGCCTCCTACACTTCTCAGAGCGAGGCAGATGGTCCCTGTCCTGTCTAAATATTACACTGTACAGACTTACATTGCTATGTGTTTCCAGAAATATGAGGGCAGATGTTAAATATGTTAAACACACGCTTTGCCCCCTGGAGGTTTAAGTTAAGGCTGCTGTCTCAATTTGGTCATTTTAGGCATGCCAGGCTTCTTGGATGTGAGGCATTCCTCCTAAATCCCCGCTTCATAAATACAGCTTTTCATGTTAATTTTGTGTACTTTCATCAAACATTTTGGATGCAGAACAAATGAAGGAAGCACTCAGCTTAGCGTTACACATCTACACCAGCTTTGCTGAAAATTATGATCCCCATTCACGAAAACTCTATTTACACAGCAGGGTATTTCCCATGACTGTTTTTTCCTCCCTTTATATAAGCCTCACTATTTTAAATTTAATTAAATTCAGAAATTACAGAAAATAATAGGGCACGGGCAGGTTGTGAGCAGTAGAATTTCATCAGAGAAAACTATGGATACGGACGCTATTTTGAGTACGTTTAAGATAAATAAGAATAAAACATTACATTCAAAATGTGGATTTATTGCATCGGTCATGGTCGCAGTGAAGTTTGCCGGTATCAGCACGGCAATAAAGCAGCAGCCGTTGTCAGGGCAGCTGTGTGAGTTACTGTTATCAGCTGAGCACCTCCAAACCTGCACCAGTGACTGCTTTTGTTCAAACCATCGCCCTCACCGCCGCTCCTGTTCCTGCCTTCCCCCATCAGATGCCTTCTTATGCTCTTCCTATGTCTCAGCCCACCTAGTTCCAAGCGTATATTTCTATGAGTCCACATTTCTGTTCTCCTCTGACTGTACTCTTCAAGAAACCTTTGTGGTACTTTTCCTTTTTCAGGAACTGTAACTTGCTGTTTATTTCCACGTACCTTTCCTGAATTGCGTTTCCCCGCTGCCCTCATCCAAAATCCCACCCTTCCTCACTATCAAAATTAATCGGATTGCTAACACAATCTACTACCCTTGCAAGTGCTTAAATTGTTAGCAAAAAAAAAAAAAAAAAGCAAACACAAGCCATCAAAACGTGTATGTAGAAGGAGTAAATCACAGCGTTACCCTCGTACTACTTCTTTACTGCTTCCTAAGACCCATTTTCAGTTATCTACGGAGTCAGAGACATAACTGCAGGTAGCCTCTTTCCTTTGGGCAATCGAGTGTCCACAGCTCATGACTTGGTTCTACACATCCAATGAAATTGCTGTTTACAGCAGTGAGAGCAGGACTGCACTGTTAGACAGACATACAGAGAGATATGCATGTACATACGTGCATGCAGATGTCAGCTTTAGAAGCTCATCATGCATCCTTAGCGCACTAAGCAAACGGTAACAGATTTCACAGAATGCTCAGAACACTCCAGCACAGAATGTGGGAATTATTCAGGGGAGAGGAAATATCCCTGAGCTCTCCTTCCGAAAAATAATTCCCAGACCACGAAACACAAGGTGGAATTCACCTTATTGCTGATAAGCAAGAAGCCAGTGAAGCAAAGAGGTGCCTGCACCCATTTACCAAAATGCAGGAAAATGCTATTAACTTGTAGGATTGACAGTTATTTTGTCCAACCACAAGCCAAATTTCATCTATTTTTCTTAAAAATATAAAAGCAGTCTGTACTCAATGCATGAATCAGCCTTAAAAATTGTAATCAGAAAATATCCAGAGATTTGGACTACTGAAAATTGAGAGGGCTAAAAAAAAATCACCTGCTGGTTTTATGTAGTAATTGCAAAAACAGAAGAATTGAAATTTAGCAAGAGAAAAATAACAACGGTTGAACAGAATGAAGTACCTTGAAAATTGGTATCGTTTATGAAACTCAGTGAATCCTCTTTGTAGTTTCAACGTAAATATATTTAGAAGAGCTCTGCATAATAAGCATTTCTAAGTTCTTTATCATGGCATGTCAATGAGTAGCAAAGTGCCGCAGATTCCGGAGAGAAAATCCATATGTGAATTTCATAGTACAAAACAGTCACTTCAGAAGAAAAATAAGGTCAAGAAAACATCAGGATTAAGTTTTCTCTCTGCTCAACCTGGCTCACTGTCTTTCAATTTTGGATAGTTGAAAAGCAACTCTGCTTGAGAAGTTTGGAAATCAAAAGAAACAAACTCTAAAAAAAAAAACCCCAACAACGTAAACCCATAACTTATTCTGATTGAACACAGCTCTGCTTATGTTTCATACCAATTCCTGGTGTGAAACTTCTCCTGATGTCAGCGTGCGGTGTTTCCCATATGGCAGACTGCAAGAAACTGTCTCATCCGAAAGAATACTCCTGAATTCTTAGAGATCTGTTTTCAGTTTTTGTTTGCCTATCTGGTGCTGGTTTTCTTTTCTCAAGCTCTCCTTCCCCCATACCCAATTGCTCTGTTACCACTACATTATACACACTGCAATTACGAATTGACTAATTAAGTAATTAAAATGGAATATAACTAGAAAGAAATTACTTGCACGTAAACGACACATAGCAAGGTTGAGAAAGGTTTGTGCACATGCACTTACCCTGTGCGTTTGGTGATGGTCCCTAATGTCATTGGCTGTTTGATTTGAGCCAGAGGCAACACCACGGTCAGACTGGGGAGCGGCAGGAGTCGAGGGTTCCCAGGATTGTTGTTGGTGAAGTTATTGTACGTGTCTTGGCTGTTCAATTTACCTTGATGAGATAGAGACGTAACAAAACGTATTAGCGGAATTTGTTTCTTCGTTTATCATTTCTAACAAGAACCTCAAATAAGCCATTGCCAAAGAAAGGAAATAATGAGCTCCTGTTGTAAACAAAAACAAAGCTAAAACAGTCACTTTCAGTTCAGGTAAAAAAGACATCATGACAATGGAAGCAGCAAATCTTTATTTATATGTGTATATAGGAGGAAAGGTTCCCTTCCATGGCAAGGAAATTCCTCATGCCGCTGCTGCTTCCTGGCAGGTTTGCTCACCAAAAAGTCTAGGTGTTTGGTTTGAAGAACAGACTCTGGATCCAGTTCTGTATGGGGGGAAAAAAAAAAAAAAAAAAGAATATTCTGGAAGGGAACTTTTTCCTGAAGTACCACATTCTCTGTTGTAATAGAAAGTTCTGAAAAGGTCGCTCTCGTTGTCTCTCTAGATAAAGGCACACAGAATGGTAATCTGCTGAGCTAAGGAAGAAAGCAAATACCACAAGGAACTACATCAAGCAAAGACATACCCAGCATCATGTAAAAACCAAGGAAGTACTGAAAAAGAAGTCACCGACTTGATATTCATTAAAAAAAGAGAGGAACAAAATGGGAAAAAAATGGTATTCAAAAAGGGAAGGAAAAAACATAAGAAAAAATCCCAATAGCCCTAAATTTAGCTTGTTTCAAAGAAGTCTGTGCTGGATAAACGCCCGGTTTAGATACGCTTTCTTACTTTCTGTATCATTCTATAGTCACAACCTCTCATTCTTCAGTTAGAAAAGGAAACTAGCTGCAAATTTCATGGACAGTAAAGAAAGAAATGTGAAGAAACCAAAGAAAGACGTTAAACAAAAAAGGGGCCAGTCTGTTTATAGCAGAATCAAAAGTACTTTAAATAGACAAGCAACCATGAATTAAAAGGTTTAGATCATTAACTTGTTTTTCTGTGCTCCTATAATGCTGTGAAACGCTCGCTTTGTTCTTAATCAAAAGGGAGCCATATTGGGAATTAGGTTCCTAAACAACCGCTGCATTCTCCATAGTTATTATACAAATCCCAGGGCAAATCCATGCAATCTGACTGAAGAGCAGCCACCTTTTTTCAAGGAAGAAAAACAGCACAGAAGAGGGTTTCTCACAGGAAGCTGCCTGAAAAGCTTTAATGATACTTCAGATGGGCTGCAAATAGGAAAAGGAAGGCAGAAAAATCTTAATGAATGTCTCATCATCTTAAAGACACTCAGTGCTTCCTTTACCCTTCTTTTATACTATATAACTGTAAGCTCGGGGTTTTTATTTGTTTTCCTGCAGTCTGCAGACCTCTGCATCTCAGAGAAGCACAACAACAAAAATGATGAAATTACGAAGTGTATTTTGTGTTAAGTATCTGGCCTGAGCACTGGTCAATACATTTTAAGAGAAATACTGAGGCCTTAATGAATAAGAAGCCTATTGAAGCCTCGGAGCAGATTTGAGCAGATTTCATTAATAGCAATTTTCCTGGACCAACTTGGAATAAAAAGAAACAGGAAAGGGGCAGGAGGGAACCCTCCGTTTTAAATTAAGACTGAGATGCAATTAATTTTTTTTAAGATTAGTTTCATAATGCATTCTTGGTTCTTGCAGACAGAGTACAAATAGTCTGCTGCTTTATTGTCTAATTAGTCACTGCTGCATGTAATCAAGGCCTCTCTGAAAGTGTTTCAGTCTCCTGTATTCACCAGGAGCAAGTGCCACAGAGCAAGCAGAGGGTACCTGCAGGCGGGGCTCCAAGCGCCTGCAATTTGTTTTCTCTTACTCGTTAGGAATATAATGATTAACTATGAACTACTGAACTGACTGTGTCATAGCAGCTTCTCTCTCTCTAAAGGCACATTTAATTACCCAGTGCTCTCTGCTCTTCACATCACGTTGTTTTCCACATGCAAAACTATCTATTGATTCAGTGCATCATTTGCACGTAGAAAAGCCATGCACTTACAGACGTGCCTCCTGTACAAGGATGAGCTTATTTCCACAAAAGCTGACCAATCCCAACGCAGGACGCTCAGAAAACTACAGGATTAAGTTTAAAATCCTAAATTTAAAAACACAGCTACGACAAAAGGAAAAATGGCAAATGCCTAACATATCCATATAGTCATTGCTCGCCAATCCACCACTTCTGCAGCAACATTTAGTCACTTTGCTGCAAATAAATGTAATTAACAGTGGTAGAAGTGAAAAATTAAAAGCTGAAATGCTACAAAAAGGAGATAAATTATAGTAAAGTTTTCTTCAATATCTGATTACAAGGATATGAAGGTGGCACAGATGAGTATAAGGTTAAAGAATATTGGGCTTAACAGGAAAAAGTAAAAATACGTGCTTTTGTTTCCACTGAATTATTCTTAGTCATTTCTATGATGGAAATGTCCTATGCTCTTATATCTTCATGGTATTGTGCCTCAGGTCTATCTGAGAGATGTATCCTTGTCTCCCAGCCTGCACAGCCTTGGGGATCCAGTAAAGGCACTCGGTGGCCAGGACTGCTACCTTACCTAGCATTCAGCAGAAGCCATGTTGGAGAGTCTGAATTTCATTGGAACGAAACAGTGTCACGCATTACCTTTAATTAGTCCTCTAAAAATCTCATCATTGTATACTGAGCTATTGTGCCCACCCAGAGGCTCACTAACGTCACCCTCCACGCCCACAGCCCTCACAAGTGCGAACCCCTCCTGCAGGAAATGGCCGCTCTGTGTGCAGGGCCAGAAGAGCACAAAGAATGCAGTCAAGCATCAACATTATTTCTGCATTTGGTGCAGTTGTTGATTCACTGTCAAAGGACACGCAACAAATAAGCCAAAGTTTAAGTCCGCTGGAAATATCAAACGTTCTTCATACAGAATCCTGTGCTCAGATTACCTTGCCACATGTGGACAGCACATTAATTCTTGTAAGGAAGTACACTTCACAATGGTACTTTCAGAGGAATAGTTTCACTTAGCACTGGCAATTTAACTTTAAATGCTAACTTGGTTGTATACTGCAAGTTAAACATAAATCACTCCATATCAACTTGGCAAGGAATATTTTATACTGCAAATAATTAAAAAAAAAATAATAATCGTCGCAGCAGTTTCATGGCAATTGTGCTCCCACAACAACATATTCAACAGAGCATCTGTAGCAACGAGGCACTTCCCTTGGTAATCCGTCAGGTCATGGTACCAGCAGCCCCCAGGACAGCAGGGCAAGTCCTTTTGGTCAAGTGTTTGCCACAAAAGAGATTTTCAGATGGCAGTTCAAGTGCTGTACGAGGAACAAATCAAGGCCAGTTTTGGCCAAGGTTCATTTTCCCTCTTTGCAACCACCTGCCAATGCTCCCGCTTGGGCCACAACTCAGGATGCCACTCGCTAACCCTGTCCTTGCACACCCCCAGGGTCAGGCTGGAGGGGCTCTGAGCATCTGATGGAGCTGTGGGTGACCCTGTTCATCGCAGGGGAGTGCGACGAGAGAGCCTTTGAGGGTCCCTTCCAACTCAAACCATTCTATGACTCTATGATTATTTCTACTCAAATATTACAGGCTCAAGGTCACAGTCCCCGATCACAGCTAAACCCCAAACTCCTACAGTTAATCCTAATTCAGCATTTTAGGCATCTAGTGCAAAAAAATATGTCTCAGTTTAAGCTGTTGGTAAATCTCTTACTAATTTTACTCAGGGCCTTGCAGGCAGAGATCAAGCAGACAAGTAGCTGAAAGCCGAGGGTGTTGTGCCCTGGTGCTCAGATAGCAGAGCTTTATTTACAAGTGCAGCATTACAGAGGATAACCTCTGCCTACTGGACACGGACAGTATCACCGGTTAGCTCTGTTTGCTGAAAGCCTGACACAAGCACACCACCCTCCAAAACCTGAGGCACGCTTTTCCAGACCTTTTACTCCACAAATGCTCCAAAGGAAAACGGATTAACGTGAGGATGGAACGAAGAAGGCGCACAGCACAGGCCGTGCTGCTGCAGGCAGGGAGCAGGCCGCGATCCCTGGGCAGCCATCAGCAACAGGCTCGCTTCCACCAGGAAATAAGGGAGGCCTGCCCGTGCCGGACTAAAGAAATCTCACCAGACGAAGGAAAAACAAATCAAAAGCAGCTTTATAAAACACAGATGCTCTAAGGAAAACAAGCTTCACAAGATTTACTGGTTTGTCACAAAGCTGGACATCTGTGGCAAAGGCATCAGCAAGAGCCCCCAGGGAAGGCCCAGCCCAGTTCCTTTGCCACAGTCCTCAGTCCACGCTGCCACACGAAGGTGACCCAGCTGCTTCGGGCCTTCCTCCATCCAACCACTGGTGCACTGGTACCACAGCCCCGCACGCAGGCAGCAGCCCCAGCCTGCGAAGGTGTCAACAACCTTCCTGGATGGAGGGTGTCAGCAACCCACAGACCAGCACAGCACCGAAGCTATACTCTGCAACACATAAGGGATGCAAATAGCAACACCAAACTGAAAATAAATAATTTTACCCACTGAGTTTTCCCTGGCAGTTTCAATTGTATACAGCACATTTCCTCTTTCCAGCACTGTCTGACACTCTTCTGCTGTGAAATTTCCCTCTGTTAGCAAGCAGGGCAACAGCACTTGGCCCAAACAGAGTCTTCTGCTAGGAAAGTAATGATCACGAGCATTTCAGTTTCTCTATACGCTACATATGAAAAAACTAAAGTGGTATCGAGCACCTCTCAGCTGCACAGTTAAATGATTCTGTGTTGATTTTCTTTGTTTCTTTTCTTCCATTACTCCAATACAAAAAGCTCAGTAGTGCAGCGTCATTAAAATTCAAAACCCACTTGATTAGCTTTTGTATCTTACAGTCTTTAACAGACTGCATTTCAAAGTGCTTCACGAAGTCTAACGTCATTAGCACTACATGTAAACATCTTTAATTTGGTAAATAAAAATGCAGTAAATTGAGGCTATGCAATCTTGTGCAGGCTGAGTTCTAAGGAAACAAGCAGTGTTAGGCCATTATTTCTGTTTAAGCGTAACACCAAAGATTCCTGAACTAAACATTCACTAATCATATAATGCAAGCGAAATGAAAATCCTTTCTAACTTGCAAACAGAAAACGGCAGGGAAAACAGAAGTGTCGTGTATGTGGTGGTTTATTTTGCTTTGCTTTTGATTCAATACCAAAAGTTTCATGGATGAGAATGGAAAGCTTCCCAGCTACAGTTCCAAGACTTTCACCCTCTTTTCTGACCTTTTCTCAGACATGTTCCAGTATAATCTGTAATCTACTACAGTCGGAAGAGGAAACAGCAGCGCCCTGGTGAGAAATGCTGCCTTGTGACCTGACTAGAGAACCCTGCGGAAGCAATGCTGGTGTGCAGAAGTCATTTGGAAGAGTCTGACAGGCAAACCCAACGGCGTCCAGAGAAGCACGCTCAGTACCACGAGCGCCAATTGCTGCCAAGGTGGCTTTCTCCTCCAATGTTTTGTTTCATTCAGTCAAACAAGTTTATCTTGATTTGTAAAATGTAACCCATTCTCCAAGAAAAAGTCAGGAAACTCCCAACTATTTTACTTATCAATCTAACTAAATTAAAGTTACATTGCAATTTCCTTGAATTGTATACTACCAAAATTAGCTTCGTTTCACACCCATACCCTCAATACTTCAAATACAATCAAGCCCATTAAAGACTGAATACTACACATTAGCTACAGCACGTATGCACACAGCATTTAGCTACTTAGAGCAAATTTTTCTCTCAGCTCAACTGGTGCAAGTCCAAAACCTATCACGAACTTGATTCCATTCAAACCGATGGGAGAAAATAATGCAGCCGTTTGTTTTGTATCACTGAAAACTGCTTGATATCGAACCTTTCGAAACACAGCTGCACTAAATCTCACGATGACCCTAAGAGAGCCAACCTTTCTGTCTTTCTGCATCCAGGCAAGGCATGTGATGGTGACAGCCGAGCTCGTAAGTGAGAATACTCTGCCAAGGCATGCATGCACCAGCCCAAGAGTCTCAGACACAGATGAGACCGTGTCCTTCGCCCTCTCATCCAATCTCCTCCAACTGCATCTCTTCCAACTCCTCGTCAGCATCTTCCTCTCAAGATTGGAACATTTCTCCATAATATTTACTTCTTCTGTCTGAAGTTTCTTTTTTCTTCAGCTATCTCTGTTTCAAAAACTTTGTCCTTCAGTTATAGTGTCCCACCAATACACAACAGTCTCCTCTTTAGATGAGAGACCTCCCTGCTGCCCACTATCTCTACCTGTCCAAAAAGGATGAAAGCACAGTTCTAACCTTAAGCAAGCTCTACCTGGGATTTGAATGTGTCGTCTACTTCTACAGTTACTGACATACAGCTGGACATTTCTCCTTCCTCCATCTGTGTTATTTCTTTTCCTGCACAGAAAAGAAATTACACATGTGGTCTGGAAGAGACAAGGAGGAGAGTAAACCACCAGAGCATTGACAGCATCCCAGGCCCATGGCACCTCTTCCCAGCAGCTGTGAGGACATCCATATTCCTAGCTGCCTTGTGTAAAAAATGTCTCCTTGAAAACTTAAAGCAAATGGTTGCTTCATCCCTTGCTATTTCCCCTTCTCATTTTGCACTGATACCACTTTGCTACACTAATGTTGCTCAAAAACCTGTTTGGTAAAGCTGCCTTGAAGGATTTCATTAGAAAACAACCCCTCTACTACACATACAATTCTGGCCTCATAATCACCCTTCAGGATTTATTTAACTAAAAATATGGTTGGTGCTAAGTTCAAGACCATTTATGGGCAAAACTCTCCCTGAAGTAAAAACAGCAAAACTTGATTGCCAGCTGGCAATCAGGCCAGTTGGCTCCAGGCTTTGTATAGCCATAAAGCAGGCTGCAGCAGTAACACCTCAGCTGGTTTGCTCCAGATGCTGGTTACCAGCAAAATGAGCCAAAGTGGACTTTCTGCTCTTAAGTCATCTCCAGTAAATGCCAGCCACAGGCAGGGTCCGGACAGTTGCCATGCTGCTTGTAGCAGGCCCTGCACCTTCAACTCTGCACAGATTAATGGACTGCAAGATTGGTTTCTTCAAAGTTCTTCTTCTAAGCTATGGAGAAACTTCTTTCTTCTAAGCTATTTTGCAAATCCTTTCCAACATGTGGATATAAGCCAGCTCTGCACCAGAAGCTGTGCAGTTGTAGCCAGCCCAGGACTGGACTCGAGCATAAACCTTCCAAGGAAAGGACAATGTGAGCTCAGACTCGGTGCTCCACGAATGAGGTTCTCCTACAGGTTCTGGGTGCAGGGTAGGCACTCTGTTGCTTCAGTCTCTGGCATGCAGGAGTTTTACTAACACTGTCTGCTGGTGAAGTGCTGGAGAAAGGCTCAGGAAAACAAGTAGCCGCTCCTCCTCCTCCTCGCTATGTCTATCAGTCAGAACTCCTGTCAACACAGTTATGAATACAAAGCCTTCTTTCAGGGGTGACTCTGGGGCACTTCAGCATTGTGAACTTTAGAGAAGTTGGGTCTCTCAGACTTCTCTTCCAAATGATACAGAATAAAACTATCTTTACAAATGCAGCTTTTTACTACTGGGACAGCACAGCCAGAAAACCTGGTCAGTTTGTGTTAGAAACCGCATTTGAGTAGCATGGAAATTTCTGAAGGACACTTCTCTGTGCAGTTGTGTTGGGTGAGGACACAGGGAGTGTTAAATAGCAGGCCTTTACCCAAATTTAACTTATCAGAATTTAGTACCTATAAGAAACCATATCTTAACACACCTGTGGCTCATTTTTTTTTCTTTACACCTTGTTACCTATGCTGTATTTCCTTTGCTCTGGCTGCAACAATCAGCACTAATGTTTTAATGTCTGAATTCAATCCAGGTTCAATATACACTATTTATGCCAAGTTACGTGAAAAAAAAAAAAAAAAAAGTGCCCTGAGAACCACTGCATATGAGAACTTGATAATAATATCCATGGATAATTATAATAAATGGCTTGTCTGAATCACCCATAGAATAGGAACTGAAGCAAGCCCTAGCAATCTCTCTCCCTCTTCCATCCACCACGCACCCTCGGCAGCTCTGCTCTTTTACCCATGACCGTTCAGGATGTTTTCTGGCTCCGTGACAGCATCGTGACTCAGGTCATGAGAAGTGTCAAAGATGCATTTCCTCGAGATGGGAAAAAGCAACTGATTTTAACAGCCCACAAAGACTAAGCAAAAAGAATAAGCCAAATCAGCATATTTAAGGGTAAAGATAAACCTTTTAAAAGATACAAGTATATTTTATTTCCAATCTTAATGCTTACGTTTCCTTCCACAAAGTGTTTACATTTTTCAGACTCCTAAAAATGCACAGTTGATTTAAATGCTTTGCTTAAGAATAATAAACTCAAAGACAACAAGAGCAGCATCCATTACTGCTTAATCAATCACTGATCATATACACAGGCAATCTGATCCAGACTGCATGCACGGGGGATCTGCCCTGGGTTCCCCTCCAGCAGCAGTGGCTGTGCCCAGGAGCACCCACCAGCAGGGCAAGCGGGAGGTGGGCGGGCTCAAACTCAGCGTGTCCAGCAGAGACAGCAATTGCTCCCACTGGACCAGTCCCTCCCTTCCTAACACAGAGCTTCACACGCTTCCACCTTCCTTTATTCCAAACTGTATTTGTCATGTAACAACTGCAATACTTAAAACCTCCTACGTTAGCTGCTATGGTCTCTTCAACAACGCTGTCTATCCACATAAAGCACAGTGAGAAGCCACAATGCAGTGCATCACTAACAGTGCTATTTACCAGTTTCAATTGGCAAGAACTGCAAAATCCCACCAAAAGGGATGTCCCTCATACTCACGATGTATGAGAAGGAAATACACCAGCCTGCCTTTAAAACACCTGGTTACCTAGTGAGATAGAGTCAAACAACGTAATTTTATTAAATCATTCTCAAAGAAACACTTAAAAATCTGGCTGCCACTTCTCCTTGGATTCCTTCACAGCGTTGTCCCCTAACATTTGACCCTATAGAAATGTTCTTCAGTTTGATGTTACCAAGACTGCACTCATCCATTCTGACAGGAAAACTTCAGTGGGACGCTCACATCTGTGGTAACCCAGCTCCTCTCTCCTTTCACCTCTTGATCTGTCTTTGGCATCGTGGTCTCCTGTGTACCCCCTATTACTTCCCCTCTGCTTGTCTACCCACAGTCTTTCTGAGACAGTTTGCTTTGACCACTGCTTCGGCATTTGCTGAGCTAAATCACTCAGCCACATGTTTTTACACTTCATATCTCAATAACTTCAATTCCCTTCTGATGCCAGTCTCCTTCAGCTTTCAATTTATCTGGAATACTTGCGCTACTTTTCCAAATGCACAGTTGCTCACCTAGTTGACCAAGGGAAGCCAGCTGGTGTAATCTTTTTGGATTTCAGCAAAGATTTCGATACTGTTTCTCACGACATCCTCGGCAAAATGTAGCGTGATGGGTGAACAACTGACAGGCCAGGCTCAAAGGGTTATAGCCAAATTCCACCATACTTGTGGGGTTCTGCAGGGATCCATTTTAAGGCTGGTTCTCTTTAATGCCCCAGGACAGTGGGGATGGCCCCACGTTCAAGAAACATTTGAACAATGTTCTGAGAAATACAGTGTGAATTTTGGGTGGTCCTGTGTGGAGCCAGGAGTTGGACTTGATGATCCCTGGGGGTCCTTTCCAGCTCAGGATATTCTATGATCCTAAATATAGAGGCAAACATACATTTGCCCCAGTCTCAGATCAGCACTGTTTACAAGCCCACTTCTAAAACACTTTATGTACAGACACGAACTTCCCCTGTGTCAGAATTTATCAGTCTACTTCCCACTTATCTGAAGGGAATGGATCTTTTCCTTCCACTTCAGAAGCTATCCAATGTATACCACCCACTTCATTCACTTCATTGATTCTCCATCCATTACAAAAAAAACACAGCTTATTTACAACCAGTCAGCTGCTAGGCAGTGCCCAAAGCGGTGCTTGGGTTGGCTGTTCACACCTATGCTCCCCTGCTCACACGTGTGTTTGGCCCTGCCGCAACCACACAGGGAGACTTCTGACTGTCCTTGCACAGCCAAGAGGCCTAGCACAGCACTGCGCCTTTCCAGACGGAAGTAATGGATTCTAAAAGTTGTTAGCAGAAAATTCCCACCAGGTAACTTTTGTTTTTCAATTGCCTTCAACCTGTACAGACAGACTCTAAATGAGCGTGTGCAATCAGAGGAACCATTGCAGGCAGCCCACTGCCCAACGGATTTGGAGGGTTTATGGGAGTAGCTCAGTGACTGAGCCATAATTCTTCCTGAGTTAATGAAAAAGCTCTATTCTTATGACATTTGGTGTTTCACACCCATCAACAAACAACCACGAGCACGCGTCAGAGTTTGCTAGGAGCCAGCAGCATAAAAAGACGGATGCATAATCGCACTTCAAATTCTCCTGAAGCATGAATAATTTCACTTCTAAAGCTGATCCTGCACAAGACGACGAACGGCGAGCAGAGTGGGATGCAGGAGGGCACGGCGTCGTGCCGGGGAGCATCGCAGCAGCGCTCGGAGCAGCCGCCCCGCTCGGATGGCCGGGGCCGCGGCGCCCCCTGCCGGCAGCGCCGAGCGGTGCGTCCCGGCGGCGCGGCACAGCGATGGGAGCACAGCGATGGGAGCACAGCGATGGGAGCACAGCGATGGGAGCACAGCGATGGGAGCACAGCGATGGGAGCACAGCGATGGGTGCAAAATGATGGGTGCACAGCAGAGCGGGCACTGCTCGACCAGACAGGAATAGTGAAGGGGTGTTACAAAACCGGGCCCGTCCCGCCGCACGCCTTGCTGTTCCCATCCATTTATAACAAATGTTTTCCGTAGATGGAAGCTGGGATTTGCAAAGGAGAAAAACAAAACCTTAAGAGAGGTGTTTCAAACAACCTTTCTCCAGAGCCTGCTCTCGAGCTAAATGCTGGAAAGGATCTGCTCTCCAGTGCCTTAAGTTATTATACAGTTAATTTTCTCTGAAACTATTTTTGTCTGCCTTTCTCTAAATAGGTGGTTTCTTAAGTGAGTGTTACTTAAAGGAAACCAATCTGTTTTTCAGGAAGGGCTGATGATGTCAGTGCTTTCAGCTCCGCTTTCCCATAAGAATTCTTCTACTAAAGGAGTTCCACTCTGGGAAATAGTGAAAAGTAACATGAAAATATTTAAAGCATCTCAGCCTGCATGTTTATCAAAGTTCCAGCTTCAAGCTTGGATTTTAATCTGTTGTGATCGTAATGAAGGACAAGTGAGAGGACCTTTTGGATACTTACAAGATTTTTCAATGGAAAATGGGCTATGCTCAAATATTCCTGAAGAGCTAAACTCGAGTGTGAAGGCAATATGCACAGAACAGCCTGTTTCTTCCTAACTCCAAATGGATGCACTGCATTTCAGCACAGGCACTACATTCAGAACGGAACGGCTGTGTATTATGAGCGCTCCTTCGGCAAAGCTGTCCCACCCAAATAAGTACTTCAATCCCCACATAAGCAACAAGACAAATCAGACAATATTATATTATTACCGAGTGCTTTTAGTAGCTGCAGGAGTGTAGCAAAAGCTCCAATGTGTGCTTAACTCACTATACTTAAAGTTTGTTCTGATTCTGGAAAATCCGGCAGTGAACAAGAGCAGAAGGGTCAGGGCAGAGCCACGCAGGCTTCAGGGCACACGTGCACCATCGAGGGCAGCGCTTTAACCGCTCTCTGCTCAGTGCACATCGTGTACCTGGGAGGTGGGCGAGTGCCACCTCCCCCACCTCATTCAGGTTGAGAGGTCACGTAAGGCTGCGTCTACTGCAATTCCAGCCCCACGACCAGCTGACGCTGTGACAGCCCTATCATAGTAAAAGCCCATAAAAGGATCTCAAGCAAACTCGGATATTACTGACAACGCACTCTGGCAACTCGAAGGAATGACAAAAACGTAACCTTGCTGGATTAACAGGCAGAAGAACCCAAACAAAATCCGGGTTAGCTATAAAAGGTGCAAGGACACATCTCTTCATCATCCTCTATTTAACAGTTCACTTTGTTCTGCTAAAGAGAACAAAGCCAAACTATGATTCATTTGGAAATGAAATCATCCCCACCCCCAGCGAAGGCTTACATTGTGTGGGTAAACAGTTTGTGGGGGACTCAGAAGGAGATGTAAATAGATTGCTTTCCTACTATATACACAGCAAATAGCTCCATTTTGAAGCTGAGGGGTAAAAAAAAACAGCAAGTGAGAAAAACGTTACAAAGCCTGAACTCTGAAAATATTTACAAGAACAAAAGTTAATCACAAGTTCACATCAATGGGTTATAATTGCTAATCAAAAAAGGAAGACGACAAGCCAGCGCTTTGCTCACGAAGTCCCCTTTGTTTGGCCCAAGGTTGCAGCAAGGCCATTGTAATGCTCGAGAAATAATAGCAGAAGGATTAGCAGCAGTTTCTGCAGCTTGAGGCTTACTCAAGACTTTGCAGATTTGAAAGGATGTAAGAAGAAAACCATGATGTCAAGACTCCACGCAACAAAAATCCTGCAGAAATACAAGCAGTTTGTCACGGCCCTTCTGAATCTGTGGTGCAGTCGACAAGCGACGTGTGCCCGCGTGTGCCCGCATCCTGATGCTCTCCGGACACATCCTGGGCTCCATGCTTGCATTTCCTCACGAACACTGCACTTAGAGGGACGATTCAGGAAAGCAACAGTAAGCCTTTCCTTTAGAAAACTTTAAATAACTCCACAAATAGGGAACGAGCGTTTATTATTCTTCAGCTACAAAATAGAAAAATCAAAATCTAACAGTTACCAAGGGCCACAGAGCAAGCTAGAAGTAAAGCAAGAATTAAACCCAGAGCTGCTCCTTACTGCTCTGCATATGGGTCCACGTTCCTGTCACCAGACTGCCACAACTCCTCCGAGCAATAATTTCACATTGTAATACGATAAGGAGCTGTTACAATCTGCGTAAACCCATCTTAGTTCACAAATTAAAATAATCACCACCGTCTCTGGCTAATCCACACACACACACACAACATCCCTCCCAAAAGCCACCGTGAACCTCAGTTATTTTTTTCTAAGTTGATGATAAATGGGTTTTTACAAAAGGCATATAATAAGGTTCAACATCCTGCCTGCCTTCTGTTAGTTAAACCAAAAGATTACTGAAATGAAAATGCAGCAATAACATTGCTAAAAACATAGCTATTTTACCAAATATATTATTTTAAACCAAACCATTTTATCTTTTTTTTTTTTTCCCCCAAATTTTTCTTTCTTAAAGACAAACTGCGAACTGTTTTGCTTTGTGTCTACAAACTCTTCTTTCCATTCAAAGCACCGTGGTGCTCTGGATTATCTCATTTAAACAACATGTGTCTAACATCCCACAGCTCCTGCACGCTCCCGTGCCAGGCCTGCTGGGTGCACAGGAGCTGTCAGTGCCAGAGGGAGCAGCAGCTGGCCCAGGAACACACCTGGTCTACGAGGAGGCCACGAAGTACTCTCCCTGTTATCTGCCCTCCAAGATCTGCTGTCCCCACAGCTGCACTTATGTGTGTCTGTGTATAAAAATGTGTTCCTTTGACTCAGAAATCTCCCAGAGATTATCACTAGCAGTAAAGATGCTGACTGTGACAGCATATCGTTGGGGTTTCACAAGCATTTCTCATCCTACTCGTAATTAGGGAAGAGGAACTGTTCCCTGTGGGTTTTAATACCTTTACACTGCAGAAGTGTGGCTAGCTGTCCCAAATTGATATTTAAACTTTCACTTCTGTGGAAGCTGTGACTTACTCTTACTAGAAAGAAGGGGTACGTTTGCAGCAAATTCTGAAGCCAAACAAGTGGCTTCCAGTAGAGACCGCATCAAAGAGGAGGCAAAAACAACAAAAAGGAGAAACTGAAGAAGTGGGGACAATGATGGATGCTGAGCCTTTTCAGAGGCTCCCTTTCACCACCACGAAAAACATGTCCACCACAGAAGGAGCATTTATAGATGCATTCTTTAGATTTCTTCTACTTAGTATATTAAGTAGTCACATTGCTAGATCAAAAAAGAAAAAAAAAGGAGACAAACATCTATTCCCTCAATTTCACACTGCCAAGTTTTCACCAGATGTCTTCATGATCATCCAGGCTGATGACCAATAAGAAACCTAAAGACCCCAAAACTTTCAGTTTAGAGTGGAAATTATTAACACACCACTGATAGCACAGTTTACTGAGGTAGCTTGTAAAACTAGAACTATCTTTCCTAAGTATTTATACTTTGGCTCATTCCTATAAAATCTGCATACCCCAAATATTTTTGCACCTCATTTTATGAAACTCAATTTTTAGTGGCACAATCTGCATGGGCAAATAGAAGGAAATTAATCGATTCTTGCAATCTCCAATAAATTCAGTGTTCCTGTTTTTCAGCTTGCGAGCAATTACTCTGAAGCTGGAAGATCATGAAGGTCTTTAGGCCAACAGGCCCAACGACATCTAGGAAGCAAATTCTCAGGGGTCAGGCAGCTCCACAGCAAGTGCTGAAATGTCTTGGGGACAAGGGCATTACTGACACTGGGGGAAAGGTTTCCTAACAACAC
This sequence comes from Numida meleagris, assembly GCF_002078875.1. NCBI lineage: Eukaryota > Metazoa > Chordata > Aves > Galliformes > Numididae > Numida > Numida meleagris. Next base: position 8,036,118 of record NC_034426.1, read on the forward strand.
AGCAGGGAGATAAAAAGAGCTTACCGTGGAGCGGTGAGCCTGAAGGACTGCTGGACAGGCCTGGAACAGGGCTACAGCGTCCTCCCTGTTTAGATGTCAGCTCTTGCTCGATCTCTTCCAACCCTGCGCTCTTCTGGAAGCGGCTCATGCGGTTCACCACCCGTGGTGACATGTGTGTTCGGACACAGGGCTGCCCGCCGTAAGGATTGATTGGAAAAACGTGGGAAGTGCCACGAAGCGTGCTGACCACCACCCAGCGACAGTCATGGCTGAAGGAGATATCCTGCACCTGGGACACGGAGAAGTGAAATGGAAATGTAGTCATCATTGCTTGTACGCAAGGAAATGACAAGCATGTTTTACAAGACAAATCTTTACTGGAAATGTTAATAAAAAGTGATTTTTTTCTCATAAATACCTTGCTGCAGAACAATACCCAGTTCCAACCCTATGTACTTAGCAAAGTATTCTGATTTTTTTTCTTATAAGCAGGCCTGAACTTACCAAAACAAACCAGGATGCAAAGCGCTACATAAAGCCACAAGAGCTTGGCATAATTTACAAATAGAATTTAGTTCTAAAAAGAACTGGGAAATCATTTCAATTACATGTTTTGTTATTTGTTTTCTTACTTTGAATTTTAGAAACTACCCAGAAAGGGGAAAAGGGAGGGATGAGAACAAGAGAGAGAACACATCTGAGCCTGATTTTGACAAACACTGGCACCCAAAACTGTATTTAAAGTTAAGAGAAAAACCATGTCCTGCATACCGTGTAACTTAACCAACCAAAAATCAATGGCCAGTATTTCCAAATGCTGTCTCTAATGGTCCCCTGCTACTCTCAGTTTGTCCATCAGTGGAACCACCATCCATTCAGGTATCCTGAGACTAATGCTGTTTTTAGGTTTTAAAATTTTGTCAGGAAGAAACTTAGTGATTCTGGCGTTTTTCAATATAAAATCACTCCATTTTATAGCTAAGAATCTTTATTAATCAGCTATTAAAGTCCCAGGAAAGACCCCAGTTAGATTTCTTCTTATACGTACTAGTTCTTATCCACCACTTGATAAATGCAACCCTTAATTTTAGCTTAAAATGGACAGTGTGGAAGCAAAAATAGCAATACAGTTAAATATTTTCTCTCATAGTTACTGCTTGCACAGATCTCAGATATGAAGTCCAGAAGGATATAATTCCCTTTTAAGTGTGCTTTACATAACACTTTGATGGAAAGCAAATTCTTGTTGCTGAAGGAATGCTTTAAAAGAGAGATTAAACTTTGTTTCCAGCCCCATGCTGGCAGACAACTCAAGAAAACAAGTAGTCTAGGCTAAAATGATTTATCATAGAAAAGAAGCCCTAAACCAACTCTTCCAACAATGTTTTTAAAGGTAAAAGCTGGCTAAAAAGATCCACACACACAAGTGGGATTTAACACAGCAAACAAACATATAGATGAAGGATTAGTTTTCTTTATATTATTATATAGCATAAACTAAATAAAATTCTTTAAGATTTCACTGAAGCCAGTTTTACAATACACTAGGTACTCAAATTGGAGTAAACACTGATAAAATCTTGACAAATATTCCAGAAATGCACTCCAGCTATTCCAGACAAAAGCAGCAAGTATTCATCAAAGTGCAAGTTTCCATCTGAGCCCCGAAGCCTTTGAGATAAAAAAAGGATTTCAGTCCTGTGACTCGTGACAAGATATTTGGCTGACAGACTGTCACTACACAAAATGCTTCATCGACATTAATAGATAAACTGAAAAACAGAGCTACACACCTGCTCTTTTCAATTACGGTGACATACCCAAACGATCTGCTAATGATACAGCTCCACAGTCAGCCGAAATCTGACAGCTTTAGCACTTTGGGTGACGCGGGTATTGCGGACGTAATGTCACCGCGCGCAGAGCGCCTGGCTTGCCTACAAAGTGCTTCACCTTCATGGATTGCTCCGAAAGGATTAGAGACCCCACGGGGATTAACGAGAGCCAAAAAAAGAAACCCCAACGCTGTGGGGTCTGAGCAAAGCTATGGCAGCAGGACTACTTAAACACTGGCAGTTTGAAGAGGCAACGTCTGCTGGTCCAAGTCAAATGTAAGAACTGTATACAAATTGCCACCCTCAACTATAACAGAAAGATCCTCGACACAATCAAATCATTAAGTCTGCTGGAATGTGTCTATCTCCAGTCCTCTCGAAGGCCCTATCTTTAATTTCTAACAGCATGAAGAACAGCCACATCTGCCTTCAGATGCTGACCTCCTGAACACACAACTGTTCGCCAAATATTTGGTATTCATTTTAGATCCAGCTTTAAATTAAGAGACGATAAAGGAAAAAAAAAATGTATCTCACTGCACTGCGTACCAGAAATGTATGTTTCCATATTAATACTCCGTTTTCAGCACGCATCCTTAGGATTACGTTGTTTAAAAAAATAAATACTCGTAAACACAAAGGCCCTGGCATATGACAACTCCAGCCAAGAAATTGGGAAACAATCGTAGCAGGATGTTTTTCCTCAGTGTAAACATTACTTAGAAAAGTATTCCTGATCTTCAGGAAGAAGGTGTCTGGAACACTGTCATCCAAAAGGTCCTCTTAAAATAACGGCCATGAACTCCACCATCGGACATGGGCTTCCATGGTCAACTCACAATAAACCGAAAGCACTGAGGCTAAGAACGGGTTTCTAAGACACACTGGGGGAAAAGAAGTGTTGACAGATGGGTGTGAAATGAATTAAGATCTCTAGGAACACACCTACGAAGTCTACTCCGCAGTAACAAGCTGTGCGTTGGAAGCTGCCTTTAGATCCAAGCATCTCCTACCAGTCTCAAAACCAGCCTAGTTTGACTTCCTCAGGTACTTGCTGAGCAGCAGTGCCACAGACAGTTCAAGGAGTTCATTCAGAAAATACTTCCAATTTCATGAGGCCCTGCTTAACATGCGTTCACATCAGAAGAGCACAAACCCTTCAGTGATGGGAAGGAGCCCACAGCTCCTTTTCAGCAGACCTGGATGACAGCAGTGGTCCAAGCCAGCACGAGAACGCGCGCTGCGGCATGCTCAGAAATCTCTTCAAAAATCAGCTGTGTGTGTCCATGAAAAGAAAATATAAATTACCATATCAGACTTGCTGTTATCCACCACACTGTTACTGTACACTGCGCAGAGTTCTTGACTGCTTCTTGTATAAACAAGCTGCACAGTGGCCCATTAGTGGTTTTCAAGTTTATGCTAAGCGTTGCAATTTATTGCTGTCCTTTAGGTTAATGGACTATTATTTCATGTATTTATAATATATTTCTGGATTTGTTGTTAATTATGATGTAATGTTTAGATACTAAAGATCAATCAAGACCCCATAGTGTTTACAGATATATGTTAATAAACTACAAAGTACGCTAGATCTCTCATGATGCGAAGTTTACTCTTTAGCTCAAGGTCAACCTCAGATTTAATACTCGTGTCTTTATTTCAGAATTTAATCTATCCTCTTCTGTCCACGCCAGTAAAAGGCAACACAGACCCGTGATTCTATTTATCTCAGGAATATTTAAGATACTTTAAATTGCAATACCAAGTAGTTCTGAGAGCATACCAGTGCTTCCTCCTGTCTTTATGACAATTTCTTCAGAGTCTGAACTGCGTGAGGCAGTAGGGCAATGCAATATACGGAGTCCTGCAAGGACAGGTCATTTACCGACAGCTCCACGGAAGATCTGCTTCCAAGACTAACAGCTATTTCTGATAAGACAAAAACCTGGAGGGAATTATCTGAACCCAAGGCTTCAAAGATGAGATACATTTACTTTTTTATATAATGGAAACCTACAGAAGTTTTTGCTTTCCTTCCTTCTTTATTCCCACAGCTTGTCCAAATATAAATACAATGTTAATTGGAGTAAATTCATTTTTTTTTCTTAAAGTTTAAGCCATAACTGGAAGAAAACAAAACGGAAGCAAGGGCAGCCCACAGAAATCTTATTTTAAAAGCAGTTGATTAAAGTGGGATAGCCAGAGGTATGGCTGATTACACACGGAAGCGCATGGGACAGCAGTGACCTTGTTTAGCACTACCCCTGGGAATGACTGACAGCCCAAACCCAGCCTCCGGATTTCATGTCTTCTCAAAGTTAATATTGTACTAACTTGCTGCACTACACTTATGTTTATAACATCCCCTGCTTTCTTCTGAAGGAGAAGGAGCTATAGGGGCTGTCACAGCTGCTGTGGGGCAGGGGCAAGCGAGCTGAATGCAGTCTGCAGCCCCCAGCTGTGACATGGAGCTGCCAGCGCGGGGCTCATGTCCTCCCTGTGCACATCCACTGATGTGTCCACGAGGCAAGAGTTAGAAAACAAAGCTCACAGCTCTGTACCACGTATTTTCATAGTAATTACAAGAAACAACAACTGAAAATCATTTCAATCTTCCTGGTGCTCTTCCTTCCCTAGTGTCTCCTTTTCAGGCACGGCAAATTACCCCAATAACAGTATGTATATTCCTGTGCATTTCACTGCATTAATTTGTATCTCAGCATTGAAGTGAAATGGCAATAATGCATGAGTAGCATTACTGCATGCACACCGTGCAATATCACAGAGAAAGCATACCATTATTTGAAGGACATGACTTAAGTATTGAACTACACTGAGCAGGGAGATAGCAGAAATTAAAAAACCAACAGTGCTATGCAACAAGAAAGCAGCAGCACTGAGGGATTGAGGGGGGAAGAGTCAAATTAAATTAGAGAATTGTTCTGCATTTGACTTTTTTTGGTCAAGAAAATCACGGGAATGACAAGACAACAAACACAAACAAAAAAATAATACAATCACAGTCTACAGAATCTGGTTTATCAGACCCACACGGACACATCCCTGCCTCCCTCAGTGCTCAGAACTGATTTCGACCCTACAAAGCCCCACAGAACCTGGGCACGCTGAGCCACTCACACCAGGTCCCCCAGGCACAGGAGCTGCTCTGCATTAAGCAGTGACATGGAGCTTGGCTCTGTGTCCTCAGACAGCTGAGCAGTGGTTTTTTCTCTGCTTCCATCAAAGACTGATCACCTTCTCTAAATCAATCTTTATCATTTCGTGACTCTCTCAGCTTTTCTAATAATTTGAAAATCTCTCTTCCAGAGACTATTTCAATAACTGCAAATACATAACCATGTCACAAGACAGGAAGAGGTTTCTATTAACCATGAAGGTTGATATCCAGTGTTTGTTAACTAACAATGCTTCACTACCTGGGCACGGTGCGCGGAACAGGTTTGACGAATCCCCATGAAATCACACCAGGAACACACGCTGCATTCTGCAGAGAAGTGCAAAGCAGCCCGTGTTCTGGGGCAGCCCATGCTGGAATGTTTTTATCATTCCCTCTGTTTACCTCTGCTGACTGCAGTCAGTTCTAGCAGCAGTTGGAGAGTCAGAATAACAAAAGTCTGACAGCGTAAAAGATTACAGAGGGCCCTGGCCAGCGGCCCACTGATGCTATCGGTACGTTTATTTGTTCTAGGTGGAGATAATACTGTTGTCAGGGATTTTTTTTTCTGTTTACAATTTCAGATCAAAAGGAAAGGATCATCAGGTGACAGTCTAACTTTCATCTGCAAGTAAATGAACTTCCTCGCCTCAGAGCACGCTATACCTTCATTAAAAGCTTTCTAACGTGCTCTTGGATAAAAATATGAGTGCAGTAAGTGTTGGCTCACAATGCAAGAACTGCAAGGCAAGGCAATGTGTCCTCAACCAAGAGGTGTGCTGCACACGCATTCTTCCCTTTGCAGCTGAACTGCGTGGTGTGGATTCCATAAAGGCTTCTCCCTCTGGTCTGGCTAAATACAACCAGCACTTGGAATGGGCCTTCATGATGTGACACAGTGCATCAAACACGCTGGGTTTTGTTCTCCTCAGAAAAAAAAAAATCTAAAGCATAAGTAGGTCTTAAAGACTAAAAGATCTTAATCCAACGTAAGTGACAGAGTGGCTTCTGACTGTGTTTGCAGAAAAGTAACTTGGAAAGTTGTGACCTTAGGACTCCCATCACTCGAACCAACAAAGTATCTGAGCACTTCACATTCTTTCCAGGCTGTTGTCCTCACAATTCCCTCAGGAGACAGAGGTCTATTTTCCATCTTAACCCATCTTGATCTCGGTCACACAAAGAAGCCAGGGGCTTAGCCAGGAACTGAGTACAACTAATATATCTAACTCAGCAGAAAGACACGTTGGTGACTTAGAGACACTGCTCGAGTGCTGCAAATCCATCAGAAAACACCATCATTAAATCACAACGCTTGCTTCTTTTTCTTTAATAAACATCGAGCAGGCAAGGCTTGGTGCTGCACCACTTGAGGTGCTTCTGTGTACGAGTGACATGGTGGGCTTCCCCCGGGTGGAGGCGAAAGGGGCGGCCCTGCAGGGGGGGACGCTCTGGGGCTGATGCGCGGATTCGAGCGCTGCTGTAACTCCAGATGCACCCCTCAGCATTTGGAACGTCGGTGCATACTGTTCCCAAACTTTTGGTCTCAGCGATGCAAAGCTGCTAGAACCATCACCGCTGAGCCAGTGCTTTGTCCATCAGCTAAGTAGTTTTGTAGTATTGGTGGCAAGCGTTTGCTAAAAACACGCTAACGAATCAAAAAGCAAGAAAAAAAGTCATGCATCAGAAAGAGGGGTGTGTGGGGAAATACACGGTGAAGCGCTATTGGCCAGAATCTCACATCATGAAAGCAGATTATTTCAGTATGGATATTCAAACACCACATATAACAAGGACATATGATGACGTTTAAGCAATTTATAACGGGAACTAACTAAACAAATTCTGACACTGATAATCACTCATGTCCATCAACAAAAATTAGAACTTTTTATAGCTCCAGTACAGAAGGTGACCTTTAAGAGCATTGGCCTTGATTCACAATTAGCTTCAAACCAGGGGGGAAAAAGTCTGGTTGCAAATGTATAAATGCTGTTCTAAACAAGAAAAGAGGTACAGAGGCTTCCATGTGTCTCTCGGAATATCTGCAGTGAGAATTTTAAACTGAGCAGCCTCCAAAATTCTTGTCTAATGCTACTCATACATGAAATTTATGAACAAAAGAACAGCACCACACACTGCCCTTCTTACTACAAAACTGAAAGCAGTGCTATTCCAAAAGCAGAAATACGCATCGTGTTATGTAAATGTTTTAAATATGTATATTGAGAACCCTGTATACCAATGTGATATTGTTGCTGGATAGTTCAGTTATCAGGGGATTTGTAAAATCCATCAATATGCATGGGACTGGCTAGAATTTTCTCTGTTTTATACCATTCCAAAAGCGATACTGTTCATGTCCCAAATGAAAACTATGTGGCAAATGTGGAAAAAGATTTACTATGTTGACCCTGAGAATGTTACCACAATACCTTCACACAGACACTAAGGCTGTATCCCAAAGACCTGTATCCATAAAGGTTTAGACTCAAAACACGTAATGTTTGCTTTCCAGTGCATGCCTTTAAAAATAAATTTATCAGCTATAAAATACAGAAGAACGTCTTTGTTCCTACTGACTGGAGTGATACGCTTTGCCTTTGAATACTCATTATAGGATATTCCCATTTTTTTTATAAGAAAGCACAAGAACAACACACTGAAGACATTATATCACATAATCTAATAGATAACAAAGTATATGTATACACACAGATCTGCAATATTTGCCCCTTTTTATTTATAAAAACCATTTACGAGATAATTACTATCTGTATTATCCCACATAAAGAACCATTTTGTTTCCCTAACTTCATCTCACTTTTCAGGTTGGCTATTCCTTCCTATATGGGAAGGAAACCATTGCCTGTAATAGTACTTACATTTTGCCAGCACGGTTGCAGAAGCCCTTTTAAACAACCAGGAGATTAAATTCACACAGATATTGAAATATTAGCAACCTTTACTGCATTAAATAAAGCTGTCACCTTTGTTTGCTACAGGTAAGGCAGAAAAAAACTTAAGGGCAACTGAGCAACACATAGAAAAAATGAAGGTTTGAAGCAACTGCAATCAGGGTACCACAGCCACCCAGGCTTCCAGCGTCAGGGTCATAATCACAGAGCCCGAGGCTTCTCCCTGTCACACTAGTTTACATCTGCCAGACTGTCACAAGTCTGTGCTTTCAGTGTGTAATTGCATCAGCAAGTGCAATACTCATTTCTTACCCTCTGGTGACATTTTTATTTATGTATTTAAAACAGGTTCTTCAACAGTTACTCAGTGCTACAAAGGTGAAGCTCTCCTGATGCCTAAAAGCAGTGCAGTGAAGGATCCAGGCATAATACACTGCTCTGCTGCTATCACAGCAATGCTAGCAAATGGGGACTGAGTGGCAAATCTAACTTTAGTAAGACAATTTACTGAACGTTTTTAAAACGTACATTCAGGCCTTTTCACCTTATTCTAAGCTAGCCCAGTTTAATCTTCCATCTTTAGGAATGGGATTCAAATTGGCAAGTTAAAATTGTATCCCTCCAGTCTCCAGCAAGTTCCCCCATTTTGCTGAAGTGCAGATAAAAGTTAATTGCAGTCTTTGGATTAACTTTTGCTTTCAACTCTCCAGTCGCCTTTCTTTGGCTTTTACCACCAAAGCGAAGCAAACCCTGACAGTTGCTTCACAGGCACTAGACAAATGTTACATGAGAAAAGGTTAAGTACAAACACAGCTAATAATCTGGGCTCTTTGGATGTAGAGTCATATCTGAATAAATCTGACAGCACCTCATTGTAAAGGGCAAGAATTTATTATTGTCCAGGTTAAACGCTATGCTCTTATCCTTTTTGCGGCTCTAACATAAGAAAGGCTCTTTCTGTGCTGAAACAAACATTAAAGTGCCAACATACACAAAATGTATAAGGTGTCTGGGGATTATTCTTCAGCAAATAGTTCAACTTACTTTGGCTTCAGTCTCTCCCCTGTGAAGTGTATACAAATGATGGACGGCACTTTGTGATGATGACCAAGGATGTGTCAGTATTTGAAAAACATGGAAATCATGGCCTAACGTGTCAGTAGTGACCAGCAACATCCCTGGGTAAAACAAAACAAAACAAAAGAAAAAGAAAAAAGAAAAGCACAAGAGATTAATTACTTCAAAAGAGGCTTAAGAACGTCTATCTAAAAAGCTGAAGTGTTTTACATTGTGCTTTCTGGAAACAAAACAGTTGCAGAAAAATTACTGAATTCAAAGGGATTCATTTCATAAAAACGAAACAGAACTTCGGCCTACACCATACAACACCATCACTGCTGAGGAAGTACAGTGCAAAGCTACAAAAGGCAACTGAGAAACCTGTGAGCATTTCAAGTAACACTGTTAGTTACACCAATATGCAGTACTGAAGCAATGAGCACTGCAGGGAATCACCAGAAGTGCTCTTCACAGTGAAAGAGCCCATGGACAAAAGACTGGTGTTTCCACAGTCATTAATTTTGCACATAGAAATGCTACGAAAACACAGCTAAAACAACCTATACCAAAACAATCCTGAAGGAGCATCTTTTTACAAATGCACGTGATAGAAACTGTCTGATTTATGGCTGGAAAGGCAGCAAATCAGAGTTGAGAGCTTTCAAGTGAAATATTAAATTAGGTACTAACTTCATTGAAAACAGGTCACTGATGGATGTACTGAAATGATTAAATTAGAAGACCAGTAGAATCACAGTAACTTATATGTGCTGTTTACTTTTTCTTCTTTATATGTCAGTCCATAACTCATTTTATAATTTTCAAACACATATTTAAAGCCAGCATGCCATTATGTCCTTATACCAAACAAAGAAATATTTTTGCCCACAGCAGTATGGCACTATAGCATAATTTAAGACTACAGTAAACAAACTTCATATTTATTTTTCTGCATAAAAATGTCCTTATTAACTTGCTTATTAATGAAATTAAGTCAGTTATCACCCCAAATAAACCTCTAATTTTATCAACTTCATGTGCAAAGCAATTTAAGCATGTTAATAGCTACATTAAAGCGCCTTCTAAATATTTTTCAAAGTATCATATCTACTAAAGAAAACCAAGATTTTTCTGCACAGTTCAAGTTGCATTGATTCTCCAGTGAAAACATGACCAAAACCTTTTATTGTATAGCAAGAGAATTTAGATCTCCATGTTTTACCTGACTCCTGGTCAATGGACAAACAGTTGTCTTATTTCTATCATAAAGGAGTGTTCACATTCTCAATTTGTTTACCCATGACTCCGTGGTTCATATTTTTTTTTCCCCCTCTTCTACTCACTGCTGCCAAACAAATGTATTCAGTACAAATTCCAAAACCCCCACACGTTATCACTGAAGCCTGGTATACGCCACTTTTAACATTTTAGAATTAGACTGGGAAAAAAAGCAAACTCACATCCTCAGTTAACATGAAGTTTAATTAACCTTTCAGCGGAACCGCTGGTACCTTACACCTAGGGCACTACCCTGAGTGTTTTCCCTCCTTGATAGCCCTGAAATCTCTCTGCCTTTAAGCTCAGATTGGAAGATATCAGCCAAAACATTGATGTTCTGGACCCACCAGCATCCTCCAGGTACATGGACACTAACACAGCACCAGCATGGACCCTATGGGTGACCCCAGTGCCTCCATTTCTCTCAACCACAGCTCTTACGATAGAAAGAACTTGTGAAGATCAATACTTTTGAGAATGAGTCGTGCCAACAGAAAGGCACAGAATTGCAGAGAAATCTAAATTGCATTTGAGACAAATTTGCCTACGAAGCTCCTTTTAGCTTGACCACTGTGCTGGTGGGGCTCGGGCAGAGCATGAGGCCACCCACCTCGCTCACAGCCATTTATTTCCTCAAAACACACATACGCAGAATCTTAAATATCTTAAACCCGACCTCAGCAAGATTCTCTCCAGGAGACATACTTTTACTACTACAGGCTGCTGCCCCGGTGCCGAGTGTTAGAAATGAAAGAGAGTTTGTTACGGAGCTAAGAAATCCATGAGTGCATTTGGGTATTGTGTTTGGGCGGTAAGGCATGTGAGTCGAGGTTGGTCGGGATGTTAATGTTGGCTTAACTGGCAATTTCCTTGATTTGTAGTGACTGTTGATAGGAAATACAGCTAAAGTTGCTTAAGTGCAAGTGAGCCAAGACTTTAGTGTGGGATTATGCACACAATTTGCATTAATTCTGTTCTGAAACATCACAAGATACACTTCCCTCCTAGTGAAGTGTGCGGTCCTCGATAATATATAGCATTTCCAGTGGAGAAAATTGGAAGCAAATAGAGGGGTTTGTGTACTAGAGTTAGGCTGACACTGTTACTGGAGCGAGGATATTCCAAAAGACCTAATTCAAAGTATTTATTTTCTGCATCCCCACGCCTGCCTCTCCTCACACATTAGATGATTTTTCAGCGAGGCTGTGTGCTTTCCGTCCTCTTGACCTCTGCCTTATTCCAGAGGGAAAGGAGCCCTGGAGAAAGAGAAGCTGAAGGAGATGCGCCTGCCAGGCTTCTCTCGGCAGCCAGCAGACGGCCTCAGCAAACCTGGAGGTTTATTTCCCCAGAAGTCTTTTATAAAAGGCACAAGCAGAAAGCACCCAGAGATTGGAGCACAGCATTCTTCATGTGTATCCCATCACACGGCACAGTGCGATCATAAAAAAAAATGGTGGAATGAGCCAACAATCTGCCTGGGAGCTGGAGACAGAAAGCTGCGTAATAATTAGGAGCCAGGGAGAACGCAGGAATCACCACGCCGCATTGTCCGTCACACCTCCCTGCTATTTAGTTATTGTTTCCAATCCTGGCTGGAGATGCAGGTGTCTGCAGATGGAGTGATAAACCCTACAGCCCACAGGCCGATACAATCTCGCCTTGCTCCTTACAAAGGTATTTTTCCAAATCTCTAATTTCTATCCACATAGTGCTAGGGTGCTGTTCGGGAGCATACGCTAACAAGTAGAGCACCTGTCCATCCTTCGATGACACATGAACAAATTAAGCAGCAAAAAGCCCCTGCCTATCTGCAGTTCTGATCACTGCCCTACGATGTGAATACTGCTTGATTCCATATTAATGTGTTGTCCTTGCCTTGGGGTTTTTTGGTTTTGTCTTTTGGGGCATTTTTTTATTTTTGCTAGCTTGAAGGAGTACAGAGGTGAAAGAGAATGTATTTGTGGGTGGAAAAGAACTGGCTTAAAAATAAAAGATGGGTGGTATCTGATTTGGCAATTTTGCATGTCTAATCTAAAATCCTTCTGTCACTGTTGGGAATAAATGCATTGTATTAGATGAAAGCCAAAAGAAAACAGGCCCTTCACTTCTATTAGCAATTATTTCTTCAGAAAGCTAATGGAGAAGATTTCCTACAAACATTTGCATTTGGAAGACAAATATATACTTGCAGAGCTGTGTCAACACTGAGATCCCAAGCACAATAGCACAGGTGCAAAAGAATATCCATTTATAAAACAGTATTTTCAAACACCTCACTACTGTTACTCAAACACTGAATCCCTGATGTTTTAGAAGATGGGAGGTGGGTTTTGGCGTGGTGTTCTCCACCTCTCATTGCTTCACACAGAGAACCACAGCTTTTGATTCCTACTGCACGGCGATGGTGTTCCTCTGCCCACCCCGTGCTGCAGCACTGGCTGACACCTGACCTCCGGACACAGCACCGACCTCACTTTCTCTTTCATGTGCAGGAAGCTTCAGCTCCACTTTCTCAAAGACCTTGTGACAGTTTTCTCAAGAAGCTGTTTAGACGGAAATAGGGGTTAAAGTTGTCATAAGCTCATTCCAAAATGTTTTCTCGTACGATGTGCTTTATGTATGAATAACCATAGATGAGAAGTGAGTAATTCTCGAGGATTTCCTGCTTATTTTTCAAACTGGCATTAATCCCTGGTTAACAGATAACATCTGAAATCAATGGAACATCTTGCATGTACCGAACCCACAGAAGTCTATGCACCAAGCAGACAGTAATTAGTATGCATCTCCCGGCAAAGCTGATTTTTTGTAATCCATAATGTGAGGTGTACAGTTAGTTTAAGTTAACGACTGCTTTACTGTGTGGTTTTTTCAAATCCACAGAGATGATTAAAATCCAGTTTAAAGGGACCTGATGTCCTAGATGCAAAAAGAATAATAGAATTCCTGCAGCTTCGTTTTACCTGACAGACACATCTGCCTTAGCGTAGAGCTTCCTGCTTTTCCTGCATTCTGTTTGGGAAACGATACGCTTCTTTCAGGACAGAAACGTTAAAAAATACAGCGAATACATGCATAAAAGGAAAAACCAGTACAGATGTAGACTGTGGGTTAAGAGCTATTTATGCAGTATCAGAAGACTAAACCAGACTCTGGCCTGGCCATAAACTAAGCCCACGCCCTAAATGAGGTGCCAAGCCACAAAAAGCATTTGCGTCAACTGGGAATACAAGGAAAAGAAGGACTTCTAATTATAGGGCCTGGAAGCGGAAGCCCAGAGTGATTAGGAGTTGAGGCGCTGCTGTATGTTTATCTGGGAGCTTCCTCTCGCTAGCTCTCAGCCCGGGTTTGATAGATGAGGGTTGGCCTAAAGGGTGGGATTGGAGCTGCTGATGGTACACAGAGTTCTCCACAATCCGAAGGAGACGGAGACAGAATACTAAGGCTTCTGTGGCCTTGTAGGAACATAACTCTTTTCAGCTAGGCGTCAGCTGGTTAGCCCAAAAGGCAAAATTAGAGAGCAGCAAATCTCAGTTGGGTACTTGCTATAAAATCTGGGAAACCTTAGCAGCCTGAGCATCTCCACCACATCCTATTTATAACACCTATCGAACTGCATTGTTGTTTATTATATGCATACAAATGAGATGTGTACAATTTCACCTTGGGTTTAGGTTTCATGAGTAAATTCACTTTAAGTAATGTCATCTTTCAGAACAGCAGTTTTTTTTTTTTTCCTCCTTCCAAAACAATGTCATTTTGTAATTGCACGCTGAAGAGCTCAACAGATTGGAGTTGCACTGGATTTGTCCTAAAAACACTAAGAGCAGATTTTAGGAAAGCAGCCATACATACCAAGCTTACATGGTCTGTTTCTATGAAACGTGTAACCTACCCATGAACAGTAGCTTTATTTCTGCTCACTTAATTCTTCTCTGAGGCTGATACTAATCAAAATATATCCAAATATTAGTGCTTCTGAGCCTGTGCATGCTTCTGAGTGTAACACAAATGCCATCTCTACAACATTTGGTCTCTGAAAACTGAATTAAATACGGAAAACCTGACTTTAACATCAAAATTCACTAAGAAAAATTGAGTGCATAAAGATACCCAAATTAATTGACAGTATATATTAAGAAACAATCAGTGAGTCAGAGAAACAGAAAAAAAAAGTGATCTTGTAACTGAGTGAGTTAGTGAGCAATCTGGCGATTGCTATACACTCTCACACTCTCGGGACAGTTATATATTTAATCCAAATATTTGGAGTTTGAGGTGGATGTATGGAATCCGCCAGCCCTTTGCTATGTCTCCCAGGCAGCTCAGCAGTACGCTTTATGGGCTAGTCAGCAGTTTCAAACACTACAGCTGATGGCCCAATAAATACTAAACCTCGATCAGGATGGGTTTCTCCCTCCCCAAGCTGAGGAACGCACACCGAGGGCAGCAGAGTAAATGAGGGAGAAAGATCAAAGGGAGCAGACTCCTTTTCTTGCAGCCCTGCTTGTAACTCCTCCACAAGGGACACAAATCCACAGCCACCACTGTTACGTTGGTGTTTGGGGCTTTGCTCCAGTCGCACAGACTGCAGTAAACATTGTTACTGCTGCAATATATTATTGTGTTTTTCTCTTTTAATTGGAATTACAATGAAATGAACGTTACAGAGGGAGGATAAAATCCTGACCTCCTTGAAGGCTGCAGAGCTTTTGCCACCACATTCAAGGTGGGAAAAAAATTGACCCTTTTTATATATTTGTGCGTCTTTAATCCTAAATGACATTAACAACTCATTAACAATGCCTGCTGTGCTAAATGACTGTTCCGATAATAACTTTAACGTATTTTAGAATTAATTACAAACCTATGAAGTATCAAAACAGAGTATATTCACCACCAGTGATACCAGTGAGCAGATCAACCTCTACCAGTGTCCACACGTCTCTTCAATATACTCAGCATTATATTGAAATTCACCTTTTTTACCTGTGACTTTGACAAATTTTAATAAAACGCAAGATTTCTATAAAAAGGCGGGGAAAAAAATCTATACAAAGTTAGTTGACCATGTAAAGGTGACTGAGAAGCAACCTCCAAGAAATCATGAGATTTTATGCGCTCGCATGAAAGTAGCTATGGAAAAATTAAATAGATTATAAACAATGCTAGGTTAGGACAATTGCATATTTTTAAGCTTAAAGAAACAAAGACCTAAAAACTCCTTTGATCCTGAAGGTTGGGAATCTGAGACTACAAAAAGCACTGAAACTTAGAAAAAAGGACAGAAACAGCATATAGTGAAAGATGGGACACCAAGATTCTCCTCTTCAAGGCTTCATATCAAAGGGAGAATTGCTGGCAGCAAGGGAAAAAGCTTACACATGGTGGATATCGATTATTTTTATAAAAGTTCTACCTGCAGTAAAGAATAGATTCAAGCACTCCATTCCAGCAGTAAAATATTTGCATGAAGATATCAAACTGAGAAACATTTCCTGTGTTCTTCCCCCTCTCAAATATCAGAACTCTGAAAGAGGAAATGGGCTCTATTCAAACTTTCTAGGAAATCCTACTGCTACATTTACTGATTTCTGGCTTGGGGGTAAATTTCAACAGTTTGAGTCAAAAAATAAAAGGCAAAATAGAGAAAAAATAGAGAAAAAGCAAGGAATCATTCTGTCACTGAAGAGCTACCCCTTTTTTTACTCCAGATGACACATCCAGGAGGGTGATGTTCCAAAGTAAGATTCATCTTACCAATTTGTTAAGAAAGCTGCAGTCATTACAGGAGTCCAAGCACAGATGAGGTGCTGGCTGCAGGCAAATCAGTGTTTAGTACATCAGTTTGCTATGATAACAGGCACCTCCAATCCTTAAGTAATCTACATGCTTAATAAAAGTCTGATTCCACAGTTTAGGAAGTAAAAAAAAAAAAAAAAAAAAAAAAAAAGTTAAACTGTATGGCACTATCAATGCTTTCCAACAATCAAATCAGGTATTTTTCTGCCCACTTGCTCCGATCAATGGGAAAGACTTCTGCAGGGACATTTCAATTTAAACCTCTTTAACTATTAACTCAAGGCCACCATCACATTTCAATATAGAACATTTAAATAATCAGAGGAATTTCAGGTCCGTTAAAGGTGCAGTCAGGCATCCAAAGGGGTATACAGCTTCATCTGTTTTACTGCTGGTCCAACATTAATTTTCTCATTATTAATGGACGGAAGAACTCTTTTGTAGCCAAGGAAACATAATTATTTAAAATTCAGATGCGTTGCACTTCACAGCTCTCAGTCACTAAACTGGTAGGAGTAACACTTTTGGAAAGCAGATAATTTATTCCTCACATTTTAAAGAAAAACATATTTATGAAGAATAGCACTTTCAGCCTTTCATTACCTTATTTGTAAACTTTCTCTCTGACATTTAAATGGCCATAACTAAAGAACAACGACAAAATCTAAGTACAGAAAGGAGCTGGGTCTGACATTTCATTTCCTGGTTCCAGCAACGGAGTCAGAACCAGGGATCCTATGTAACATCCCTCGCTGACACGGAGTTGCTGCGTGACCTTCAGTGGATGACAGCTTCTCAATCTTTCAGCTTACCTAAAATTAGCTTTCAATCCCTAACATTACAAGCCTGGATTTCTTACAATTCCTTTTCAATGTACCTTTCTTTTTAACCACCCCTACTGTAATAAACCGGATTGCAATCACAGCAATAGCTTTGATTTCTGCTCTTTGTTTCCTATACTGTTTGCAAACTTTTTTTCTAGCCCCTTCTCCTTGCATTGCTGGAATTACGCCACTATTCATTCAATTAATTACCCACAACTTGAATAGTCTCCCACTTCTTTTTCACCGAGAACTCCTTTCTTCCTCTCTTAACCTGTTTCTTTGAAATCTTTGTTAACATTAATAATCTTGCCCTTAACTCGACAGGAATCAAGTCTTACTTCCAATACCTTTCCTGCTGCACATACAAACTTTCTTGGTCCAAACATTCATCCTGTTCTGAACTTGCAAGGTAGCTGTATGAATTTACACTTCTGTACATAATATGTATTTACTGTATGTAATAGTATTGATATATATTACTTAATATATTATTAGAATGTACCTTCCTCATCCCATAAATTCAAAAGCTGTGCTACTACCAAACTGAAAGTGTATTTAGGTATTGCTACAGGAATGTTTTATAGTATCTCCAGCTTCTTTTTAAGAGCTTACACTGAAAAATGTTGCTTTTAATTACACCTCCTCAGATGGTAAGAAGAACATGACAGGACCCTGCAGCTGACAAACTTCTGTGGACACATGTAAGGTGCGTACAGAAAAGCTTGTACTCAAACAGGCCATCCCAAGAGAAGACCACCACTACGCTTCTGTAACAAAACGTCCTTTCCAGGGGCTGTAAGTCTAGCTACTTGCCTCAACAAAATTGAAGCACAAGCTCCCAAAAAAAGAAAATAAAAAAATCCAGTACCGGATAATTCTCATCTTTCCCGGCTACCCACAGCCACCTACTGGATTTCATGCAGATACAGCTCTTGGCAGTGAAGCCTTCCCTCCCCAGCATAACTGAGAAACGAGACAATGCCTACAGTAACAGACACAAATGATTTACATTTCAAGTAGGTGCACGAGCTTCTGCTCTTAACTCGACTCCCAAACCAATCCTCACGGTGCCTGACTGATGGGGGACAGCAAACGCAAACACTTGAAATGGGGCAAAATCTGGAAGTCCTGCATCAGTTACCGGCTTGTACCATTACAGTTCCTCTGCAGCTATGATTTCCCGCAGGAATCCATGCCCAGGGCTGTGCCTGCCACCCAAGGGAGGCCCAGGTGCCAGGCAGCCAGTGGGAGCAGGGCCCGCTGCCTCCACTCAAGCACAGCACTGCTGATGAGCACGGGTGGAAAAGGGAATTCAGGCCTAAGTGCCATTCCCCATTTTGTCTCTCCCAGTAGCTCAGCCTACCCTCCAAAATTATCCACTAGATCGGTGTGCTTAACCTCATGCTTCCACAGAATGCAAGTGCAGAGGAAGAAGATGGACAGACGATGTTCCTCAGAATCAAACTTGACACATCGATATGCTCCAACTTAAGGAACATACTTAAAATGTAGGGCTGACTGCTCCATGCTTTTATCTATAAATTGCTAAAATGATTTTTTCACATTCCCCTCACTTACACTTAAGCATCGTTAAGACCTCATGACTGAGGAGCATTACAGCAATCAGCACGGAGCTCGCAAAGTGCTCTGCTGCGTGGAGGTTAAAAACAACTGATAAGTATGGTAGTCCTGCAAAGGTCTGATTCACATTATCTTCAGCTAAGGAGAGCCTGGTTCTGCTCCTTGGGATAAGCCAGAAATTGTTCTCCACTTATGTAAGACTATCCCAATTCAATGGCACAGAAGAATACAGAAAATCAAAGGCAATACGGCCACGTGATTAGTTGCCACGGCGGATAGCTGGCATCGCTCTAACGCTTGTAAGGAATGGTGCCAGCTTTAGGAACAAAAATTAACTGTCTCAAATTTCTATAAGAGCTGAGAGGCAAGTATCTGAGCAACCTGGCAGAAACACAGCGTACTGCCTGGAAAAATGCTACCAGAGTTCAACTGGAGGCGGGGGATTTTACTTCAGACATCGAGGTTATTCACCCCGACACCCACTTACAGCACGAATCCAGCAGCCAGAAAGCGAGGAGATTTCTCAGCTTTGTAAAGCACATTCTCTTCTTGCCTTACCGCCGCTGACTCCACCACAATCCTGCCTGAGAACTTACACCGCCAGAACGTACAAATTAACTGCAACAGACTACAAATGACATTTCTACCTAATTTTCATACGAAACTCTCCTTCTGCAGCCCACGCCACGGTGTAACGTACACGTGGGCTGCAATCTCCCCTCAGTCTTACAAAGTCACTGTGGTGAAAAATAAAAATGAAAAAACAAAAGCACACCAGCAAAGCGCTAGCGCTGCCTGGGAAGGAGACAGCACAGCGTGCACTGCCTGCGCTCTCCTGCAGCACCCTCCGCTCACAGGGCTGCTGCTGGTGCTGTGCTCCCACAGCGTACGCGTCAGGGAGAGCAGATGATATAAAACATACCTTCCTCTGCAAGCAGGAGAGGAGCCGGCCCTTCCTCCCCTCTGCAGGGAGGAGAGAACGAAACTTATTGACCCATGCACTAGATAAATGAACAGACTATCCATTAACCAGTGAATTGCAGAGAATGAAATTATGTTAGAGACAATAAAATGAATATGATTTTAAAGTGTTCATTAAAACTGTCACCAACAATCTGAAATTTAACCTATAAACCACAGCTATCATTCATATAACATACAAAAAGCTTGCCAAAAACCATCATTAACCTGTACAATGATCAATAATTTTGACATACAGTAGATTTTGTTTTAAACCGAAATACCTATAATTGATTATAAAATATTTTCCTAGACATGACAAGAAAGCAGCTGAGCCTGGCCACACGTTCATTAGCTGAAAACCTTAGTGCTGGAGAACGTGCAGCATCCAGGTATCAGCAACAAAATCTCCGCAACTGGAGAGCACGTTCTTGGGCAGTCAAAATCCAGACAGAAGTTGTACCAGCAGGACATACTGCATTTCAACTGAAAAAAACTTGATTTTATCAATGTCTATTTGATTAAAGACAAAATGTTAAACATGGAGGGTCAAAATGCTGATTTATTAATTACACACTACCAAATTCTTATTCTCGTTTCGGTGTATCTATGAAAAGGCAATGTGGGGGTAAAATGCACTCTTGTGTTAAATCTAGTTGAATCAAAACTCAAGTTAACCTAAAACGAGAATATTCACCTTTGTGCTTGATATTTCTATACATCCTACAAAATCCTAATTATATGACTCCAAACCATACCAAACAGACAGAATCTACCTGTTAGCTCTAATGTTGAATGTAAATATTGAGAAGTTCCTTTTTCAAATAACCTTAAAACCCTGTCCCATATCTTGTAGATGGAAGATACTACAGCCGGAAATGTATTTTGTCTAAAGGAAAAAAAAAAAGTAAAAGCGAAAATAAATAAAAAAGGTACAGAGAATTAAAAACCAGAGGGTTTGGAGCAGCTGGGTTAGACTCAAAGGCTGAGCCCGCTGCTTCCCAGCACGTTTACAGCCCAGCATCATTTCAGGTCTTCACATTAGGAAGAAGGTGAGAAGAACTGTTATAATTTCAAACACTGCAAGATTTGTATTAAAACCCTGTATCTGTGCAACTTCCTGAGTTCCAGTAATTTACTATTCATCATCTTCAAAACACTAGTAAGACTATACACTAAACACCAAAACGTTCCACATTTAAATAAGAAGTTAAAATAGAAAAGGAGGCTTTCAGCATCACCGTATATAACACTTTATAAAGTCTGGCGTGTCTATAAAACGTTCTGTTTTCCAACAGGGTGGAGGGGAAACTGTATTACAGTTTATCCTGAAATGTGCCTAATAGAAATGGTAATATAATGCAAAACCCGATCTGTATGGAAGTGATTTCTGAAACACTGATCTTATTTCCTTCCTTATGGATTCTATTTTGATTGCATTATCTATGGTTTTACAGAACTTGCACAAGTGTGGACAACAATGTATTTAGTAACTAATATTCAGCGTGAGCACAAATAAAATGTCTGTAATTTTCTTTTAAATGCGCCGAAGTAAAGACAATTTACCAAAATAAAACCGCAGCCCCGTAGTCTCTAAAATTACTCTTAAAAGCAAGTGTAGCCATTTCGATAGGATGGATGGATGTGTATAATTTACACACAAGTTGGTTTTAATTATCACAGTTCATAAAGGCCTTTATACCTCAGATCTGTCAAAACGAACGGAGGAATTTTGTTAGTTTTCAACGTGGTAAGAATCTATAAAAAGATCCTCCCTTCCAGCCTCCTGCAGCTAAGATCCTTCAAGCACGTGCAGTTTGCTGAAAGAGCTCTGAAGCAGATCCCGGATTGCACGATGCTTATCGGCTGCGCGATTTACAGACATTATGCATCTGAGGAGTCTCACCAGTGGCGACTCCGTTTCAAGTCTGAGGGGACTACCTCACACCACCCAGATCGTCCCGTCCGAATCACAGCGCCGAGCCGCAGCGCTGCCTGCCAACATCATAAATGCTGCCATTAAAATATTTGTTTTAATTCTGACCTCAGAGTCACAGCTAATAAACAAGAAAGGCAAGGAGAAATTGAAAAACAAACTAAATGCAGCTGTTGGACTGGACGTTTCACAACGGCGTATAACTGCATCCTTTAATTTCACGTCTATGAATAGAAGCCATACACCACAGCCTGCGTGCAGCCAGTCCACCAAGCAGCGTCTGCTTCTGAGTTCACTTTGCAGCGTTATTCCGTCACGTCAATTTCACTGTATTTTTAACTTCTCCTTCGAGATGCGGTCTGTAAACAATGTCTGTTTGCTGGTGGTTTCTCATTAGAACACATTCGAGCAACGGACGGCATTTGTGTCATTTTTCCATCACCTTTCTCACACACAAGGGGCACAGAATTTTTTTGCGGACGTACAATGTGTGCTTGCATGTGTGTCAGCCCGGAGCCCATTGAAGTGTGTCCAGTGACTGGATGATGAATGCTGCACAAATGATGCATTACGAAACCCCACAAAAGAACGAGATACAGGGGAGCGCAGCACAGAGCTCCTGCTATTCCAGACTTCCCCAAACTCACTCATGCACCTTTAAAAACAAAAGCATGGGTGGTTGGTTTTTTCTTTCTTTTTTTTCCATTACGCCTTTATAAAAATCCACGCAAATAATTTGCCAAAATGCCTAGGATTAAAAATATGTACTAGGTAGAGAATCAGGAACCTGAACATACTTGAAAGTAATCCGTTCAGAAATGGTAGAAGGAGGCCACATTCTTTTAAAATCGTACATAAAAATGAAGAATCAGGTGAATAACAATTAGGATAGTATGAAAACTGCGGTTTCCAATTCAGTTTGGAATATATTCCCCACGTATAGAGGAACAGCATAACAATAATTTGGAAAAAAAAAAAAATGTATACACTTTGATGTGCTTTTCAAACATGAAACAATTCTCCCCTGCTCAGTTTTCAGCTTCTTACATGAAAAGATAAAAAAAATAACATCTCATTGCCCTCCAAAACTAAACGCTTTCTTTCTTTTCGGGGTGGGGAGCAAATGCGCATTGAAAAATAATAATAACGGTAACAACCATTTCTTTTAATCGTGGAAATCCAAAATCCAAATAATATATACCCTATGAAGTTTGTGTTTGGGATGGCTTACAAAACACGAGAGGCAGCAGTCCTCACGCCTCCCAGATCACGTTTCGTCTTAATTCTCAATCTGGGATACTTGCACCCACAACTTCACTTGAGTCCCAAGACCCTACATGAAAGTAACACAACAAATGCTTTGGACCAATATTAAAGGGAATAGCAAAAAACCCCAAAACGCTTAAATGAAGCAGTACACAGAAATTTCCATAGCAGCTCATGCCAGAGGTCTGTGCAGACTAGTGTATTTATTGACTTTAACAACAGTGACTAACAACCATCTCAATGTCTACGATGGAAGAAAGTGAATTAGTTTTAATGGACTATGGCTGACATCAGAATTGGTGAGGTTTTTTCCTCCTCTCTAAGTTACAACATCAAATAATACAATATAATGAAAAATGAGGATGTTTGTACAGTTCTTTCAGTCTCCAGTCTAGACGCTCTCTATTTTAGATTTAATCCAGTTTATCATTGAGCAACTGATTCTAATTGGTAGCATTTAATCCTTTCCTTTCCCTCTTCTCATTTCCTCTCCCCATTTCAGACGCTGCATACACTTACAATTCCTGGCAGACCATCACCAAAATGTTAAAAGCTTGGAGGCTTTCCTCAAATTAAGTAATCCCCTATAGTGTATTCCTTCCTTTTGTGAACTTCCAAAATTTAGTCCGTGGCATTTTCATCCAGAGCATACATAATAAACTCCCCTTGATTTCCATTATGCAGCAGATAGGATTCTTCTGTGATACTGCACTGTGACATTCTGTAAACTGTTTGTGTGGTTTGTTGCTGTTGTTTATATGTATATATATATGAATTAGTCTCCTAATGACAAATTCATGCACAGAAAAACTTCCTAATAACCAAAGGAATCTTGTGAGAATTTTTATCCTGAGTACATTTTAAATATGGTTGAAATTCAACGACGATGAATACAAAGCTAAGTGTCAATACTGCTGTTTTCTATAATATAAAACTGTTCCAGGATGTGCAATTATTACTGTTCATACGTAACTGGTGTCTTTAAAATCTTACAGTTCTGGCATGCAAAATGCTAGATCACCACTGGCGGATGGGATGAAGACTATGTGGTCCCATTAATCACACTAACAGAGCATATAAAACATTCATCAAAAAAAAGCAATCATGCAGATGACTTATTTGTAACTCAGTTTATCCAGCGACATCCTAGGTTATTTTTGTGTAGCCAAGGTGCACTGGCTGCGATCCTACAGAAGACAGCCTTGTTCCTGGACCCACACTGAAGCTGTCCACATTTTTTCCACAAAGAAGTGTAATTAGGGAAAAAAAATGATATGTACACAAATGAATTCTGAAAAATTCATCTAAATTACCTGAATGCTAATTAGCAAACTGTACTACATTTTTGTGTGGACACTGTGCATCATAAACCAATCTTGAATTAATCTGAAAGTAAATAACCTTCACTTAACAAAAATAAACCACGCCAATACTACCGCTGAGTAAAAGCACCCACATAGAAGCTTAAAGTGATTTTCATTTAATAAGTGAATTCAAGTAACCATTCTTAGAGTCTTTTTGTGAGTATAAGCTTCTTGTTTCCGCTACATCAACATATGTGCCAGAGGTACAGGATTAAAGTCCCCAGTCCATGAGTATTACTTCACTTCCTTGTATTACTTAACTCTCCACTTGAAAGGTTTTAATAAAAGTCCTCCTAGAAGTTGGAAGCCTTCTTCCTTTGTCCAAAAATGAAAGAGTGGACCTGATGCTCTTACCCCAGCCTGCAGCATCTGCCTTTCCCTGACACCCACAGTGCCCCCTGCCTACGCTCAGGAACGTTATTTCAGAAGTCTGTTAGCTTATTAGACAACTGGCTTTTCAGAGCAGTCATAGACATCATTAAAGGAAAAAGCCACCTGTACGCCAAGTTTACTCTGTATTTGCATCTCTCTAAAACAGAAAAGAAAAAAAAAATTCAGAGGTTTGTCTTGAATCTGAACAAAAGGTGGATCTAAAGAAGTCGTTACAGAAATGTCTCCAGAGCACAATGAAATACTGTGCAGACACCTCTGCTTGTTCCTTCATGATTTGGCCTTGTAATGCAGCTGATGCCAAAGGCTGCACTTACAGCAAGTTCTGGTTGCCACTCGACCCCGCTCAGACATCCACACCAATTATTTGCCTTGCAGAGGAATAAAAAGGAATTCTTTTTGGTTTCTAAAAGAAAAACTGAGGGAACTCAAGACTTTGCCATTTACTAACATCAGCGAGTCACTTTTCCCTTCTGTTGGATTTCATCCCTAAACGAAGCACTATATTACTCCTTTCCAGGAACTATTCTAAGAACAAAATACGTAGATTCTGTCCTGGTAATTCCTCACAATTCATTGTCACATTCCTAGCAAGCACCTTGTTCAGAATGCAAACATGTAGCACCAACCCCCAGCATTATCTGACTGGGGATCGATACCTTCGAAACGTTCGTCGTGGCCACGGCACTCAGTTCCATTGCTCTGCTACACAGAAATCACACGTATCTGTATTTTATGTCCACTGAATGTCACTTGCTTCCACTATCAGTGGTGGGTTTTTGTTTGTTGTTGCTTTGTGGTGGTGTTTTTTTTTTAAGATAATGTTTAAGTTCTTACAGACCTCAAGAACCCACGAGCCCTTCAGATGAGACATGATGAAATCAAGATATTTGATCAGACACAGATAATAAAGCAGTTCACTAAAATAGATCACTGTCTGCCTTTTTGGCAGCAGCTTGCACTCGCCATGTCCTATTGCAGCTTCACAGACAGCACTTTGACTTATGAGTAAAGGTGCTTTTTCAGCCCAACCGGCCAACAGAAGATGACAGTATCAAAAGCCACTTCTTGTTTTGTTCTGCTTTGTAATGAAAGCAGCTGACTGGCAATACACCACGACATAATGGATTAAGATGATGTTACAATACTGGCTTCAAATGAAATTCTGCCTTGAAGCTAAATAAAGAAGCCAGGATACATTGTGAAGTGCTGCTTTCGTACTGGAAGCAGCTGAGGTAATGGTTTTCAACTGTTCCGCTATTGCTCTGTATCCAAGACATGCAGTATGATTCAGTACCTTGCTGTGAATCATCCCCCCAACAAATATCTCATAACACACGACTTGCAAACTGTCAAAAATAACGGATTGGAAAAAGCATCTTCCCTTCAATATCTTATTGCACCATTAGACCACAGGTAACTAACAGTCTGCTACATTACATGCAAAGGATCTTACTTCTGGTACCTGAGTAAAGCAAATGAGCCAGATTATGATATTAGCAATCCAATAATATGCAAACATATCCTTCAGTTAAAAAAAAATTAATTTGCTTTTGCATGAACATTGTTTGCCCTACATTTATATAATCATAAAATTGTCTTAAGAAGACATTCAATTAATACCTATAAAATATTCTGATTTAAGCAGCATTTTTGCTTAATTAGCATTACTTGACTATCATATTTATTACCTTCCTGCCACACTACAAAGCAAAAATAATACTGTTCTGGAATTGACATAGTTGATTCTCACTTATATTCAAAGAGTTCCACAACAAAATCTCTTAAGTAACAGAAGAAAAAACGAGCAGATGAGAATACAGTTTTTTATGTCAAAAACTCACAGTGAAAATGCTGCGAACTGCACACAACTACTAAAGAGTTCTGACATAACAGATGGGATGTCAGAATAAGACCAACTGGTCACTAGAAGTGAAAACGTAAATGACAGACATTTAGCTTTATTCTTCAAACTGTGACTTCATCCCCAGGATCCCTGTGGCATTTGCTACATTTTAGAAATGGTTAATTTTGGCCGGAGGAAGCTGTTGATTCACTGGCCATTTCTTTCACTACTACTGCAATCAACCAAAACAATTTTTGCTGTCTTAAAATGGGATAATAAGCGTGTTAGTTGCCAAATGAAGATTTATTAACAGATGAGACCTCTGCTGCCCACAGTTATTCTTCACTTATTGAGAGGAATAGGTATTTGTGATGAGTTTCTTAAAAGTATTTTCAGATTAGAGATGACTTTACTTAGAAGAAAGAGGTACAACTGCAAACTTTTCAAGAACAAAACACACAACATTGCTTTAAGTTCCCTTAGAAACCAGTGTCAGTGAAGTCACTCATCTTTTTAATATTTATGGAGTAGTATAATTTAATAAGCATGCTGATCCTCTGGATACCTGTATGTCGGAACATCTGGATGCCGGGCCAGCAGGATACTCAACAGAAGAGATTTCCTTAGTGCTTCTGCTACATGTGAATTGCTAGACTCACTTATACCACAGCATAAAAGCTATTTCAGTTTGAAATTTGTAGAAGATTCAAATTAACCAGTGTATGACATTAGACACTGAACAGAACCGGTCAGTTACAATAGCAGTACGTGTATGTGTGGTTTGCTTTTTTAAAAAAAAAACAAAACAAAACTACTGCATTAAATGAATAAAGTAACTTACCACTAGGGTTAAAAGCCATGCAGCAAATAGGCTTTTCATGTGCGGGGAAGTGGGCCACAATACCATCACTGTCAGAGTCCTCACTGACAAGTACCTGCATAATATTAATGGAGACACGGTAAGGTTAGGAAATAAAAATACACTTAATTGAAAATATCACATTACTGACACAGGATTTGTTTTATAGGATACACACGGTGGAATGAACTTGAAATGTGACTGCATGTGAACTAAATACAATCTTCTGCAATTTTTTCAGAGAAAGAGTGAGAAACATTCAAGTACCTTACTACCACCAAGGAAGGATTACGCTCCCTATTTATTCATCCTATTCAAATAAGCAAAACTGGAAAACTATTACCACTTTGCTACAGTAAGTATAAATGGCTGCACAGAATCTGAGCCTGTGGGAGCAGAAGAGAAGGCACAGGGGAGACCTGACAGAGGCTTCATATACTTGAAGGGAGATTAAAAGCAGGAGGAAAAACACTTTTTACACAGGTAGGTAGTGATAGGACAAAAGGGAACGGTTTTAAACTAATAGAGGGGAGATTTAGATTAGTTGTCAGGGGGAAATTTTTCACTGAGAGGGTGGAGAGGTGCTGGCACACGCTGCCCAGAGAGCTGTGTGTGCTCCATCCCTGCTGCAGGAGTTCAGGGCCGGGTCAGATGGTGCCCTGGGCAGCCTGGTCTGATGCCTGATAGAGTGGTTGGCAGCCCTGCCTATGGAAGGGGGGCTGCAACTAAAAGTAGCCCTGGTGTCTAATTCTTTGTAAAGGAAAAGATATTCTTAAAGTTATGGAAGAGAACCAAAAGATGCGAGGATCAAACATATGCAAGACCTTAAGAAGCATTTTACTCCTTGGTTACATTATATTATAGGCTAAATGAAAAAGAGCAAGAAAGATCTATCAGAAAAGTACTTAAGAAAATGGTATCTGTGGTAAGCAAGAACCACCTTCTTAATACGGAGACAGTAAGTGCAAAATTCCCCATTTCAAGTTCAGAATAATTTGTTTGCTGCTTCCAAAACAATCCAAAATGTTTCTAATACTTCCTATTCCTAACAGATATCAGAATAATTTGAAGATATTTTTATGCTTCAAAAAGAGAAATCATCTTTAAATGTTTAAAGAAGTCACGTAATATGGATGCAGAGCCTGCGCCTGACTTACTTTAAACGTTCCAACTGCTTGGCACTGTCACATAAGCACAATTATGGTTTTGCTTTCCGTTGTCAGCATTCCGTGCTCATTCCAGAACCACTAACCAAAGGGTCTGGAGATCTTCCTAAGAGCTTTTCAAAGAAACTGTGTTCTTTTCTCAGGCTTGTATAAACTGCTATAATAACTTCTACACATCATCTTTGCACAACTTCCACTTTTGGGTAACAAAGACTTATCTTAAACATTTCACTAATTAAAAATACATGATAAAGTAGCATCATAAAACCAGCCGTACAAACCAAACTGGAGGGTTTCTAAACCCAGTCTGTTAAACAAAACGACTTAATCTAAGAAATCCAGAGATGTGTAGGTATCAGCAGCATCTCAATCGCTGCTAAAGATTCATAACACAACGTGTATTCTATTTCAGACTGTAAAGTGGATGGATTCTGCATGTGCTTTGTTGTTGTTCTTAAACTAATGATAACTGCACTGCCCTTATCATCACTGCTTACAGTCACCTTCCTGAAATAACATCTTCCATGGTTAAGCTACAAGTTTTTCGAAAATCTCCCGTTTTCACTATAGGAGCTGATTTTCAGATACAGCAAACTTATTTTAACTGCACTACGATTCCGTTGTTTGTGATAGGAATAAAAGGAAGAAGAATGTACTGGCATAACATCCAGGTGAGCTTAGCCAAGTCCAAACAAAACAAACAAAAGCAACAACAAAACCACTTTCCTGACTAAAAAACCTGGAAATCCTTGGATTCTGGAGAATTCAGCACTGCAGTTGTGAGCTCCCTAGCACTGTGGCCAGAGAGTGCAAATACCTGGTTGTGAGGCGCACAGATGGGAACACACTGTGCAACACAGCATGAATTTAAAGCAACTTTCTTCATATTTTTAAACCGAAATGAAAAAATCTTTGTTCCTGGAGCAGGAATGTATTTCTATTAAATCACCAACTTGTACTTAAATCCTCAGACTGCTCTGAAAGATTTGCCGTGCCCTTTCCCTACACTTCTGCACTGGAGAGTTAGGGCAAACATACATCACTTTTTACAATTTCAACACTACAAAGGATGGGGGAAAAAAAAATATCAGAGGAACTGCAGCAGTGGACTCAGCACACCACCAACCAGAGCCCCTCTGGACGGGTCCCCTCCAGCTTAGAGCCTGCCCAGCTCTAAAATCATAGCAGAGGTTTTTACCATCATATATAACCTAAAGAAAACAAAATCATGTGTAGGTAACACAAGGTGCTTTATACCAGAATATACTATTTTCTGCATTAAAGATCTTGAAATGGATGTAACTGCATCATCGCAATACTTGTCCCTGCTCACTGCAGGGGAGTTGGACCAGACGACCTTTAAAGGTCCCTTCCAACTCCAACAATTCCATGAAATAGTGCAGATTTCATGCAAGTAGGGACAAAGACTGGAGCTGTATAGTAACGGAGGAGGTATTCAAGGCCTCTTCCACACAGCTTCACAGATTTCAGAAAGCACTCTTGATGACTGCTAAGTGCCTGGGAAGGTGCTGGAGAGAACGGCATCGGTGGGTAGCGAGTGGCACATAAACCAGTGCTGACACTGCACAGCTTGCTCCTTTTGACCAGTTCAAGGCTTCTGACCACTGGAAAGAGTGGAGTTGGACATTTGTCTTGGAAATAAAACCAGCGGTACAAATTGCCTAATAACATGCACACGTTCTGTCAGAGATCTCAAAGGAAGCAGCTTGTTCAGTTTCCCAAAGCACAGAGGAGACAAATCCCACAGGAATCCCAAGGCTGCAATTTTTTTTCGGCCCAAACAAGCTCTGTTCTCCAAGGTAGTGGCCTCTTAACCACTGTGCTATTAACAGCAAAAGGCCCTACAAAGTCCTTCATTGAACAGAGTTCATAAATCTTTGCATTACACTTATAATTGCATCATTGCTGAGGTTCTTAAGGATGCTCAAGTATCTTCCTTGCAGAGTTCCCCATCATTACTCATAGAAACCCCATTTAAAAAAAAAAATAAAAAAACACAACTGACGAGAAACAACCACCAAGGCTCTCCTCCCAAGATGGAAATCACCACTGCCCATTGCTGATGCCCAAACATTGTCTCATTGAGAGAGCTTTCAAGAGGAGCCCAGCCTTGGCTGGACCCACTGAGCTCTCATGCCAGCTCTGTTCCAGTCCTGCAGAGCACTGAGGCTGGTAGGAGATGGATAAAGTCCTCTTTATCTCACTCTGAAAGAGAAACAGACATACACCTACGGGATCATTACATCTGCTATCAGAAAGCAGTGTTTGCACTCGGGGCAGGAGATAGCTTAAGCCGATGGTTTTTTCTCCTATGCAATATTTTTCTTCATTCGTTGCATTTTCCATGCTGCTGAACAGAAGCCACTAGTAATTATGACTTCAATTATTTTAATCCTTAGAGGCAAATTACACCACTTATCCCAGCAGAGACATGTTTTTAAATAAAACATGAAAGTAACCCAAATAAAAATGGACACAAATTTAATCACACAGGTCCTACTCTTAATAAAGTTAAGAAAGCATGATCTAAGCATCATAAAAACAAATAACTTTGGCAATATTTATAAATATGAGTATTATATAATAAAGAGATCTGTGCACATACACTTAAGATCTCTGGCTGATTTACACAGCTGAAGATGGGGCAGTGTCCACCCCAGTTCCTATGGCAAATGCACAAACCCCAGCCCCCCTCCAGCTGACCTCCCCAGACAGCCTCCTCCAACATATAGCCAAGGTCAAACATCAGTGGAAAAGGGCTAAAAGTGATAAATCTGTGGCATTAACTACTGCACTCCTTTTAATAGAATCCAGCATAAACTCAAAACAGCCTCATGCTCAGCCTGAACCATTTATCTGAGACAAAAATGTCTTCTTGACAAAAAACAGATCTCCTTTAATAAAGTAAGGCAGACAGTATTATGCTCTAAGGGAATCCTGTTGCTCTTTTTATATTTATATATAAAAAGAATTCTTCTGTAATACACGTAGATATAAAAAGTGAACAAAATTGATGCCAAATATATGAGCATTAGAACGTCAAATTAGCTTTTGTGAAAGCTGTTCTTCTAAATAAAAGCCCTGGTGTTAATGATCAGTGGAATTATGTATGTAGTTAAACTTTTATTATTGAATACACTTTACTCTTTTAGCTTTAGAATGAGTTTTCACTACAATTCTTGCTCCTGATAAGCATCTTTACTTGGTTCAATTGTTATCAGCTTCTCACCAAAAAAAACGAACTTTTGAAACTGCAGCTGTGTACAGTTTTTCTGAAAATTCCTCTATAATGCAGTAAAAAGTTAATAGGGAACAAAAAAAGGACCAATCACGTTTTAAAACTGAAAAACAATAAGATAACGCGTTGATCTTTTTAAGTTATTTTTTAAAATATTTACTCAAATATTTTCCACGCGCGGTGAAAGCAACACCATGATGCACCATCGACCACGTCGCTCTGTCACCAGCATTAAGCACCAAGTTCTGTCGTTTTTAAACGGCCAAATATTTCTCTGTCAACTAAATGTTGGATGTTTAACAGATTTACATTCCGTCACAAAACTGGAGACTTTTGAGAAAGGTCATTATTGCAGCCTACATGTGGGTGGCCTGCTTGATGAATTAATTAAGGATACAGAAACAAAGGTTGAAAGAAAATAATTTTCCGTTTAAACTCAAGCCACTAAGGTCTTACACATTTAATTCCAATTATTGAAGAAGAGGACATCTGTACAGCTTTAGCTTTATCCATTTCAACTAATTAACGGATTCAAATAAATAGTCATTACGTGTAACTGAAAAGTTTGCTAACACTTCATTAGAAGGAAGTTTAAACAAGCGCACAGCCCTGTTAACATACTTTGGTTTACCACAAAGTTACTTGGGCATCTCAGTAATTATTTTTACTCCTTTTACAAATATATCATGACAGCCAACTCCAATACTTCAACATTCCTATGCATTTATTTAATGCTCCTTACTTCAAATTTTCTTAAAGTGGCCCCAATTCTGAAAGTAGGAACTATCAAACAGTTGTGGGGCACAAGATCTCACTACATCTACATTTGTAGACAGTATTAAAAGTATTTTCCCCACAGATCACATTAGGAGACATCCGTGATCTTTAATGGTGTGCTTCTTCGGAGGTAAGCTAGTATGTCAACCTATGCCACAGTGGTGCAGCACACTCCATGAGGTGTACTGAGTTCCATCTTGCATTCGTTGCATTGTGTATCTTTGACATGGCAGACTGAATAAAGAAATGGGTGAAAACTTGAAGCTGTACTTAGTCCTTCTGGCCCACGCACATCCAAACCATGGTAAACCTGCATAGCAGCACAAAAATCCACCCTGGTGAAAAAGTGCTTCCTTCTCCTTCAAAATGACACACTCACTTGCCTTACATTTGCTGCTTTTCTTTTCCATTTTCTTTCTCTTTCAAAAATGTCTTTCTTTCCTATTTTAGCTATATATTATATCTCAAAGATATATTTTATTACTTGGAAATCATTTTATTTCATCATAACACCCAGGCTGTGCAGGTAGATAGAAATCTTTATAGACATAAAGGAGGTGAGGCATCCCCTGGACATTAGGAGTCAGCTGATAAGAAAACAGCTCTCTGCCTCTGAAATTCCCTTGCTTAGGCTGCCAACCTCTGAAAATTATGTATGTGCACACACAAATACATTTACATAGTTGCTGGGCGAACCTATGTTGCAAGAGATGAAAGGTTTTCACACTGGAAGCGCAGTCCAGAAAACATATGGAAGGCATCATTACTTCTTGCAATTCTCGTACTTTGGGTGATCACTGGCAGCAAACCAATTTGCCACAGCAGAGTAAAATAATCTCAGAAATTCATGCCATGAAAAAGAATCAGTGCAGCTCCAACAGCCCTACAGATTTCACATCATTATGATGCCCAGCTGCCATTCCATGTTGAGGTTTATGTGCAATCACATTCAGTGCAATGAGATTGCTCGCTTCATTTAAAGGTCAGACTTGCTAAAATGCTTTCCTGAACCAAAGTTTGAAGCAATTACGCTATAAGAACGAGCCAGGACTACCCAGCTCATACCAAGATGCACAGCTAAACAGTGGCGTGTCATCCCTCACAGGCCTGCACAGGATCACTGCCAGTCACCTGGGGACAAATCAAGTTGTGTCACTGGCAAAGCCAGGGCCTGCCACCTCCAGAGCAGGCTGCGTGCACAGAACTTACATTTCTGCACGGCAATGGAAACCACCTGGCGTGAGGGACAGCAGCTCCATGGGACCACGAGCATGCACAGCGCTCCTCACACTGGGAGGTTCTTGACAGGGGTAGGTTGGATGACAGATGTTATTCAGAGCATATCCAAAATGTGTTTATTCTTAATAAACTTTCTCTTTCCTAGACCTACATTTTAGTATGAAAAAAATAGTAAAATGTCTTCTGTACCATGAAAATCCAACAACGCAAAAGAAACTTCTTTTTTGCAGAAAAAGCCAACAACATTAATTCTGAAACTGAGCCTTAGCACTGAAAATAAATGATTAACTTAATACTATTTTAAATTTTCAGATAACAAAAATATGAATCTAAGATGTGCAAACAATTAGGGTATCTAAATTAGAGCCTCCTTCCCTGGAGACTCAAGACCAAAATTATTTTACTAGAACTGATGGTTTATTTATGTTACAGCAGCATTATTTGGACAAGGCAAGCGTTATCATTTTTACAACTACTTTTCCATAGTGCCCTCTAGGCTTGATAGCTCCCTACTATAGTTAAGGTCAGAGGACAAGTTCATAAAACCTTTAAATCATACATAACAAGGCTTAAAACCTAAGATATATCATTTTTTTCCCTAGGTATATGAAGAAGAATCAAAGCACAGACAACGACCATCAGAAATAATGACTGCATTAAAAAAGGCTTCATAAGAAATTTATGAAGCAGAATTTTTCTTTTTCTTTTTTTTTTTTCTGGCAGTATAAGAAGAGTTAAAAGACCTTTTTTCCAGGAAACAAAAAAAAATCCCAAAGGTCAGACTTATTGTAAGATCTGACCTGGTGAGATGTTAGGTGAAATACATTCTTTTTCCCCATTCTCCTCCTCTTTCTTTTTTACAAATTTTATTGTAATTTTGCAAGAAGGGCCTCTGATGTTATATGAACAATCCCCATTTGGTGCTACATTACTTGGCTAAGTACTTCCAAAATGAATTCTCAGAACAACTACTTTTCAAACAGCACATTGAGGTTGTTTGGTTTATTTGTTTGTTTGTTTTTAAGAAGAATATTCTGTTTTCCTTTGAGATAAGAAAAGAACGCCATTTAACTACTGACTTGTCACTAATACCTTACTAAATTATCTGCAATAAACACCACAAACACAGGGAAAAACAGAAGTTAAAAGAAATTGTTTTTTTTTCCCTCTTTTAAATTCAGTAAATGTAAACATTCAGAGGAAAAAAATCTTACAAAAGAAATGAAGTCTGTGAGAGTCAGTATGAACACTGTCTCCAGGACCAGACACTTACAGCTGAAGTGACGGACATAAAGAAGCAAAAAAAGAAACAGATATCTGCTGTCTACCAAAGAGACAATTAGTTCAAAACATCCATTTAAAGTCTGTGGGACGACTGGACGGATTTTTCAGTAGATAATTTCGGCTGAGCACTGCACTGTATGTTACTATTGAAACGCTGCAAATACCTCACAGAACAGCACCATGCTTGATTACATCTTACTGCATGTAAAATGTAATTTATGTAAAATTATAAGCTTTTGTATTTAAGATCCACCTTCTTTTTTACAACGGAATTACACAATTCACCGCATTTCTACACAATCACATTTTCCTGCCATATTACACATTAATAAATATAATCAGACCACATACACATTTCAACCGATCAGCATAAATCAATGTCAATTACCAACAAGTGTTAGAGAAACAAAATCTGACACTTCACACTCGATGTTGTCAAAGTGCCATATAAATATGTTCTAAGGACAATATATATTTTGGCGTAGTTTCAGCCCCAAACAGGACTTTGTCACAGCTGTGTGTGTGCCTGTAAAAGTTCCCGACCAAGCGAAAAATCTCATTTCAGAAGCATAAGATACATTTTCCTACGACTTCTGTCAAAACAAATCCTCATTCTGTTTCTCTGCAAACTGCATTACCTGTCCTTCTGCCACGGTCTCTGTATCAATGATAGTGATGACACCAGGCACCAGAGGACTCCGGCGAACATTGCTATGAGCTAAAATTTCTTCTTCGGTCGCTCCCGAAGGCAGCGTCCCTGTCAGCTGCGTAACGACTTTCCCCACCATCGTGAGCCCGGTCTTTATCGTCTGTAAAAAGAAACAGAACCAGTAAATAATGTCTAGGGCTCTTTTGTGGATCTACTTTGATTTTTTTTTTTTCCTCAACACAATTAACATTATAACTAGACCGCACACACACATGAGAAGCACACGAGAAATGTTTTTGTTAGTGATACTTTAACTGCAAGATGCTGTGTGCAAGAGAAATCCCTTGAAAAGATTTAGCATCCTACCAACTCGACGTATTTGCTTTTATTTCTGATGTAAATGCTTCCAATACACTCTCAAAAAAACCCACAAAACTTCAGTGTTATCTGACTTGATGTTTTTCCTTTCTTTAGCTTTTTCCCCTTTGCTTCATCATTCAATCCTTCTAACTGCCCGTGCTCTGTACCCCTTGGGGTAAGTTCCTAAGAGCGCTACATGCAGAAACAGCTCCTGCAGTAATGGGGAATGCTGAAAATATCCTCCAGTGCAAAACACAAGGAATTCAGCCTCTGATGGACATGACAGACATGTCGTTTTCTCAGAAATTACGCATCTCGAGGCTTTAAAACTGAATACGAGACTCAGAGCCAACGAAATTAAAGACTCCGACCTCGAGGTGCTGGGAAGGACAACTCTGCAGAATGTGCACCCATCCCAATCACAAATAGCTTTCCACAGCCTGCATGTTTTCCAGACGTGGAATTGAAAATATACTAATGGCACTGACTTTTTTTTTTAATCTAAAGATGCTGAAGATTTTTTATTTTTTTATTATTATTTTTTTGTATTTCGGGAAAGTGAGACAGCACACACATTCGAGAAAATACATAGATTTAAAAAATACGCCAAGCACAACTTGAAATTATTTTCTCCTTGAATCAAGGACTGTGCCTTATTTGCCATGAAGAACTGTCCAGATTTATTATGCAATATAAATAAGAAATAGAAAAGGAGATCAGCACGGAATGACACTGTAACAAGGCAATTCTTAACTAAAAAGACAAGCTAAGCTGCCAGCTAAATTGAAAAGGAAAAAACGCTCAGCTCACAGGCTGAAACCAAGAAGCAGCCACAAATCAATTGCAACTGCTTTGTTTAGTGCTAAAATCTCAAACTGCAGTGATTAGAAAACACATTAGTGTTCATCAATTAGCAGCCAAACGTTTGTTTTAATAATTCATAGGAAATGACTTACACAAAGTCTGTTAGTGTGCTGTCAGGAAAACCTCTGAAGGGCCAACAGAATTAGGCGCCACACTGTATTGATGGCAATATCCAGCCAGGAAGCCTGATTAACCTCTGAGATGCCTCAGCTGATGGACTCACCCCATTAATGCTAATGGAGATGCTACCGCTTAAAATCGAGCCATGCCTTTATCATAGGAATGTCTTTG
Source organism: Numida meleagris (assembly GCF_002078875.1). Classification (NCBI taxonomy): domain Eukaryota; kingdom Metazoa; phylum Chordata; class Aves; order Galliformes; family Numididae; genus Numida; species Numida meleagris. The sequence goes on from NC_034426.1 coordinate 8,073,103, forward strand.
GGGTTTGAAGTCTTTAGTAATATCCTGCCATTTGTTTCTTATTTCTTTTTATACTCAGATGCAACAAATGACAGTAAAACAGATATCAACACTGGCAAATTCACAAGACTGAAAAGTGTAACACGCAGTAGACAGTAATATCCGAGAGCAGACCTAAAAGAGACCCAGTGCTGTCACAAGAACACATTTCAGCAGACATTTTTTTTTTCTTAATACCCAAACTGACAAGGCAGTTTTCTGACCAATAGTTAAAACCACATAAAATGCACTGGTAGCTCATACAGAAGGAAAGAGAAATCAGCATAGAAGTACTATGCAGAAAATACCTACGCAAGTTCAAAGACAAAAAGTGTAATCAACCCATTCTGGAAAATATTTGTAATACTGTAACTATGGGAACTGAGTGACAACGTGCCACGTATACATTTCAAATCTCACTAGCAAAGAAATTACCATGCTTATCTAGCAAAATGAATTACTGTTGTGTTAGACTAGACTGTGACTGCAGGACTACTGAGAAGTAATAGGTGTACAGAGATGTGGCTGAGGCCATTAGCTCAGAAATATCAGTGCAAAGCCATTACAGCACTTACTTCTCTGTGCTGTGTGTATATTTGCAAAAACTTCTCTGGTAATCTTTAACCTTTCCCATGCCATATCAGCTGTCCCCTCTATCCATTAGAGCTAATGACCTTGCTCTCACATAAGCTGTTAGTACTCATTAAGAAGTTATCAGGTAACAAGAGAAAACAGATGCAGCCTTTGCTAAATCACTTTACCACTGTAGGATTAAAAGATATGGAGAAAGAATCAACTGAAGAAGTTATTAGGTGAGAAGAATTTGGTTTATAATTTGATACTGGATATTCAACAGACCAAATAAATTTTAATTGAAATAGGTTAAAATTTGCACTATCTCCAATCCTTTGTCACGAGTGGGAACTGCCATTCCACGCCCAGTGAAATGTTCTTACAAATAAAATGAAAATGAAAACACTTGATCCTATTCCTTTAGCAAGCCATGATGCACACTGTGCAAACGCAAATTCTCTGCATGCTCTTTGTAGTCTACTTGAAAGAGCTGTTCACATTCATTCAAATACCAAGAAAAATATTTTATCAAATGTATGCACTCACACCTCATTTAATTGAAAAATAAGTACAACTTCAATTACTTGAGAAAATTAAAATGCATCATTCAGTGCCTGATAGGTTGCTCTTTTTCAGTGACAAATGCTATACTGCTCCTGTTTCTCATAACAAATAAACCACACAAAATTTATTTATTTATAAATAAGAAAAATCTATAGAAAGCAGAGATATCAAAAGGCTATGCCTTGGTGATCAATAACTAAAAGCCTCATGTTTAGTTTAAACAAAATGAACATACACTCAATTATAGATTTAAATTGAAACTAAATGCTTGCCAAAATGCCTATCTTCACAAAGACATTTCCCTTTCCTGCTCTTGTCAAACACCCTAAAAAGAGGTAGGAAAGGAAAGAAAACTATTAACAAATTGATTTTAATTAGCATGGAAATTTTTGAGTGCTAGAAATCCATTATTTTGGAAGAAGGTCTGCATGAGCACCATTCATTAGAGGGGTTAGAGTGAGCTGGAACAGGACTCACCCAGGGATTGGCCAAGCCCACAAGTGAGGAGACCTAAGAATGTCTTTTCCAATGTCCCCTTCCTTGCTGTATCCAAAAACGGATCATTAAAACAAGCAGTTTTACATTTGGGTTCTTATTTAAAACGAAGCACCTGGATTTTCTCCCACCACTAGCATGGTTCAGTAGTAACTGGGTTTATTAGAAAAGATATTCTACATCCATTCGACTCTGTTCGCTCAAACAGCAGCAAACAGGAGGTAAGGTCATCATCTCGGGCTTCACGGGCCTTTAAACCTAGTTATCCACGGTCTCTGAGGCTAAAGGCTTTGCCAGATGTCCTCTTTTTTGACTTTTAGACTGTTGAAAAGAATTAAACAGAGTAGCACTTAAGTCTTAGATGCCTATTGGAATATTTTGACAATCATTATATGGTTTAACAAAACTTTGGACTGTTCTTTGGTCACGACTAGGCTTGGCTTTGGCAGTACAGTGATGTAAGTTTTTACCACATCTGATCATAACTGTGGCTGATTACACTTAGCATGTTGTTTTTTTTCTAACTTATCTGAGCTATTAAAAAATGGCAATGATGTTGAGATTGAAGGTGTTTGGGGAGATACTTCTCTGTTTTTCATTGATGATGGTGAAAGAATGTGAAGAGATACAGCTAGTTTCACACAGTGTCTTCAGAAGCAAAGCAATTCAAGTTCCCCTCAACAATGTAAAAACACGTGATTTTTCTCCCACTTCAACCACAATAAGATTGTACCCAAAGCCATGCTGATGGAACATGTTCATGTTTATGTTTTGTTTGCACATGAGATGGCACAACCTATGTCTCTTCTCTCTTTGTGGGTACTTGTAACAGTTGTTTTCTTCAGTGACATTGAGCTTTGTGTTCTGTGCTGTCATTTAATTCCTATTATTAGATTTGTTTTGCTGTGTGTATCAGAAATGAAAAGGCTAGTGGTTACAAGGAAAGCTTGTAATCAGCACCAAGTTTGCTATACAATGCCAAAACTCACTTGTGTGTGTGTGTGTGTGTGTGAAAAAGAATTAACTTGGCAAAACCTCAAGGAAAGGAATGGGGCAGGGTGGGGTGGGGGAAATAGCCAAATGACAGTTCTGCATGGTCTTTGGCTCTAAGATTTTTCCAAGCCATGGCCATTTTTTGATGCTTTGAGAACCCGGGCATTTCTCTGAAAACAGAGGGATATTATAAACTCATCAGAACTAAAAATACCTGGGCAATAGAACCTATACATAAACAGTCATTAATAAACTCTAACCTTCAGAGAAAGCTACTGGGTAATTAATTAGCTTCAGTACCGCGGTGTCATCATTCAGAGAGATTAAGGCACGTAATGCTGGTGTGACTGAGTCCAAAAAGCACCAAGCACTTGTAAAGTTTGTTTCATGACGCTAAAAGACAAATGATACACAGCGCTGATTTCCAATCATGTAAATTTGTAGTATTATGAACAGCCATAACGTCAATCCATTTTACTGTGATTTTCCTGTAAGAGAGGTTAATATAAATAGCTGTTTTAATAAATACAAGATCAATTCTAAAGGACAGGAATAGTTTGTCAAAAACAATGGCTACTCAGAACGGTTCCGAATCAGGCCCTGTATGGGCCTATCACCAGCATCTTCTCACCTTTTTTTTCCCCTCTTTTGTGAATGAGAAGGGAGGGAAAAATAGTACAATTCAGCAGGGAATCCTAAAAATTATCTTACATGATAACCTCTCGCAGCAGCACATGATGTACTCACTTTGGCAGCACTAATGACTGTGGCAGTGTAAGACTGAATGTTGTCTCCACAGGCTCCACCACGGGACTGATGGCATCGGATCAGCTACGAGAAGAAAGGCAGCAACCAAGTAACTACTATTAAACTGCATAAACCCATAACCCATTGCCATAACTCTTGTTTATCGCGTACAGTGGTGTGCATTTTCCTACAAACAGCAGAAAGCCCTGCTGAGACACTTAACCCCTTTTTATAATCTTCTGGGTGCCACCCAGACTGTCGCGCACGGAACTCCAGTTTTCAATTACAAGATGAGCAGTCGTACGGATTCATAAACTTTGCAATGGTGGGATTTGGGGTCTGGCAGTAATACCACAAATAAATTTAAATAAATATAATCAAAAGCTTTAGCCATGTAAATGTAACTTTAAATATCTGACATTCTACGAATCCGAATGTGGCTTTGCTCTCCTTTTCATGAGAAGCAAGCAAATCAATGACAAAGGAAGAGAGCTACTTTAAACTTTACATTTAATAGATTAGAGGAATGTACGTGGGGTTTACTGCATATTGCCTGCCGTCAAATTTAATAAATCAAAACAAGACTCTTCCACCTTCCATTAACCTACAAAGACAGTTCTTGTCACTGAACCCTAACTCTCAATAGAAGCTGTGCTTCTTACTAAATAAAATGACAAAGAACTATGGATATTTGTTACTGGTACACAGAACATGTTGCCTCTTTAACTGTTTTTGTAAAAAGAAAATTAAAAATGCCTGTAAGATATATTTGTTTCTAGAGTCATATTTAGATAAAAAGAATTAAACAAGGGAGGAAAGGGGAAATCTACAGAGAATATAACTGGGAACACATGGCTATTTAAATTCATTTTCTGATGTAATTCTTCGGTTGACCAGCAGTTTACATTTTTGGCAGTAGCACTTTTTGAATCCCAAGCTGACTGATTATGTTTAATAAAACCACACAGGTGTGGCATTAAAGGAAAGGCAGTCCCCAGTTTTGCAGAGAAATCAGTTGTGCTCAAAAAGAGTGTAACAAGAAGTACATTTATAAAGTCTGCTTCTCTGGTGATTTCTGATTCAGCATTAGAAAACAGCTATTCCAGGCACAGGTGGAAGGGAGAAAAAACATCTGCTTTGAAGTAAAAATAAGGTATTAGAAAATGAATTTAAAGTTTCCAAACACTTCAAGCTTTAAATACACAGTTCCTTCTCTGGCCTAGGGCAGGGTGAAAAAGTGGTAATTGTTTTGTTTGGGATCTATTTCCTTCTCGTGTCCAGAAATAAGAAAAATTAATTCAATCTTTTTTTTTCCCCACCCAGAGCTTAAAAACTTCAGTGAGGACAGATTTCCTAATCTACAGAGTGCAGTGCTGTGCTGTCAGACAAACTCACAGCTCTGTTTCGACTGTTTGCCAGCACAGACTTTTTAAGAATCCTTTCTTCCTAACTTTCAGAGGAGTTTTAAAATTTACAAATGCCAAATGTATTGGTTACTGAGTCACTCCCTGACCATACACATTGATAGTTTTTGTCTCTGGCCATTCTACTTATGTATTTATGCCCTTCAAGTTCATGAACTTAAATCAAACGTGCAAAGCAAAGATATGACACACACGAATACCGAAGCATGACTAGTGCGGGTCAAAGATTAGGTCTGTCACATTATGCAAGTCCTCCTGAAAAAGATCATCTTTTTCACACAGCTTGTTTCTGAAATTGTTTCTACAGTTCAATCCAGCTTTTGTTTATAGAATACAAAAAAAAAAAGAAAATATATTTTTTAAAGTAAATCTTTCCTTACCTTATTTTCTGCATAAGCAAGCCAACGGCTTCCAAGGGCAATTGGATTCATGTTTGGCCCTGGACAGGGATAGCAGCCTGAAAAGTTTTAATAGGCAGCATTAAGAAATATCTTACTGATTTGTTACAAAGAATTTTACTTATTGCCAAGAAAACAAAATTCTAAACAGAAACCTTTCAATTGCTAATATCACTCAGTAAATGCTTGCATTTTTGTTCTGAAAGATAAGACTGTGGTTAGATGAGCTATTTTGAATAGCTAATTATGTGTAAATACTAGTTTTTCCTTATGCTTGCATTTTTTAGTGTCATTTTGATACAGTGCAGTGAGGGGGATATTTAAAAGATTGACTCTATCCAGTCCGTATCTTCACATCTTAATTAATTTTACTTCATTGACACGTTTCAGTTGGTCAACACTTTCAGTTAACTTCCAAGCTCCTCCAGATTTTTGTGGTGTGAAACAGCATTGTACTTTGGTTTTGTTTTTAATAATTCTACATGCAAGCCCTTAACCTCCCAAAAGAATTCTGCACGTGCTTAACCTTGCGCAATGGATTTGTCATTCCTTTAAAATCAGTGGCAAAGCTTCCATCGTTCATCTGTATTATATCAGCTGTGTTTTCATCACAAATAGAGATATACATATGCATAAAATGAAAATAAAATGCGCAACAATTGGGAATATCACACTATTAACTACTAAAACTAAAAATACAACATTTAAAACCTCTGAAAACAATTAGATAATGGCTAAACGTGAATTAAAAGCTTAGGTAATCCACAACTAAAAGTGGCACAGTGACCTTCATCCCAATTGCTATTACTGTCCCGTTCCCACGTCCTGTTTTCCCTCCTTTGTTTTCCATCATTTTAGATGCAGCTCTCGGGGGCTGCTGTCCCCAGGCCCCACGCAGCCCACGCTCAGCACCCGGCCCCACCGCTGGGCTGAACTTCCACACGCTGCCCCGCACCCCGGGCACCGCGCTGCGAGCTTCCAGCGGGCTGATTTCAGGGGCTGCTCTGCCAAGGTGGGAGGCTGAAAGGTCACAAACCACAGTTGCAGAGATGAAACCACAAACCTGTTTACTGATTGGGGTCCCGATAACGGGATTCGAGCTCGAGAGTTCCAGCTTCAGCTGGTAAACAAAGGCCTTTGGCCACGTGCACAATGCCGCCTGCTAGACCTAAGTCTGCGGCATCACTTTGCAGGCTTGCAGAGCAATGAGAAAGGTGTGCTGGGGTGGTGTTACCTGAGGCGTGCGCGTATAGTTTGAAAAAGGAATTTGATAAAACTGAAAGATGTTCGATGGCATTTCACTGCGCACAGGCAGAAACAGCTTCTCTGCCGCTCACGCTAAGGCAAACAGCTCCTTATCTCTGCTTTTTAAAGCGGCGTGGTGAGGGTATTGCAAAATTCGGAGGATCACAGCAAGTTATTTCAAAGGTCATAAAGCGAGAGAAGGGAAAAGCAGCAATTCATCGAATTACATCAATCTCAGGCCAGGAAAGCAAAACCAAGCGAGTATTTTGTAAGGCCTTATCGCTGCCTTGATCTCAGGAAGGAAAACGAACTCTGAAGAGATGATGCCACAATTGTTATTGCATTCCAGAAGTGCATAAAATGTGGGTAGCCAGAGACTCTTAAGGAACAAAGAAAGCAAAAAAAGGCTGTAAATACAACCCCAGGTTGTAAATACAAAAGTGTTCTTCCGATGACATTATAGATCATGACCAGTAAGGTTTTAATGCCGACTTCTGCTTCAACAGTTCTCGTCTGGGTCAGTAAAGACATTCAGGATCACCAAATTCTATTTATTTTTCTCCCTTTTTATGTATAAAATACATCATCAAGAGCTGTCACATGAAAACTCTCATGATAGAAATCTCTACAGTGACTTTAGCATCTGTCTCTTGCATTTCCCAAGCTCTGCAAGCACCTCACAATGTCCTTGCAGCAGAAAACAAAAGAGTATCACTCAACAGATGCTTCATAATGACAAACGCAAGCAGTGCAACAACTCGTAACAAGAAGAAACTTCCTTCTTGGCACAGGGAGCTGGTCTCAATTATTGCAGTGAACTGAAGTAATTGAAGAACTACAAAACAGCATTCTTCTTCAAATTAAAAATTAATCAAATACAAAAAGCAGTTCTCTTAAAAAATGTACTGTTTTCACCAAACCTATCGTAGGTGGCTCGTTCCACGAACTGGATTTGGTCAATTAGATACAGCTCCACACACAATGGACAATAATAATATCCTCCGTAGAGGTCAACAATTCAACTCGGTACTACACTCTTCTCTCTGATACAAAAAAACAGAGTAAAAAATAGAGCTATTTCCTCCCTTTCTTTTCTTTGCAAATCTATGCATTTTGGAAACATGCAGCAGTACAAGGATAAACAAAGGGTTATACTTTATGGGAAGGAAAAGCAAATTGTTTTTCTGCTTTCCAAAAAAACAGCTGGAGTCAGCAGAACATCATCTACCAGGCAAATGAAAGGACAGACACAGCGTGACCTACCCGGCTTGGCCGCCCAATCCCTGCAAGCCCAGCTCTCTTAAAGATTAACTTCTACTTCTACTAAACTTCAAAACAACTGAGGAAAAATCCATTCTAAGCAACAACAGCAGCAATTTTAGCATGTTTACAATAAGAATGAACATAATGAGAATGCAGAACTAACTGTCAAGAAGACCAAAGTTTCCAAGTTTTAATGACAGTATGGGGAGGTCATCCAAGAAAAGATCACGATGGGAAAGTCCTTCCAAAAGTACAGCAAATCAAGCAAGTACTAAAAAACACCAGACCTTACAGTGAGCCTTACTGGGACTATCACCCACGAAAACATAGGAAAAAACTACTGGAGATGCTTTAAAATGCTTTTAAGTACACAATTATCCTCTCTCTTTGTGCTTTGTAAGGACACATGCAGGAAATACACTACTTAAAGCTGTGAAATTGCAAAACTAGAAAAATACTGTTTTTGAAGTCTGAATGAATCCAAGTGCAAGCTCCTCTGTGGCCTCGGCAAGCCCCTGAGCCCAGCAGCTCCAGCACTCTGTGTCCCATTGCAGGAACTGGTGGGGCAGCACCTGGAGCCTCCTGTTCTGGGCTGTCATCTTCCAGGCCTGACCTACATCAGAGTGGTACCATAGGTTGGTTCTTCAACGCCTCAATTTCTCTGTATTATTTTTAAACCAACACAAAATTTTAGTATGAAAAAATGCATAGTTTGTGATTAATTGGAATTGGAGATTCCGAGCTTTCTTCCTGTTGGGCTGTATTTGTATATTTGTTTTTACTGATTACACGGGAATCCTAGAAGTTGCTTCAAGTTCTCCGAGCTATACAAATGTTTGCTTAATGAGTGACCAAAAAGAAGGCACGCTGATTTTCCACTATTTTTCAATTACTTTTATGATAATCTCTGCCACTCTTTGGAGAGTTGTATCTTTATGCCCATTATAAACACAACATAAACATCTTCTCAGGCTGAAAATTCACACAAATGCCCACTTCTCTCATTCTGGACCTTTCCACTGCTCTATGTTCCTGCAGAAACTAAAACTCCAGTCCTTTCCTTAAACTGTTTTCAAAAAGACTCATCTCCTAGCTTCAATAATGTCAGTGTGAATACAGAGACAGCAGCCAAGAAGAGAAAAGCAACACATTCCTCTCCCTCTCTTGCTTTTAAACAAACAGCACGTTGGGAAACACTGCTAGGAGAAACAAGGCTATTACACAGTCATGTCAGCCATAACAGAGATTAAGGCAATAAATCACAAACATGTCTCTATTAAAGGCAGCTCTCCATCAAGCTGCACAGGTTTTTCCATGAGAAAAAAAGCTTAAAAAAAGATATAGAAATAAAATCCCCGTCAGAGATGCAGAGCTGGGGACTGAACACTACAAGGATTTCTGACAGCCATAAAAACTTGGCGGTTCGACACTTCACCTCCAAGTGAACATTCCTTGGAATCCCCCAGGCAATCGTGTGCCTCCAGCAGCTCCCTTCTCCAGGAAACTCTTACCAAAAGCACCATGAGATCCAGCAGCACCTTCATGGGCCCCGTGCATCCTGAAGCACAGATGTGCATGCACACTCTAAGAGCCTGTTGGAAAAGATGCCCACGCAGGCAGACTACTGCCGCAGCTCAGGCTGTAGCGTTCCTGCCTCTGCTGCAACATCCTGCACCACCTGAACGGTCCTAAAGGAAGAGAGAAGGCAGCTCTGATTGCTGCAAAGTGTTCAGGTTCATATGTGCACCAGAAGGCGATGCTTCTCTCTAGAAACTCCGACACTAAGTCAGAGCATGGCTGAGCTAAGTTAGAATTTGTTTTTATTTTACCCAAGCCACATACCCATTGCTGATCACGGTGTCTTCCACAGGGTACTGCTGTATTTCCTTCTCAGATTGCATTACAGTATGTTGTAAAACACCTTGCTGTAAACTGCTGCAAATTAATGTGCAAATGAATAAAGCAAAGTGAATGAAAAATCCAAATCAGAGGTGTCCAGAACAATGCTGCTTTTCTCCAAATACATCCCATTGTGCTTCTCTGCAGACGCTATGACTGGTTGTCTTACAGCACATTCTAAGATCTCTCACTATCTGCATCTACAGTCCTGGAGAAATAAAAGAAAACAGCAAAAATCTGCTAATGAAATTTTCCAGGCTTTTAACTCCTTCACCTTGACTTTGCTTTTTAATTAAAACCATTTTAGTAAGTCGTCCTTTTCTGTCTTCCGTTTAATAGGAAAACCTCTCTTTTCTGTAATTTTCATTGCCTTTCTTTCCTCAGCTCTCACTGATGTCCTCTGCACTGAAACACACTCATCCTTTTTGGTATCAGCTACAAGAATGAGTCTCATTATTTCCGTGCCTTTTCTCTTCAGTGCATGCTCCACACCTCGTATCTGGGAGCAATGCTGACTTTCAGTCCCTCACTGTAGCTTGTAACCAATTAATGATTTTTTCTAGGTTTTATGAAATACACAGCACTCTGGAGTCATGAAATCACAAAATTACTTTAAGTATTGCAATCCAAAGCAGCCAGAAAACAGACCCATGACAAAGAGCATAGAAAGGGTATTAAAAATAAATAATGGGTAGAGTGATACCCTTGTTGCAGGGGATTGTTTATTCCAAGGAAAACAAATCATATAAGCTGTTTTATCTAATATTTTGTGTTTGTTTGTGCTTTTTTTTTCAGCTTCACCAAGCAAAACAAATCTATTTGTTTATAAACTCTATAAAGTAATATTGTTTATAAAATCCTTTGGGTTCCATCTAGATGAAAGGCCCTATGTAAATGTTAGTGCTCTCACACTGTCACATACTTTCCAAAACTCTGCTATTGTTTTTGTACTTCCTTCTGTTTAAGTGTCACCCATAAAAACTGAGCAAAAGAGCAAACCAGCAGGATGCACCCTACTGTGAAATCATGCTTGCCATCTAAGGCTTTTTTTTTTTTTCAGATGATAGTGGCATTATCATTACAAAAACTCAAAAAAAAAAAAAAAAGCCCAGGTGAGAAGCAAAAAAGTACAGCCACAAATGTTCCATACACTGCTATCATCGCCCTTTGCAGGGCAGTACTCAGATCCACGTAATGTTCACAACAGCCTCAGTCCTGGAATGCAGTGTATAGAAACACATATATGTTTCTATGTGTATATGTATATGTATGAATCGCTGAGATACAATTCACAGGAATGTGTGTGGCTTCTCTTCACTGATCAGAAAAACACTGTGAAACAAGAGCTTTCTTCCCACCTGCTTCAGGACTTTCGATCTGCACTGAAGAGCCTCCCTCCCCAGGCCCAGGAATCCTATCAATTATTATACCATGTGGGATGTCCAGGATGAATGCCACTTACTGATCACAGTTGAGAAGGGAATTGTACATTCCTCAAGAAGTTCTGTTTGTAACTCCTCAGGCATTAAACCTTCTCATGAGACCTCCACTGTTTTTACTTCAAAGCAGAGAGAGCAAACTGCTCCCTGTGTGCCCATCAGGGCAAAGGAATTCTAGCAAAGCTAACAAAAATGTTCAAAAAAAGCCAAGATGATTTCCAGATTAGACCTGCGACAAACTGAAAACAATGTATTATTTCTTGCAAGTGAACATCATTGGAAGTAGGAATACCACATCCAAATTACAGAATGGAATATCAAACACCTTTTTCCTTATTTTGAGAGGTGCAGGAAGGGTGCATTTAATATATACCAAATAAGTTTGGCTTTTGGCTAGGCAAGTCTTTTAAGACTTTATATACAATAAAGTACTCTGACTAAAATCTAGAAAATTACCTCTTAAGGCTCTAGCTGTACAGCATCAATAGAAATGTGGTGCCAGCTAATGGCTGCAATAACTGTCTTCATCCCTGGAGAATAATGGATGGAGAATTTATCAATAGGAGGAGTGGAAGGGCCAGAGAAACTGAGCAGGCACTCGTTATCGGACACAAAGATGATGCCACATGCATGATGTTATCTGTGATAATCCTTACTTAGGGCCCAGGGGGTGGGAAAGATATTCGTTGTAGAGAAGAAAGTATCCATCAGGCCATATTCATAATCATCAATGTTCCACTAAGTAAGCATTTTTGGAAGAGGGTTCTGGGAGCGCTGATGTAATAGAAATCAATGAAATTCAGCTTTTCTGCATCTGTTCTTTAGAGCAAAGTAGGAAGAAGAGCTTGTCCATCACTTTGTACATCACTTTCGTCTCTGACTGTTCAATCATGGAGTACTCAGAGAAAGACTCCAAAGGAAATCTTATGTGAACTCTTAACCACTTAAAAATCTGTTTTCCACACCTGGACATTCCCAACTACCAAAAGGAAATGTATTTTTACTATAGGCATCAAATAAATTTTTGATGCTCGGCCACATGATCACTTAAAACAGTGCAGGTTACAAAACTGCTATTTGGCTTTATCCACCCCGCCATGCAAATCTTTTCTTAATGAAACTGAGCTGGATCCAAGCGCAGGCACAGCAGCACAGTGCCATAGGGAAGCACTGCCACGAGCTCTCTGCAGACTGAAGCTATCCCTTTCCTTCCTTGGCAAGTTAAAAGAGGACGACCTCACTGGGTAGATCAGAGGACATCCTGGTCTTTTTCTATGACTACCCACAGGAGGTTTTCCAATCAAGTTTAAGCAACTGTCTTTAACTCAAAATGCCAAGACTGGAGCACCTGTACACTGATGCTTCCTACAAGGCACAAGCTCTGCTGGCTGGCTGCCATTCCAGCCAATCAGTACTTTTCCATCTAATCATGAGCAAAAGAGAAAAAAAAAAAAAGATTCTATCACATTTGCTCAGTTGGATCTGAAAAAATCAGGAAACACAAGAGTTAAACATTCCAACGGCAGCACAAACTTGACCATGTTCTACATCCTGAATATTTTATGGTATATTTATTACAACAATATATTAAGCTACACATTTAACCACAAAAACAAAAACAGAAAGACAAATACTGCTCATGTGCAACACAGCTGCATTAGCATTGCTGAGGAACATCAAACTTCAGAATTCCTGACACTGTTTTTAATTGTACATTCTGCGTTTAATTTCTGTGTGTAAATAGTCAACAAAATGGGCAAAAGCTTCTGCTTAATTATGTTTGCATTGTAGCTGTCTGTGTGAAGCTCCAGGGCTCCCACGCTACTCAGCTGATACGAATGGAAGATGTGATCTGCCCGTCATCACTAAGTCCTCTTTTAAAAACATTTTCTTTTTCCACACAGTAGTTTACACAGTAAAAGAAACATCTTCAAAGGCCTACTGATCCCATTTTAATATTTTTGACCTTCTAAGCCACCACTTCTGACCAAAAGCTGTCAGCTAACACAGCTGAGCATCTCCTCCATGAAGAAGAATCCTCTGGGCAGCGCTGCCATCGTACTCCTCAGGCTGTGCACCGGGACAGCCCCGGGGGAACCGGCCAACCCTTCTGCAGGGATGCTCCAGGCATGGAAACAAGGAGGCCTACAAGACCCTTTGCCAAGCTGCCTTTTCAGAGACTTCTCCTTTTCCAATTTAAACTGACACTGCCCTTTTTCTATATTAAAAAAAAAAAAAAAATACAAACAAAACCACAATGACAAAAGAGTCCAGCTGCTGGCTACTTGGCTGACTGTCAGAAACCAAAGCAGCTGGCTAGGTAGCGCATTTGTACCAAATTTCAAACACATCAGAGCAACTTAAGCCTTTAAAGATGCACTCCGAGGTCAAGGAGATTTCAGCACATCCAAAATCCGAAAATTCAGACAAAAGCTTTACTGCAGCCTTCAAGATGCCAAAGCACAGCACCTGCTTGATGGTGCAAGCTATTAAGTGCAACAACAAAGCTTCCAAAGCCTCAGCACACGCTGGCACCAGAAAGGCACCGTGGAACAGCATGCATTGTCCAGTGCCACCCCGGCACAGGTGGGCAGTGGTGGGCACAGGAAGGGCTCTGTCCCCAGATGCACAGGGCAGAATGCAGGGTGCACCTGGAGCCCCACAGCAGGGAGAAAGGTTGGGAATATCCCAGGTTTCTCATATTACAAACTGGAGAAATGCAGGGTGAGCTGTGACATCTCAGAGCTGGGATTTTTATATCGGGGCTGCAAAAGCTTTCTTTTATCCTCTTTACTGTTGCTTCACAGAAATGCATGGAAATTCCAGAGTTACAATTAGGAATAGGATATCCCTGCTCCTCAAAATACAGTTAAATGAATTCATTTTTAAAAACATACTGAAGGGTTTTTTTGCTTGTTTGATTGTTTTTTACCAGCAACTTCAATTAGAAAAGCATAAGAATTGTTAAAATACACATTTAAGCTAGTTGTGTTCTTTTCTTTTTTTTTTTTTACCTGCAATAAAGCAAAGCTCATACTCTGCCTCTCCATGGTGGAATAAAAAAGAGGAGGGAGGAACAGGAGGACACCACAAGTCCCTTCCCATCTGGCTCTCCACACTGAACCCGAGCAGATTCTTATGCATCTTACATCCACGTATAGGAAGAAACTGACACCTATTGGCAACTTTAATATTACTGCATAACGGTGCTTCAAACTATTACAGGAAAGAGTTTCTTGTAACCAGGTTTTTCTTGATATGCACAGATAACATAGAGAATTGAGAACTTTTCTATTTGTAACTGAAAATACACCCAGGAAACTTCAAATTTCCTTTTTAACAGTAAAACACCAATTCTTCCAAACTAAATTATCATCTTCTAATCATCTACACATTTTAAGTGGCAATTCTAATTGACAAATACTATCACTGTCTACTTAGATGAAATTTGGATTTTTCTGCAGTGAGTACCTCCTTGGTGTTCAGTATTACAAAGACACACGGTCTGGGAGCAGGTACGTTTTATCCTAACCTGACCTACATCAGCAACAAGTCAGAGCAAAAGCAGCAGAAAACATACCACCTCTCTCTAGTAATATGTCAATTACTCGGTTACAGATGTTGGGGCAGCAAAGGAACACTTACTGTAGAGGAATAGCTGTTGGAGAGCCTCATATGTTACAGCCAATTGCCTGCTACTGCGAGGCAAGCAATAGGCTACAGCCGGATAAAGGGGTCTGAACAGTTCCTTCAGGTTCAGGATAGATGTAAAAGCATCTGCAGGTAAATACCTACCTGTGGTTTTACTGCTACAATACCATACTGACCTGCTTGAGCTCAGGGGCCTGCTAAATTAAGGATAAATAAAAAACCAAAAGTATCTTACGTCTAAGTAACAACGGAAAATGACAAGCGTACGAATTGCTATCGATTTGTTTTTGAAGTGTTGCGTTCACATACAATCCGAAACTCAAAACCTGGACTCTTTGGGCATATTTGTGCAAAAGGAACAGAACACTTCAGCCACCCAGTGACGTCAATGCAGGTGCTTGCCAGAACCATGAGAAATTAACTATAGCAACAATAAATGCAAAACAACATGCAAAAGAGCCACAGATTCACGGAGTAACACCTGTAGGTTTTCTGAAGCAGCAGATTTCCTGAAACCTTGGCCGTAGCCATGGAGACCTGCAGATGCTTTCAGGATTTAGAAGTAGAAATTTTTTAAAAATCTGATTTATCACATGCCACCTCTAGAGCAAAATGACTGAACCCAGCATTATACGTACTTGTCACAAAGAATTTTTTAGTGAAAGTGCAGCTGTCAAAGGCGGCAATTTTCTCTTGCAGGACCACGACGAGTATCCTGAAAACAAAGAAATGGAACGTGTACTTTAAACATTAAATGCATTGGTTTAAAGATTCGATATCTAAATGTAATTATTTCAAAAGCATCAATATAAATTCTACTGTGATGAAGTGCCAGGTTACCAACACATGGCAGTTATTGAGGATTCTCTCTCATCCCAACCACATAACCTTCATTTCAGGAAGTACACAGATCTGATACAGAACAACACAGCGTATTTATGATATACCTTCTGCAGTAAAAGCTCCATTAGAAAGAAAGAATGGAATTGCAAGGATCCTGAATTACTTTCAATGACTCAAATAACAAATCAACAATTGGTAGAACACAAGCTAAATTCAAAATAATCCCATTGCCCATCTCATTGCAAATTTATTAAACCACCATGTTTTTTATTTATTAAAAGCAGGATTTCTTTTCATACCAAGACCATCATCACACAAAGCCGTGAGAAATATGTGCCAATTAGACAAATTACAAGTGCATGTTTATGTGTTCACTTGTACATGGACACGTTTATATTGTAAAATATCTGTTCGTCACTTGAAGAAAAACCATGAAAGCTATGTATGAAACACCACACTGTCTAAATGAACAAGGGCCAAAGATGTAAATTTGGAAAGTGCAACATCTTCAAAGTTTAGTAACTTCTCAGTACACATCCTTTGGTAAATGGTGGTGCTAACTGGCCACATGCTTGCTACAAGCAGTACAAGCGACTCAATGAGAGGAACGGAGATATCATAAATGAAATGGATTTTAGATTTTTTATTTGCTTGTCCCTTTTATTCTGGGACGGATGCTTCTCCATCCCTTTCCAAGGTATAAAACTCAAATGTTCTAAGTTATAAACTCTGCACTTATGATTTAATATTTGTTTCAAACAAAATAAAACTTTTCATTAAACAAAGCATTTTCCATTGCCTAAAACGAAGGAGAGGAAGACAACAGAAACCTATCAACTCCCACTCCTTCCATGAGGCTGAGAATAAAAGTTACTCAATGAATAATGGAAAGACTTTCACTGCATGTGTAACTGTAATGTATATATAGGAAACCTATGCATATTTGATTGTATTATTTCCCAATCCTGTTAGATTTTTGTTTTCTGCTCTTTGAAGGAGTACTGTCATTCTTTATAAATGAAACCTACCTGATGGACGATTCTAGAGTATAAATACATAAATAATAAACAGTTTTCCCTTCTTCTGCAACCCAAGTTTTATTTTAAATTCAAAACTTTGGACTCCATTAGTCTATTGCATGGTTAACGCACCATTAGCACTGCACTTGGCCACATTTAATGCATTTTCAATCTGAAATAGTGAGCTTTCTGTGGATAATAACAGAATCTGATACGTTCCAGAAAAGCAGCTACCCTGAATACAGCCACACAGCTTTGAAGTAGCTTTTCCATTTTTACCACTTAGGAAAAGAAACATTAGACCTTTTAGTTAGGAGAGACTTTGAATGATGATTTGCCTTTTGACTGTTTTTACAATTGGATTTTTCTTCTGCTAGGAGCCCAGGCTGGAAAGATTTACTATCATCACACTGTACACAAGGGAACTTTAAATTTTTCAAGGGACAGTTGCACAGATAAGTACTGAACTCCTTCTGACAGGCCTTTAAAGGAGCAGGGACCAATTCCTGGCATGTAACTCACCAACTCAACCACTGCAGTTGATCTATTTCTTGATATAATGACCCTATCCACACCCTATGGTAAGTAGATTGAGTGAGGATAACAAGCACTACCATCCTTTACTTCTTTGAAGACATTTACACCACCAACATCCCGTTATAGAATTGGTTGTGGTATTAAAGGTGTTTGCTCAGCATTACTGCTTTTCTTCTGTTTGCTTTTACTTGACCTAATTTTAGACATCAGCATTTAAGTTGGGTGGAAGAAAGCATCAAAGCAGCACATACCATGGACTTGGGTCAACAAGTTCTATCGGGAGTACCAAAGGATTATCACCAATATCAGCTTGCAAAAGATGGATCCTGGGTTTTCTGTTCTCCTTTAAAAATATGCAATAAACTACAAGGGTATTCAGTTTTCTATGTCTGAAGTTTAGAAAAACGTGAACCCATGACTGCATGGAATCAAGGTATTTACAACCTGACATCCAATCTTCCAAGCCATCTTCTGTCAGAAATTAGGTGACACTATTCCAACTAAGAGATGCTTTGTTATTTTACTCAGGAATTGTTCTCCATAGGGCACAGAGTGTATGCTAGGATTTTTTTGGATGTGCAGGAAGGCAAAGTATCTGGCAGAACAATGAAACACAAACAAAAGAGACAAACCCTACTCTGCCAAGTTAGACACCATTTAAACTGTGATCTCATTTCTCCGTCTATAGGTAGAAGACAAAGGATTTCAATGATTCCTGTTCAGTCTCATCACAATTCAGGGAAGCTTAAATGATTTCATATGCAAAATGTTTTGCACTTCAGGGAAAGGCACTGGAGAAGCATACTGTCATACTCAAAATATTACCTGAGAAACAGCAAACAGAAGCTAAGCTTGCAGCAAAGTCAAAATGGTAAAACCAAGGAGTGCACATACCAGAAATTGCATTCATTACCAAAATCTTACATGCTCTAACACAGAAAGTTATATAGTAAACATCCTTACCTTTTATTGCAATGTAGATCATAAATAGGAGTTTTGAACTGTATAGACTTGACCATCTCTCCAGTTCGTAAAGAATAAAGGTCCACACAGCAGTAAGGTGGGCTTGTGCTAAAATGAATAAAGAAATGTGGGATTTTAACAGAAAGAAGGAATTCTGGGGGGCAAAACAAGCCTTCATACATTTAGCAATAAAAGCATAATGCTGCTGAACATGGGGTCAGTGTAAGCTTCCTACGTTTAGGGAAGGTATGATTACAAATTGAGTTACAATATCCACAGTGGTCAGGAACCTGTACTGTGCAACCAATTAGCAAGAACTTAAGTTTCCTTTAACCCAAAATAAGACTTTGGAGCATCAGATCCGACGCAAAATACAAATCATTTAACAGACATAAAGTTTTAAGGCTACATTTAAGTCACTTTAAAAATATCTTGTAGAGTAACACTTTCCTTAAGGGAATACTTCATTCCGTGGAACAGCTGAGCCACATGACTATTTATTTGATAGAGACGCATTACACAGAACTTACGTTACATCCCTGATGAACTTTTGTTTAAGCTATACAGATCTTTTCAACTGCTTCATGTCACTTCTATCATTTAAATATAAATAAAACTCTAGGGCCATTTCTTAATAAAAAGGCTTGCTTTCTTTTGAGAGGGGAAAGTGCTGAGTGTTCGATAGGGCTGAGGAAGGTAGTGGTGGAAACCATTTTACAAGCTGAGGAGAGGCTTTGATGTGGCAGTTCTTTTCCATAACACCTTTTTTCCACTCCAAGAACACATTAAAATGTTGGCTTCTTCTAGGTCAACGAATATGAAGCAGCACAAATTGCCAGCTGTGCAAACATACACTAAGTATTGGTAAAGGAGGGTGTTTCCCCTTGCCCCTATCTGTTTTATTTTATAGAGTTTAACACAATTCCTGACACAACACTCGCTTGTCCTTTGGATCTGCTCAAGTTGCTCAAGAATTTTCTGGAGAAGAAGAGTACAAATGCCAGCTGTTTACCTTACCTGTCACAGGACAACAAAATGCTACACATGATATGTACACAGCAGAGAACCAATATACAATATAAGCAGAAAAAAGACAACAGTCAAAGAGATAATAGAAAAAATAAGTTTGACATTTTGCCTATGGAAATTCTTCCCAAAATATACATTTTTCTAGGCACACGCTCAGGCTAATAACTAGAGGGGTGCTATTTCTTACTTTTAAGCACTTCAAAGGCCCTTCAAAAACACTTTTTAAACAGTAAGACTCATTTAGTTGCCTTGTGTTGGAAGCTCATTGCTGCTAGAAAATACAGAAAATCAAGGACAGGGTCTGTGGACAAGCCTTTTCTGATTTAAGTGCATTGACTACTGAAAGAAAATTATTATTTTGATGGAAGGGTACAAGGATTGTTATTTCAAAAACAGAAATTACATAACTTTATATAGCTAAAATTATATTTTCATAAGTGAAATCCATTATTATTTCCTTTTAAGCTCATGTGGAATGTAACTGCCATCTTAACTGCTTCACTTGACATGTACGTAATCACACAACTACAATTCAAAAGCACGCATCTTCTAACACACATTGCGCCCTCAAAATTATTGGAAACAATCAATCTTGCACTCAAATGAGTAATTTTTATTACATCATACCTCTCTTCTGGCTGCTTATGAGAACGTTCTACCAATGCTTTTTGTAAGCAGTGCTGGCTGAAAACCAGCAACCTCTGAGTTCAGTGTTAATGATGAAGTAGTCATGTGGACTGGGCCAAAAGTACTCTGAAATTCTACTCAGCTCCAACTCAACTCCTCCTTCCAACAGTTATCTTTCTTTTCATTCCCCCGTACACTGCAATCTATGATCAGAAAATGATGTGCCAGATTGTTGGTATTTTTTTTAAATTATTTTCTGAAATACGTATGAAGTCAAGGTCAAATACATTTCTGGAAGCTCCTGGGACCTAATGAGGAGAAACAAATGGCAACAGCCAAAAAAAAAAAATGTCAGACATATTTCTTTCTTGCCCCACGTTTGTGCTCCCAGCAGTACAGAAACCCAGCATTACCACGAGTCTTCAGACAGCTGAGGATGCTTGTCTGAGAAAGAAAAGAGAAAGTCCCATCTTGGCCAAGGGCAAACACTTCAAAGATGGGAAGGTTAAAAAAAAAAAAAGAAAAAGAAAAAAAAGACTTATCTCTTTACCATTCCCTTCTGGCTATTAATCACAATTTCTGGTCAACATAATGGCTGTTACAAACCTCATTTGCTACTAAGCATTCTCAATTCATTAAACATGGAAACATTCGTCAAACTAACAAAATTTCAGTTTATGAGTTTTACTCCAAAAGCTGTGCTGAGATCCAGTTTCAAGGTTTTTAATTTCATTGCTCAATAAACCCAAATGGAAAGGATTCTCCAACACTTCAAAATTTAATTCGTTCCCCAAATAAATTATTTCTTGACTACTCTAAAAATGTGAGCCTTTTGAATGATCTTCCTTTACCCTCCTTCATATCTTTCAGCTTGTAGCAAAATCAGTTCTTCTAGAAAAGGAAAATGAGGATTATAGACACAGATCTAAGCATTCATTTACGTGTCACAGCACTTAGAGAATCATAAGAGCATCACGATTATCCTACACTGATCATAGTCAGTAATAAGAGCTCACCCTCCCTCCCCCATTTCAGTGATGTCAGCTCAGTGGGTTCTGTCCTTTCCCTTCCCAGCCTCCAATACACAACAGCTTCTATATTGACCCGTTTTAGCTTATTAAATTAGCAGACAAATAGCACTTTGTCCTTTCTTTTCCCTCTAAAGGGAATTCTGCCCCAGGTTAGTACACCAAAAGGGTTTAGTGAAAGGTCTAACAAGCATGGAAGGAAAAAAGGAAGCAGGAGCACAGGAACTGAGCAATAAAAGATGTGCAACGGGGCCGCAAAAGCTGCAGCTGGCTTGCCATCACAGAGCTGCCACATAACACAGCTCTTTCTGATGCTTTATGACCTCCACAGACATCTTCATAATTCCCAACCTTCTTGAAACAGAGAATTCAGGGATTTCCATCACCAACAAAGCAGAGGAAGGCAGACTCAATTATGGTGTTCTCTACATGCTTACAGTTAAAAATCTAGAACAACCAGGACACAGTTTTTAAAAGCTTGAAAACCCAACTCCTTTTAACTCATTAGTTAAGATGCATATGAAACCAAATCTTCCAGTATCAAAAGTAGAGAATGAATGCATTTGTCTTCTTAGATATCACTCTTGCCATCTATTTCATTTTATTACTCTGTTACGTTACTGAGTAGCAAAAAGACTTCCACTAAGCAAGACACTTCACTTCAATACACACACAAAAAAATGTCTGTGTTCAGTAAGATAAAGCATCATGATCAATAAACATCCTGGAGTCTGTTGCAGAGCCTCAAGAAAAATTTACTTAGGCGTGTTGCTGTGTGTAACAATACTTTCCGTTAAATTATCAAACAAATACACAATCAAATATTAAATGCCTGAAACAACATCTGAGAATGAAAAGTAACACTTTGTGTAATCAATAGTCGATTGAAATTTCAGGTGCAAAACCAGATGCATCCAAACTGTCAAAGAAAAACACCAAAACCACCACGGGTTGCAAGACAACCTAACAAATTTGCAAAACCATCTCTTGCCAATCGGATGTTCTCAAAACCTCAAAACTGTATGAAACCAGAATTATTGCATCTTGCTCTATTTCAGGAATGCAAAATGAACATTCATTTCATCAAAGGTTCATACAGCCATGGTGTAAATGTGCCTGAAATAAACCAGCTGATGGCCTATGACAACAAACTACCGCTATCGAACAGGAAACAAAGCAAAGGGACCTCCAGCCAAAGAGCTCTCCTTTGATAATCTGCAGCGCCGATGGGTCATGCTTATCTCGCTGGTGAGAAGAGCTCTGGTCATATTTCAGTGTATCCGTGATGGTTATGTAAAGAGGAAAGATTAAGACAGGAATGTGACAACACTGTTTTTTGCTGTCTGGTAATTACATTAAGTCTGTCACAAATAAAATTCTTGCGAATTACTCCCTCAGATTATGAACTAATTTTTGCTATGTATCCTGTTCGTTAAATAGCTGCTTAAGGAAGAGATAACAACAACTACCTTAAAGATAATGGGCACAAAATTCAACAACAACTTCAAAATGTTGGCATTAATAAATACACAATTATGCACAGGCTCTTGTATCTTCTACTGGATTGTTGCAGCGCAAGGATAGAAGAAAAATAACAGATGCCTTGTACAGCTGGCACTTGACTACATCTGTGCTTATGCATCGTGACATAACTATCACCTCTTCACAGATTTGTTAGCAATGACTCACAAAATTTATAAAAGCTGTGTAAAATGTTTGCATACAGAGACAAATATACAGTACAAAACACACACTTTTTACATGAAGAATGGACAACGCTGGTGGAACCAAAGTGAGGCCTTAATTTTCTGCTCCTAGAAAGCTTTTACACTGCCTTCCTACAAGTAGCAAATTTCCATATAAATCTCATTGTAGAATTTTAAAAAACATCTGAGGGCAAACAGTGTTTGGCTGGCATAGGTATCACTAGAGCTTTTATTCTCTCTTCATAGACTATGAGACCAGAATCTCTAGGAAATGAGATTAAGGGAAGCATCTCCCTCCACCTCCTTTTGCTCTATGTATATACAATGTAAGCACAGTGAGATGTACAGCGAGGACCCTCTGGAACAAAGACAAGTTAGGAGATCACAACAAACTTTAGATAACAATAAAATTGCTAAAATAATAGCAATAGCCTTCATTAGGAGAAGCATACAGTTGTACAGCACACTGGAACAGTAACAATTTCCTACCACCTGTAGTCCCTTATAAAGACTCTGCAAATTTCTGCTGGAGAACAATTTAATTATTATTGGTAGCAAGAGTGTTAACAAAATGAATTCAAGTAAATTTAAAATGTAGGAAAAGGTGTAATTAAAATAAATTACCAACAGTGAGATCACATGAAAAGATCGCCTGCATTAATCCAAAAAATAAAGAAAAAATCTATCATCTTTCAGGAACACGACATTAGCAGGATTCCAAGCAGTATCAGTATGAAAAAATAAGCTCCCCAAGCATATCACAAAAACGTGTTCTAAAGATTCATTAAGCCAAGCAATAATTGTTAATTCAGCGGTTAGTCCTTGATTTCCTTTAACAAAAGATGATGCAGCTGTCTGCAGACAATCACTACAGCATTCTCTACCCAGAGTCTCTTTTTGGTAACTTGATTTCACATGATGGAGCAAGGGGAAATAGCTTCTTTCCAGATGCTGTGTATGAACTGATCCTTGCCTAAGGTGCCAGGCTGCAGAGTGCTATGTGTTCCTCCTGCCTGCTGGAACTGCACTACATTCAGCTCCATCTTCCTCTCATGACACAAAGGATTACATTACATCTGCCTTGTTCTGCGCTCTCACAAGGCAGTTCCTTACTGAATTTACACAGGACAAATATTGCATGTATTAGCAGCAGGCTTCCTAGAGTAATGATCCCCTTTATTTCTCCCTTGTAGCTTCCATATTGGAATAAAAATTTCTTCCTGTTCCACCACCTACTGATGTTCCTAATGTGCAGGGCAATATATAGGGTTTTCAGAGGGGGGGGGGGAGATTTAAAAAAACGCTCATCAGCATAATTACAATCTAACATACAGCCAAAAAATAGTCTTTGATTTAGTTTGACTTCGATTCCAGTTTTGATACTTTCAGGTATTATCTGGCAAGTTATATCAACAACATTTAACAAATTCCTATTTAAATTTGACGGGGTTGAGCCATGCAACTGTACACGTTACAAGTTATATTATACTTAGCACAAGTTATTTATTGTTCTAAGTACAGTACATTTAGCAAGTTATTCAGATCAGTAAATTTATCAGCTCTCGCTAAGCTGCCTTCAGACAGCAGGTCGCAGGCTTCCAGTCAAAAGCAATTTGACTTTTGCCATGCAGTCATACCACGGTTACCGCTGGTTTACATAAAATTATTAATTTAAACACATGGCAATTATTCTGTCGAGATCTGTCCGTTATCTTTAAAGTTTTGTTTCACAATAGAAAAGCTCTTTTTTCATCGCAGTGTTTCAAAAGGAGGTCAGGTGAATGGTTTTATTATTCTGTACCATTTAATTCCAACCACATAACTTCTTACTGTTTCTAAAAATCTAACCTCGGCTGTGCATCGGCTGCTACACTGCGTGTTCCCAGACACAGCGGATGCCCAATTAGTCATCAGACTGTCTTCCTTATTCTGACACATTCTTCTTGTGATGGTTTATTTGTTTCCATTTCCTTACAGCAGTGGGAAGAGCCCGGCAGTGAGACAACTCCAAGCTCTGACAGCAGTGGCTGAGATCTCCCAGTAACCTCTGCGAGCGTCAGAGAGAGGGAAGGAAAGCAGAACAGAAGCAGAGCACACAGCACGGTTACTTAACTGTGCATTGGAAGAAGTCCTTCCTGAATCTTTACACTGGAAAGTTAAAGCACAAGATTAGATGATGATCTTTTAGTAAAACTCTTAGCATGCTGGCACCACAAAGGCAATTCTGTTCTCCTGAACGCCCCGATGAAGGTTTGCTCAGATGAACAGATTTCAAATCCTAGAAGGGTGATCTTTTCTTTCTAGGCCAAGTACACAATGTCTCAGAAGCTCAAATAATTTTTAATTTATTTTTTGTACCAAGTAACCTAATCTTGTTTTAAAAGACTGTGAGCAACAATGAGCGCTCTATCATTAAAGTAAGTTGTTCCAACATGTAGAAAAAATTATTTTTCTGAAATTACTCCTTACTTCAAGACAAAATTTGTACACATTCTGCTTTTAACCACCAGCTTTTATGTCTCTGTCAACAACATAAAAAAGCTCCTTGCATTCATTTATCTTTTCCATAAATCAGTAAGAATTCAAGGCAGCCCAGTCACTGGCTAATCTGCAATAAAATGGAAAAGATTTTAAGTCTTATGTTGCAAGTTTGTTTACCAGCTCTGGCACATATTTGCAATGCTTCACAGAGCTCTTTGGTACTGCAGCACTGTCATCTTCCTTCTGAAGGATGTACAACAGGATGGAACTCTACTTGCAGGATTACTGATCCCCCATGGAGAGTAAATTTATTTTCTCTGTTTCTTGTTAATGCTTTTTTTTCTGTTTGTTTTGCTCGTATTTAATAGATCCAAGGAGGTATTATTTATCCCTCACAGCTCCGCTGCAGAAAAAAAACCTTGCTGAGACTTTCACCATGTAGTTCTCTAAAACTCCCCAGCTTTCTGCATCACAACTTTCTATAACAAAAGCTTGAGAACTCAGCTCTGTAAGTAATTTTCTTACTTGCATTCACAGCACTTGAAATTCATTCAAAATCAGGAAAAGCAGAGTAGGATTTCTGAGAAAGTGACACTTCCCAAAAATGAGTGTGTAGCAGTGAAACACAAAGCAGCACAGACATTTTAAGTGTACCACAAATTGCAAAAAGCATGGAAGCACTTATTTTTAAATAAGAAAAACCTGTACCAATCCTAGACACATGTTACTAAATCCAATCCTTTAAATACAAATGAGGAAATTATTTGATATGGCACTAAAATATTTGTGTTAAATACCGAAAGATACAAACTTCTCTCTTACATCTTCCTCAAATATTTTGATCAAATCCATCAGTCCAGAATAAAATCTCCATCCTCCTCTCACCTCACCGTCTTTGCGGTCTCACCAGCATACAGGAAAAATATTTTCAGAAAGTCATCAATTCTGAAGAGAACGTTTTGTTTGAGGTACACTACAAGAACCACCTCAAGAAGCGAGAAAATAACACACAAAAGAAAACCATATTGGTTACCTGTGTGTGAAAAGAAAGAAAATGTGGCTTATGTGGTTGTGCCAAAATGACCACTAGGCGAGATTTAGTACAGCCATCTGTCCGTACAATATGCAAGCAAACTACAGCTTTTTTGAACAAAGGAAATAGCTAAAAGGCAAACCAACGTGCCTCAGATAGCATGCAGGGCTGCATCAGGACAGAAAGGTAGGTCCTTTCTTTTACCAACGCAATTCTTAAAGAAGTTGAACTCCATTAAAAGACAAAACTTTTAACCGAAAGTATCTGACGTAATCGACATAATTCAAAGATTTAATGGCAACATTGCATCAAAACAAGCTTATTGTAAAGCAATTAACATCTTTGCCTTATTTTTCATGTCTACCCTACATTCCTACTGGCAACTGATTCTAAAACGTTCTACACTGGCCTGTACACGTTGTTCTTTTCAAGGGCACTCACACAATCTGTTAAGTTTTTATCAGTTTAATTAAGGAGCTACGGCAAAAGATACTTAGCCTTAGCAAAAGCATGTACTTTTGGAAGAGATTTAAGGACTATTCATTAAAAAAAAAAAACATGCCAGAGAATTGCTATATTGTTTATATCTATATTCTTTATATGGCTAATCAAAGTAATGAACCAATGTAATATTTGGAAT
Source organism: Numida meleagris (assembly GCF_002078875.1). NCBI lineage: Eukaryota > Metazoa > Chordata > Aves > Galliformes > Numididae > Numida > Numida meleagris. Next base: position 8,099,718 of record NC_034426.1, read on the forward strand.
TCATTATTTTGAAGGAGGGGAAGAAAGTTGTTTTTTATCCACACGTATTTCAGTCTGTTCTACTACAGAAGGTTAAAAGCATCAGTTTCTTCCATCAGATCCCTTTCTTTAAAAGAAAGTAATAATAACCCTCTTTTCTGTTAGATTTTGAGCCGGCTTCTTTCCCACTGTTATATCAGCATCCATCAGTTCTCTAGAAGCTGGTGTTTGCTGCTGGACACCCAGCCCCTGTGAAGCTGCTCTAATTACCACCCCAGAATCAGCTGTCAAGTGCTGCTCCTAAGTGGCCAGGCCAGCGCTCCCCTCCAGGAGATCAAGTGCATCCACTTACCGTAACAACGGAGCATAATGTGCATACTACACACATGCACCACAAACAGCATTTATCACAGTGGCACGAACATACGAGACACTTCACAAAAACATGCAGCAAGAGAAGTCCCCAGTTCTTCCTGTCCCGACCAAAGCTTTAACCTAAAACAAGTGTCCACATACAAGCTACTTAAGCTTTTTAAAATTTTTTTTTCAAACAAATGAAGAAAATAAAGTTAAAAACAGACTGATGGCTGTAGGCAGATCTGCCACTCTACAGGCTTCATACAGTCATTTACAAAAAATAAACCGATACGAAGATTAGTTGTTCCTAACATTTTATGTAATGTTGAAAGATCAAAACAAACATAATTACATTTAAGACGTTTCAGAGGACAAAGAGCGGTATTTACCTCAACAAAAAATATCTTTAAAAAGTCATGTGTTTATAGATCATACTATACAGTAATGGTAATTGAATAGCTATTACTCTGAACTTCATGTGTGAGCATTTAAGGGCTATCCACTCATGATGTTTTCTTGCACAATGATTAAAAATGGAGATACCAGGACACACCTACCACCCTTTTCCTACAAGGACTCGTATGGAACCATGGGTGAAGGAAGCTATCTCAGTGCACGGTTTGAGCAGCAGGGAGCTCTAAGCTGGTGAGGAGCTGGATACTGACAGGAGTCAGCCTCTACAGCAACAGTTCTCCTGGTTCCCAACGCTTACCACAGCTCTGTCAGCAGAAAAGGTGCTGCTAAACGCTTGTCATGCAGGATAGCAAAACAGATTCAGTTACTGAGAGAGGTGACAACTCTGCATTAGATAAGAAAGATCAAAATGTTCATTTCAACACAGCAAAAAGCAGACCTACCAAAGGGCAGTGCAAGTAGGTGATTCCCAACTATCTGTGCGCGTTGCTCACACAACGAGGCTACTGATACCATATAATCATGTACCACAGTTCATAAGACAGGCAAAACCCATGACCAAATACAGAATGACAACTTGTTTCCACTTGTGGGGTGGTGTGGGGAAGAACCTGCAAAGGCAGATTTCCCTGACAGTCATGGAACAGACTGAACTATTGAGGTCACAGATTTTTTCAGTTCTGTTCAACAACCACGACGCTCATTTCTGTTCAACCAAACCAATAGTTCAGCCTTTGCTTCTGTCTGTAGCTTAGGCATCAATCTGACTGTACAGTGACAAAAAGAGGAAAATTTAAGGCCTGGTTTTATCAGCATGTTGGTATTATCACAACAGATATTATGAGAACAGCACCCTTCGTTCAGGGAGAGAAGTAAAAGTGAAGTGAACCCTTCAAGATACCGACAAGCCTGGCAGCCTCCACCTCGCCCTTCAGTTACGGCAGCAGATGCTCTTCCCACATTCAGCCTTACCAACAGCACATAGCACGCTCCTCCTGTTGAACTGCCTGCCCGTTATTCATTCTCATCACCGGAAGAGGCTTTCTAGATGTATGTTTTTATCAATTTCAAAATGCATGAAGCTGCACAAAGCCAAACAACAGCCTACAACCCACCTTCGTGTAGTGCAGCATGTTGCGTTACAGTGCTTCATTCCATGGCATGTGGCATGCCTGTCACTGAAGTGTAAAATATAGCACAAGCTGGCTTCTCAGCTGCGGCACGCTTTTGCAGAGAGACTAGAGTGTGACACACTTTCCACTTCACTGAGACATACCACATGTTACAAACTATAGCTGTCCCATCGTATTTTGAGTTAGTTAATACAGGGAGATAAGCAGCATCCCAAGAGATTTGTTTATCAAAAGGCTTATTTGACCACAGCTATTGCTGAGGAAACGTACATCTGGAGCTCCGCTTTTCAGAGCAGGATCGGTTTGTCGTGGTGTATTCTGAACCAGATTTTGTTCTGCTGCGTAACCAGACAGCCCATTTACACAAAAGCGATGAACTTGCCCAAGCCATCCTTGATCATTCTATCAGCATATGCTTCGCTCCAAAAATTTCTGTGCATCCTGGAGAGTATGACCAAAGATTAACTTCTGAGCAGAATACAACCGCATTTCTGTCATACCTCTATCAAAGATTAACATCTCTATGAACAGCTGATCAAGCTCAAATTCCAGTAGATGTGTTTCCTCCAAAAATACAGAAAGAAATAAATTTAAGAGCTGTCTTGCCCTTCCTTTTCCTCACTGTCAAATGAAGCAGAATTCACCACTGAAATAAAGGTATGCAATCTGTGTTGCAATAAATGCCACATTGATTTTCAAGTTCGCACAAGATGGACTAAAACCAAAAATGTAGAAACTTCTTGCATATCAAGACACAGCCGCATGCCACAGCTTAATAGAAAAATATCAGATTTCTGAAAGCAGAACACAGAGCGAACTGATGCTGAAATATCTCAGCTACAGCCAACTTTCACCAAGCAAGCGTAGATGCCAAACAGAGCACTTCGTAAGTGGAGCCACTCACAGCCTTACAGCCCCAGCCAGCTCTAGATTTTACAGATTGAGAATGTGTGTAAAAATCCAGTTCTGCGCCCAACTTTTTTTTATCCCTTAGTCTGATTTACTGCATTATTTTATTGGCAGTACCTTCTGATCAATGGCCATGGGAAAGCTGGGGAAGAACTCTTTATTGGGGAGTGTAGTGATAGGACCAGGGATAATGGCTTTAAACTAAAAGAGAGGAGATTTTGATCAGATGCTAGGAAGAAATTCCACATTTTGAGGGCAGTGAGGCCCTGGCACAGGCTGCCCAGAGCAGCTATGGGTGCCCCATCCCTGGAGGTGGCCAAGGCCAGGCTGCGCCCCAGGCAGCCTGGGAGATAAAGCCCTTCAAACTGCACACACAACACTGATCACAACTTCTAGCATTACTTTCTTAAGGCCTCAGCTGTAACCTAGGATTTGTTATACTGTAGAAATGTTTTATTAATTTAAATTACAATTAATTTTTAAGCTTGTGAGCAACCATCCAAAAAAGTGCATTACAGCCCCTCCTCTAGGTGATATTGTGAATACATTACCTAGTCAGAACTGAAAGGAAAAAAAAAAGGATTAAGCAGGATCTTGTTCTGGGAACAAGCCTTATTGCTTTTTCACAAAGAAGGAACCTTTTAAATCTCTATTTTGAATTACATAAGAAAAAATTGCTGTATTTTGTTTTATAAATGGTTTCTAAATGTAACAGTTTAAAGCTACCACCTTCTGCTGAATAAATGGCTGTTGCTGCATTTCACAGACCAGATCAGAACTGATGAAAAAGCATAATTAGATGAGTTTTTTTTAACAAACACCAATCACTGTGTTTTAATGGTCTTTTTTCTCACTTCAGAGATGTAAAAGAATCTAACCTGCACATAAACGTTAGAGCTCAAACTCATTTGATTTTTCCTCTGTACACTAAATATTACTGAAGAAAAAAGATAAAAGAAAGAAACCAAGAAGGACTGCAGACAGCAGCTGCTGGAAGGGAGCAAATGGCATTTATTAGGGGAAGCAAAGTTCAACTACTGTCAAGTTGTCGTGAATTAGTCAAGAGGCAGCAGTTGTGTATCAACGCAGATACGGGGCTGTAATGCAGTTCATAATTACTTGGTCACACTACAAGCGTGAAGAGAGCCATTATATAGGAAAAAACATGTTAAGTAGCATCTTTGAGTTGACTTCAGATCTCCACCGTAGTGTTGGTATGCTCAGAAAAAGGAAAACAAATCATCCCAAAATTTCTAACACCTTTGCAATGCACTTTAAATCCTTCTTGCAGTATATAACAGAAATAACTGTAAAACATGTAAGAAAAGAAAATACAATCCTGAACTGTTCTCTGGGCCTATGTCACTTTGATTTATAACAGTTATTTCTAAGACAGACAAAAACACACAGATGCAAACAATTACTCTATTTTTGTAGGCAACAAGTGAGGTGGGTGGTAACTGAGAAATTTTGAAAAATCCTGTCACAATATTCCATTTTTTCTTAAGTAACCCTCATCACACAACAAACGCTCGCCACATCAGAGACTTTCCAGGGCCTGAAGGGCCGCTTTGATTCCAGACCGCTGCAGGCATTAGCGGGGACGTAATTAGGGTAAAAAGTTCAACCACAGTTCCATGTCTAGAGTGCTGCCAGAAATAAATTTCCTCTCATTCACTGGTTTCTACTGTACCCTCCCTGAGAAACATATTGAAAACACATTTATCTTTGTAGAGTTTGTTCCTCTTCTAATTAACTTTATAGCGTTTACAGTATTTAATAATTTAAAGTGGAATTTAAAGTGGCCCTGGAAGCAGCAGCTCTCCTGTAATGGCGCTGTGCATTATCTTTTCCCTGTAGTGCTTCTTTTGACAAGTTACTCGGGGAAGGTATGTGCTCCAGCTGGTTTTATCTGGCCGTGCATTTAGCAGAAGGCTACTTCCTTCCCTCCATCTCCTCCCCGTATCATTACACGCACGGGGGGTTGGAGCAGCCGTAAAATGAAACTAAGCCTCAGCTCGGAAATCTGCTCTCCCGAACCTCCGCACTATCCCAGAGATCACTCAGAAAAGGTTTATCTTTTTACAGCTTAATAAATCAAAGCTTTAAAAGGTCACCACTACCCCCAGTTCTCACCAACTGGTCAAAGCTTGACCCCAAATACTCATTTTCTTCCTTCCAGTTTTGATCCAAGATTAGCAGTTTATTGTAGTTCAAAGGTTATTTCTTTCTACAGTTCAGACAAACTCTTGGTATATCAGAAGAATACCAGATCTTGCTGGCCCTCGGTGCTTACAGACAGAAACATTACCTTATACCATTACAGCATTTCAGTTTGTGAGAAAATTTGCAGAAATCCCAGCAACTGCTAGTTAAACATTACAAAAATACTCAAAGCGCTTGGATATAATTATAGAAACAAGTTACAAGAAAAAATTCTGGGACGCGAAAGGCTCTTTTTAAAGTAAAGAACATTGCTATCTTTATCACATAACATAACAATCAAATCCAACATCAGTAGAAGGAATCTAAACTGCTTTACGCAGAGCTTGTGTCTCTCAGGATACTGAAAGCTACCACACAAACTGTTAAGACTGAACTGATTTGCCCTACTAACCTATTCTCCTAACCAGAGAAAATGGCCTTCATCCTTAGAACGGAAGGACATTTTCGCAAGGCAGTTGGTAGGATGGCACACTTTGCATTTAATGATGCTTTACAGCTTTCCATGAATACAAGAGCCTCTGGGACTCACTCCCTCAAAGCAACAGGAACTGAGGAGCTTGAGCCAACCGAAAAGGTTCTATTGTGCTCCTTAGAACCAGATCCCTACAACCCCTACCTCCAGTAAAAACCACCTCTACAATAAAGGTGATCAAGGAGGAATTTTTGTTGTTGTTGTTTCAAAAAGAAAGAAAATCCATTGGAAAAACTAGGAAGTTATCACAAAACAAAAATCTATGTTGTTTACACTGCTCTAACCAAGCTGAGATGTTATGAAGCAACGCAAACCTAGATTTTCTAGTAATTTTGCTTTATTTTCAAGGGAGATGCACTGCAAGGCACCAAAAGAGGCAAATATCCTTCAAAAGCCTGAAAATAAAAGTAAAGTTTGCTCTCTAGAAATGTAAGCCTATATACATCCTTGATGGTGTTCAAACAAAACATTTTGCAAAGTCCTCAACAGAAAACCAAAAACATTTAACAACTTTCATGATTTTATGTCATGAGATCCAATTCAAGTGAAAATCACAACCATCTGCCCAATCCAACTGTGTGTGATTTCTTGATTATGAGGGAATACACCCTTCACACATTCAATGCCATGATTCAGTCATGGCACAACCTGGCGAGCTCTCAGCACAACCACTGCATTGCAATGGTATTCTGGTAAAAATATTCCAGGGAGAGCTACTCTGAGGAATGTGAGAACTGGGAACAAGAACTTCATTCATCAGAGCCCATTTCCTTCTCTTGGGTGATCCTTCCAGAAAGCTTCACTCTTTGTCTCTGACAAATCATTTCGCAGCTAGCTAATTTTAAACACTGAAAGCCACAGACACTTCAAACTGGATACTGGATTTCAGCATTAACCAGTTAGCGTGCCAGAAAAGGAACAGGGCTGTGATTTTAAAACATTACGTTGAGAAAACATTAATGCTTTAATTGCATTGTTTCTAGTCCTACTCATGTAAAGTTGCCTTCTACCTAAACTTTAACACTCCCATAAAAAGGTTCCTGAGGTAAACTTGTGTTAAGGTTAGGAGGATTTAATCTACAGTAGCCACATTAATAAAGTATGCTTCCTGAAAACCTGCTGCCAATCGATTTCCCTTGTAAACTGATCAGCAGGGGAAAAAAATGCTGGCTACCCAAAGTTATACACTTTGTTTGCTCAGACCTACTCCTCCTCCTCTAACTTGCCCTCATTTCCCTTCCCCTCCCATGATTAAAAAAGATTATCTCTTGCTTCTCATGCCCTTGAATGACCTCCATCCAATTCTTCATGTCATTCAAAATTTTCTCTCACTTGAAGCCATTAAATTAATATGTCTTTCTAAAAATATATGCTAAAAACCTAGCAAGTGCTTTACGGGCTGGCTGATTTCAATCAGGTTGCTGAATGAAGTCTTCCACTCTCCATAACCTAGAAGGTTAGGAAGTCTACTGATCTACTGGTTAGGCCTCGACTGGCCTTGATCCTATCAGCAAGAACAAAAAAAGCATGGCTGGACGAAATTCCACAAAGACAAAATTTATGCAGATGTTCTTTCATTTTTGGTTTTCCTTTAATTTGCAAATCTTGTAATCTAAGACCAAAGTTGACTGAACCAACATCTAAACCAGCATACAGCACTAGCCAAAAAACACAATCTGTTTCCCATTTATGTGTCAAGGCTGCAACATTCTGGGGGGTTGCGAAAATTTATTTCAAGAAGACTATATAGTAAAATCATGCTAGACATTTCAGTCATTTTACTAGATGGAAAATCTGACTTTTAAAATACAAAAGTGTATGTACCGAAAGCTAGTCAGAAATTCAGATGCAATTAAAAAAGTTTAGAAGACACAAAATTTTACTTCCCTGAGAGAATACTTGTTGTCAGCAATACAAAGATTGAGATTAGTGGCACAACTACAGCACTTCTACAAAAAACAGGTGCCAGAAATTAATTTCAAAGTAGCACTTATTCTTCAGTTTAGCACAAAAACAGCTTTGCCACTTCAGTTCAAAGAAATTTACTACAGAAAAGATGCATTTCACAGACTGGGTATAAGTGTTTTTACTCTATCTTTTTTCCTCCTTCATTCTCAGATAATTTCTCAAGTCCTTCCCCACATAACACAAAGCCCTGCAGGGGACGTTAACAAATTACCACTCCACTGCAGGAGCAGAGAGGTCTGCTGAGGTCTGTTAGATTCTGAAATGTAGAAGGCCAGAAACTGAGTAAGTTACCAAAGAGATCTTCCACTGTGTGCCAGTGAAAAATAGTCCAGATTGAAAAAGAAGTTTGCTAATTTTAGGCAAACATTGTTTTGCATAAAATTCGTATACTCACCTCTATTTCTTAACAAAGGAAAGAAGTCCCAGCATTGTATCTCAAATAACATTCTTCATTATGTTTCTTTCCAATAAAGTACATGGTACATTAGAGAAAGTAGTGAAGTTATTTAACATTGGTGATGTTTTTGAAGCTATTAATTAATTACAACTTGAAAATTCTTTGTATTTCAGATTGATTAACGTCCTGCATTAAAAAATACATTTTTATCCTATTTTCCTCACTATAGTTAAGCTACTTTACAGCTAAAGGAAAAGAGAAGAATTTCCTGACGGTAACCACTAATGCAGACTGGTGGTCAGAACCAGGAAATCCCAGCTCCTAACTCGAACGTGTCAGTATCTCATTGATATAGCCCTAAAAGATAAAATACTATTAAATGCCATTATGAAAAGGTAGTTTATATCTAGATCCACAGCACTACGTTCTATCAGATTCATATTACTTTAATGGTTTAGCATCTTAAACACTTGAAACTTCCTCATGTAATTTTAATAGATGCAGATCTTTAAATTTCTCAAAACATTTAATGCATTTTAATATATGCACATGATTCTCTAAAATCACAAAAGATATTAATTCATTTGAGTATGATTGCTCATCTGTCATATAGTACTGCATATACATATATTTAATTGGTCTTTAAAACACAGGTTTTCTTAAGGTGGTCGTGTACAGAAATTGCTAAAAGGTAATGAAGCTAATAATTTCATAAGATTTTACCATAAGTCAGCTGCTAAATATATTTATTCCTCAGCTTTCATCCATAAAAAATAACAATTTCAAAACACCTTCTAGAAGAGCTACAGAAAATAGAATCTGTATCAGTGACTGCCACAGAAAAGCCAATTTAGATGGTAATGACAGCATCCCAGATGAAATCAGAATGGAAACAAGCCAGAGGACTCTGTGAGGCAGCACAAGCATTTCAGAGGGTCCTATTTTCCTCATCTAATAAATGACAACCCCGTGTCCTGGGCAGGACACTCCACACCAGGATTGGGGCTGTGCTTACTGAAATGGGTTTTTTTTGAAAGTACACTTCGCAAAGACGTTGACTCATCGTCATAACCACGTCCAATCTCATTCACCGTACAGTAGGGACAATGAGGTTTAAATGTATCAGCACAACAGATTTTGTGTTGCGAGACTTGGTTACAAGCACTCTCATGTAGAAAAACTGCACCTCTCTAACCCACGCGATTTCTGTTTTAAACATTTAAAAGGTGTAATACTAATATTCTAGTCCAACACAGCGGGAAGACACAAGGAAGAGTCCTTAGGAAATGTACAGAGACCTGATCGTCATCCTTCACACCCACAGTGATTAAATTCTTAATTGAAAAAAAGCGTGGCACAGAATTAGTCTTACTGTCGTAAGAAGATTTACTTCAACTGTTTAGCCTTTGCCTCGGTGTAGAGGATTACCCTTGAAAAGCGAATATTTTCCATTAGGCACAGGTGTAAATCCTTAGCACTGTCTGAACAATGCATCTAACAGAGACACAACTATCTTAAGGCTCTTTGTTATGAGTGATGCAATAATACTGTCCAGAGAGCATACAACAAGACTGTTAAATTAATTTACCAACTCAAAGTAGATTTAACACGGATTTTGCTAACAAACAGCAACTGACTGTAACACTGAGATTGGTTGGTGCATGTAATCCATTCAGAACATGATCACTGCTTGAAAGCACCTTTCGATTGCTTTCCAAGACACGAAGGTTGCTTCAGACACTTCTGAATAACTACTCTTTGGGATTATTATCAGAAAAGGCTGATCATAAACTTGTGACTACTCGAGAACAAAATAAACTCTAAATAGCTTGTCATCTATTTTATATCAAGAACCTTCATTTTTTCTCTTTTTATACAGCCAAAGTAAGATACAAATGTGTGCTGACACACTGAAAAAACAATTTTAAAAGCAATTTGCAGTGCTATCCCATGAGCAAAAACAGAACAGAGCTACAAGATGTAATTTTCTACTTCTATGTTTTCAGATGACATTACAATTTAGATGTCAGTTTATTCGCAAAAGTATTCTTACCCAGAAGATCCAATGCTTTTGCACACACCAAGGAGAGGTCGCTTCTCTGAAAAATTGTCACATTTCTGGGCAGCTAATAAGAGAGAAAGCAAAAAAGCAAGTCACCATACATCGTTTGTGCCACCTTTCATAGTACCTGTGCACAGGGGGTGGGAGGCATTATACTGGAAGAATTTTTAATATATAATGCAAAACTCGACAGCCTGTGCAAGATTAGTGATAGGAGTACAAATAACAGGCAGGGTAACGAACAGTGGGAGAACTGTTCTTGAAGAAGACAGTAATGAGCAGCAAAACGAGTAGCACAGATGCGGCCAGGATTTTGGAGTTATTTTCTATTCCTTCCAGTTGGGGTAAAGAATTCTATAACTGTAAGAAATGACAAGTAACATCTGCAAACTGTTCATTGTTTTACAGAAGTTGTCTGAAAGGAGACTGTCACCAGCTCCATGTGGGTTTCTCACGCTGGTTTCCAGTCTAATCTGCTGAGGTGTAAGTGGAGAATAAGAGAGTGGAAGAGCAGACATCCTTGTGTCTCTGTGTTACGAGCCAGGCTGCTGGTGTCTGCCCAAAGCACGGCCGTGCTGACATCCCACACCACACGTCTCAGAAAATACAGGATTAAATTCAAAACAGTCATGGCACCAAGCGACTTCAGCCTCTACGAAGGCAACCTGCAGCTGCTGCTGGCAGCCAGGCTGTGCCTGCTGCTCGCTCCAGGTGACAGCTCAGCCAACATAAGGTACCTGGGAGCCGAGCTTCACAGGTACAGCTGGCACAGCTCTGCCTGAGCGTTAGGCACCAGGGGCGGGCAGCTGCAGCCCAACTGCACTTACACCTTGACTCCAGAGCTGTCATCCCACTAAATGCATCGCCCTTCTTAAAAGGAGACTTGAAAAGTTTTGAAAACTTCACCTTATTGATAAGTAAACATAAATAAAACAGATTACAAAATATCTGTTTGTAATCAAGTTTCACTAAATTCCAGGGCGTGTATCCATCCAACTTGAAAAACAGAAATAGAGCAACACCATCACCACTGAATTTCCTCAAATTTCTTTCAGCCTTTGCCTTTTAAATTATCTATCTGTATCTATATCTGTAGGTGTGGACTTTTTTTTTTGTCTTCATTATACATCAAACCTTTTGATCTACAAAGAACATTAGTGTTCCAAAGTAACTCCCAGATACTGGTGTAGCTGCACCAAATCAATTATTCAGAAAGGCACAACAATTAACAATATACATTTTCACATAACAGTCTCTGTTAATTATTAATAACTCGGGTACATGCAATTAATTTGTAACTGTCCAGAACTCTCATCTACACAAGGAGAAGGCTTCCCTCCTACATGTTGGGGTATTTACAAAGTTAAATGGGTCACATCAATAATTTCACCGTCAACAATAGCTTTACAAGCCACCTAAAACAGCCAAATGTATTTTCCTTTTATTCCTATTATTCCGAAGTCTTTCATGAGTCATACCTGTACCGCATGTACTGACCTGTGAATTGACAAATGAAACATACAGCCTTCTTAAGAATCTGGCAACCAATTTGTTTACTGCGATACAAGAACCAGCTGAACTCCGTTTGTTTCTGCTCACCTCGCTGCTCTCCAGCCTTCATGGAGAAACGCTGACTACCGGGAGTTCTGACATTGATTTAAGTGGTCCCAGGAGTTTACCTGAAGCATTTAACCACACTTTCTTTTTTTTTTTCTTTTTTTTTAAACTAGGATATATCAGACAGACAAATTTGTGTTCCCTTGAGGTCTGGTTCTAAGTTAAACAACAAGGAAGAGGGATCAAGGGTAAGAAAGGTGGTGGAAAGCACAGGGAACCAACAGCCCCAAAACAGGAATACTGGTATTAAGACCCACAGAACAGCTTTGCAAAATTTGCACAACAGGTGCTTGAACGCCCGTTCCAGTCCGCGATGACCAAAGCCCTCATTTTTTAAAAATTCATTTTCTACCTTAACTATATACTTTCGGAATGTAAATATTAATACTCCAGGAAAGGATCATTATTTTGAGGACTCTGCAGGGCATTAAATCAGGTTAATAGCGGTTCTGTCCACGAGATTGCAAAAAGCGCCATGTGCTGCTCTCTGCGGCGCTTAATGGAGTCAGCAAACCCGGTCTAGTTCGGGGCTGGGATTTAATCTTCCAAGTTGTGGCGGATTAATCTTTATTTGTAAAATTGTGTTTATTTGCATGTGCAATACACTGACGTTGTACACACCTGCTCCACACAGTGTTTAACCCAGTGCAGCAGGATGATTGAAATGAAAAACAGCCAGCTAAATCCCTCAAATACAAAAAGTATTGAAATCCTGTTGCAAAGTCTTTTTCTTAAACTCCTTTTATTCTAAATCCTTTTAATTCTGTCATATAACACTACAGCATTTATGAAAAAAAAAAGCTGGAAATCCTGACAAATCACACAATTAAAGTAATGAAAACTGTTTTTTTCCTGCTAAACAGGCACCACCGCAACTCCAGCTCCATTTAGATAAATCCTCTGTGCTTTATTTAAAAAAGTAAATCTAAGTTCAGTTGGTGTACTTGAAACTGAAAGCAAATCAAGTCCGCAGTTAGATGTCATTCCATCCAAATCAACATTTAGAACTTCATGAAGTCAGAAGTTTATCCACACATAAGCTCGAAGCAGCTTATGCACTGTACTTCTGATGGAAGCTGACATCCCTGGGCCTGCACGGCCCCTCAGCAATGCCAGTAACAACAACAGAACACCTGCGGAGGAAATACAAAGAAAACCCCTTCCTTTTCACAGGAGCTCAAAAGCCAATTAAAAACTATGAGAAGCACCCTCGTTTCCCTTGAGCAAGAAATGCCCTGCTTAGAAGTCAAATTCTGACCTATTCAGCAATAGCACGCATGCATGCATGATGGAGTATATTTTTCTGGTACGAGATTCCAGTGATTGAGACAATTCAACAACGCAGTGCATCTCCTGCTCAATCAGAGCCCTTTTATTTGTTGCTTGAAAATTGGGTTGCATTTCCAGCCGTGCCCGACCTCAGCAGTACCTGGGAATGCACTAAGCCACATGGCTGGCACTCACCACCTGTGGCTTTCACTCCCTGTTTTGCTTCTTCCATTCAGAAGAAGGAAAAATACAGGGCTATGACTGCTGTCCTAGTCCCAGCCCTTCAGGTTCTCCTTTAGGACCTGTGTTCCAGACTATATCACTGTATCTCCCTCCACTTCCAGCATCACCCAGATACTTCAAGCATCAGCGTACCCCCCCAATACCTGCAGCAGCAGATCTGTTTCCTGCATCCCCCTGACATTATCACCCTACAGCCCCCTGCCCCTGCAGCTGAATGTCAGCACCCGCTGCCTAATAAACAACAGTGGTTCAAAATTCAGTGTCAGCATCAAAGATTCTGGTCAAAGAGGCAGAGCTGCACACGCTGATAAAAATTTGTTTTTTCTTCTGCAAAACACAACGGCTTTATTCTTGGACAACTAAGTCATTTCTGCATGAAAAAATAAAAGACGACTTTGAAACATTTGTTAGAGATCAAAGTTTCTGGAGTCATACGTTAATTGAAGACAGATGGAAGAATTTTATTTGATCGAATCTTGTTTGAAAAAATTAAAAGGCATAGCAGTCTAACATGGTGAAAGTTTCAGGTCTGCTGGTCTAAAGTATCAATACGATGTGACCAGAACTGAAATGGGAGCATGGGTCAGTCCACACAACTCCAAAGGAATCAGTATTTTAAAATGCTGTGCTCTGCAATTCTTCCCAATGGCATCTATAAAAAGGGTTACTCCTCTACTTCAGAACTCTGTTCTGTAATTTCTATAATCCACCAACATTAACATTCATTACACCATAACAATATACGTAACAGTTAGAAAACAGCCAAACTTGAATGCACACCTGCATGACCCAGTTACACCAACATAAACCCAGCTACAAATTGCTACTGCTTGTTCAGCTCGTAGGGCTAGTTCCTCCACCGTACATCCTATGCAATTATTTTGGCCTTTGGGACTTAAAACCACCAAGCCACCCAAGTGGTTGAACATCTGTAAGACTCACATCTGCATCCCCTTAGAAGGCAGCCTTAATATTATAGTTCTTCTTAATATTATAGTTCTTTTAAGTATACCTGCACACAAAGTCGAGTCAGCTTTTGAGGTTCAAATTTTATTTTAACAAAATCAAATACGTAAGCAGTACATTGCAGAGATCAATCTTCCACAGAATTTGAACTTTTACCTGCTTTAGATTTTGAACTTCAGACCTAGTCTGTGTCCTAGCTAATTTTAGTTTTTCAGGCCGACTCTAGTCTTCAAATCTTTGTCCATAAGGTTCCCTTTGGTCATTGATGTTTCAGACAATACCTCTGATTTCTTCTTTTCTTTCCTTTCTTAGCTCTATTTTTTTCCCTATCAGCCAACTTGACTAAACAATCAAATTCATTGCAAGATGTAGCACTATGGTATCATCTTTTCTGCAAGTGGCATCATTTAGAAAAGGGCAATAAATTAATTCAGTTCACTGGAGGGATTTATTTTAATAATGCTCTTTTAGAGAAATAGGCTCTTACAGATAATGACTGATCTGAACTTTAACACAGCGTCCTGCCATCGTGCACCCTCGAACCATGGATTACCACACACAGTGCCATTCCCATGTTAGGCTTTGGACTTCCCTAACTAAGAGGCACTATGTTCTTGATTGACTTTCAAGCTAAACAAGCCTATCCTAACAAATGGAATAGCACAAGGCACAAAGCAGGTAGTTGGCCAAGATATTTTAACGTGACCTCAGTTAACTAATGAAAAATGGCAGACCACAGCACTAACTCACTTCAGAAAGCAATACTACTCCAGAAAGGAAAAAAAAAAAATTAAATACTAGAAATGTTCTGAAACTTTTTAGTGACTTCTTTAGTCAAAGAACATACAACATAAAACTGGTGTCGTTTTTATAAGTATCACAGAAATGCTAACAGAAAACACACGAGTAAAAAAAAAAAGAAAAACCAACGAACCACAATGCAAATCTAGGAATACTCAAGTCAGAAACCTTAACAACATACAAACTTCATATCATTTCTATCCCAATGACAAAAGCCCTTTTCTTTCTCCCCAGCCACTGTGCCCCTGCTGCCTCATGACCTGGCAACGTGTGCCCAGTGTGATGGAAGAAAGAGGCTGGAGACACTCACCTAGAACACAGTATTACTGCAGAACCGTGGAAAAGGCTGAAAGTGGCAACTGCTACATCCAATTACTTATGCTTTAGTCACCTCAAGGGTGAACCTCAGAGGAATCGGAAACAGAAATTCTCTCACCATTCATGACCCTAAATTTTGTGGGTGATATATAGCAGGTCCACAGAGAAGAGCAAGTGCCTACATTTTGCAGTGTTATTTACAGCAAGCTCTCAATTCTTTATGGACACCCTCTCCAGCCTGCAGACCAGCCACACCACGATCGCACCAGAGTGCTGCAATGCAGGGCAGGGGCAGGCTTTCTGCTTTGTTAGCTCAGACACAATGCTGCAGGGCTGCAGCCAGGCCAGAGCAGTCCCAGGAGCCACTGAACTGCCCAGCATGGCACAGAGCCTCACCCAGCCCTGCTGGACCAGAGCAGGCAGTGCACACAGGGCCAGCTCCAGGCACTGCCCCACGCTGCGGCTACCGGGAGCGCCTGTAACCCGTTACATCAGATCAGCGGTTTCCTTTGCAATAAGCCTGCATGAAATAACTCTTTTGAAACAACGCTTCATTATGCTGTGAAGCACATGATGCAGCAGAGAATCTAACATCAAAAGACTACAGTATTTTAACAGAATAGTTGACAAACTATTAAGTTCTGCTACTGTAAAGCTACCACGTTAAAACCATAAGCTTTCCTTTCACACCTGGGAATGAGTTCCTTATCACAAACTAAGATCAGCTTCTAGGAACGTGCCAAATCCATCCAGAGAGCCCCACTTTCAATAATTCCCTTTTTACAGCTTTACAGTAAAAATAGCGCTTCAGCCTACTGATGGTAATCAGCTTCTCCTTTACAAATTCCTTTTATTTTGAATCATTAAAGCTCATGTGTTAGTTATCTAAGGCCTCTTATTACAGCTTTACTTTTATCTGATTCCAAATACTGGTCAATGATACATTCATGTACTTTCAATCAAAGATTTATTTAAACCAAGCCATGTAAAAAGAGACCAAAACATGTTTTTAAAAGGTTTAACTTAATTTAATATGAGCTAATTTGAATAGTTTTCTAATGTAACAAATATCATTGTCAAATGCTAAATATATGCCATTTAGGGAGAGAAAAAGAATAAGCAAGTGTAACTTGCTGACTGAAAATCAAAAACCACTATTTTACTATCGTGAGAAAAAAAAAAAAAACTTGTAGGAACTTTGATTACTTCAATCCCATCAACTCCTCTTTTTTCCTCAGGCACAGACATTCATCATTTGATGACAAACATCAGCAAATAATCATAGCTCATCAGAAATCAGGCAGTGCTCCCATGAACAGCACAAAAGGCACAAAAATCTTGTGAATTATTTCACTTTAAACAACTTTAGCCCATAACAAACTTTAACTCTTGTCTGCTCTTTATAAAGCGCAATCTTATATAAAAATGTCTTGTATATTCTCCTGCTCAAGCAAAAATTAGATAATGTAATTAAGCATACTGAATTATTTTATGAGCCATTTGAAAATATACTTACTGATTTGTGGAGCTGGTAAGATCCGTGCAGCTCGAACTGGACCATGGCGGACAGAAAAGAGCTCCTGAGCTTCACCACTGATCTGCAAAACATACAGAATATGAATGTACAATGTAAATATATACATATACACATATAAAAATATATATACATATGCACACACACAAAATACTGTTCTGTTCCATAGTCAGCTCTCTCAAGGTCAAATTGCCATACAGATGTCTTTTCCATAAATCTCAAACACTCAACACCCAAACAATGAGAACACAAGTGATGGTTAGAAAGCCACAGCAGCGTAGAAAAATAGACTGGATTCCCACTAAGCTACTGAGTATTGAAATCTGCATCTTAATTAGGGTGGCTGCTGTTTTATTCAACAGGTGAAACTCTTTAGAGCACAAGCCCGGAATGCAATGGACACATACTGACAACAGACACGATTCCCAAGAGACAGACACATCTAGGCAAAAGTTTAGTTCAGAAATGTTCTGAAAATTCTTTTCTCCCTCCAACAAGTGATATCTCTCATAGGGGCAGGATAATGACATGCCCACCCAACAAGCTTTCCAATGTGCAATTTTCCTTGAAAAACTGACAAATCCAGGTTTGTGATTTATTTCTTTGGTAACACCAGACTAAACACCGAATCTAACACAATAAAACCCGTACTAGCATATTGCACTCACTTAACCAACTTCCTTAGCCTATTTTTGATACGAAAATCTTATTTGTTGGACTTGCTTTAGATGAACAGCAACTTTGGTGGTAAGGGAAGGCCCAGACCAGAGGAATGAGAAGTGTGCCAGAGATGGTGCAAGTTTGTGTTCTCTCTTCCTACTTACTGAGCAATTTCCATTTGAAATCAGTCAAGCTGAATTAAAATTTAACAGCATACGATAAGTAGGCAGAAAAGACATCGCCTTTCTAACCAACCATCCACAATTTCTCTAAACATGAATATATCTAGAAGTCTTCAATAACACTGTATAGGAACAAAGACGGCCTGCTCCCAGAAACATGGGTCTTGTGTGTGAACGAGATCCTAGCTCCATGTGCCATTAATGTCTACATGTTTCAGAAGAAACTACACTTGAAGTCGACTGATGGCTCCAACTAACAAAACCTCAAGTGCTATGGAACACAAGCATTTATTCTGCAGAGCGTGTGTTTCTTAAAAAAAAAAAAAAAAAAAATTGGCAGTAAAAGTTCAGAGAATTTGATGCATACATATATTCCATACTCGGCAGGTGTGAAAATTATGTTTCATAACAGTAGAGGGATCAAACTAATTAAGTTTGTCACTAATGGCAATCTTGAAAAGATTAAATCAGAGGTAGTTAAGAAAAATGTCCAGACTTCCTCTAAGTGGTCAGTCAGAACGCATTTTCATAACTGCCTGGTAACGGATCCAATACAGAACGGCAAACTTGAGGGAAATGCCAACCATTATGAAGCTCTTTTCCAAACAACCAACAACTTAAAACAGACAGAAGGAGGTTAAGAATGTAGCAAACATGTTGGCATAGAGTTTTGCCAAGCAAGCAGCTTAGAATATCAGAAATGAACACAATTTGAAACAAGGTTCTTATGAATTACTGGACTATAAATCCAAGTTAGCTTTTTGAAATGTCATTTCATAGTTGTTCCCATTTCTTTCTGCACTTCAGCTCACACGTTCAAGAAGTTAAAATACTGCTACTGTTTGAAGCATAGTTACCTCAGGCCCTTAGCTCACTGCCAAACCGAACTCCAGGTCTTTATTTACCATCATTGCTTTAGACAATGGGGACAGAAGGAAGCTTACCCCACTCAAGCACTTCTTCTCTAAGAATATTCTGAAAACACTATTGATACAGAGATGGCTGACCATTCAGTAAATGCTAAGTAAACACAGTAAGCCTAGAACAATATTCAAGCTATAATTGGGGAAATACCTTTCTTTGCCATTTCAGATTTTGCATGCAGCTAGCAGTTCCACACCAGCATCAATTAGCGCCAATGATGAGATTAGAATTATTCCTGATGAACAAAACAGTTTTAAAACTGTAATCAATATGAGAGCTAATCTCTTAGTCTATTCTGCTCTTATTTTAGTAGGCTGATATTGGTATCATCACACACTCTCCTCTCTCGGTGAGCAGCAGCACCTGAACAACATACAACACTGCAGCACTCCAGCTTCTGCAAAACCAAGTTGAATTCTCCCTCTGGGACAGCTAGAGGCCTCTGCTCTGAGAACCTCACTGATCAGATCCTAGATCAGATATAAAAAGTACAGATCGTTGACTGTTTTTAAGAGATCACGAGTTTGAAATGTGGGCGAGGGAAGCACCTCTGCAACCAGAGAAGACAACTTGGAAAAAAAAAGTAGAGCGCGGCAGAAAATGAGAGAGATAAAGAGATGAAAAGAACAGGTTTTCTGATCATCAGAACACAGCAGCACTATGAAAGAAGAAAGGAGGAAATGGAGAAGAAGAAAAAAAGAAGGCTTTGAAACTATTATTACTGGCAATTAAAGGTTTTTTCCCAAAATCATGAAAATGCTGTTTCACATGTGTACACACATCAATGGCTATGAATGAAAACAAGAGGGAAACGAACTAGCATAACAAAAGCATGGAAGAAGTGATTCATCTACAGTAATCTAGCCCAATTTAGTCACCTCCTTTTTAAGCATGCCAGCACATTGGCTCTAACTCCAATCTACTTCAAATGAAGTTATAGTCCCAAAAGTAAGATACACTAAGAAGGCCAAACCTGCTTAACCGAGTTTCTGCTCTTAAATATACTGAACTCCAGAGAGTGTTTATTTAACCTGTGGATGCCAAGATCTGGCAGAGCTTAAAGCTGAGATTTTCACAGAAAGCCCTGAAAACGTATAAATACAAATGAAGTTTCTTTGTACCTTAACATCTAACACCAAAATCCGAGCCAGCTCTTTTCATGGATATAATTCTTACTTTTTAAAAAAAATGATATTCATTACTTGAAAGATAACTATTTCACTATTTTGTACTGGTGGAAAATAACAGAAAGAAAAGATGAACAGACCAGCCAAAGCCATGGGAATCAGCTGGTGACAAAGGTTCTAAGTATTAAGCTCCTAACTCTGTGTTGTTGCTGCAATGCAACACATCCCTTCCTCTCGGCCTTCACAGGGCCCTTCCCCAGGGAAGAGGACACTATGCATAAATTCAAGTTCAGGTGAGCTCAGTCATCTGCACAGTTCGTGTACTCAGCAGGTTATACAGTGGGTACCAAAAAAGAGGAAATTTTAAGATAAGTTCCCATTGTAGACTGAGCAATGAAAATCCAAGATGCCACCCAACCTCTGACATCTCCTTTGTACAGAAGAAGTCATTCTAAAAGGCAGCAAAAGAGATAACAAGAAATCTGCACATCACACCA
Organism: Numida meleagris; assembly: GCF_002078875.1. Taxonomy (NCBI): domain Eukaryota; kingdom Metazoa; phylum Chordata; class Aves; order Galliformes; family Numididae; genus Numida; species Numida meleagris. Next base: position 8,119,773 of record NC_034426.1, read on the forward strand.
CAACACGGATCAGATTATAGCACCACTACTTAGGAATCTATCGTAACGTAACTGTTTTTGCAAGGATTTCATTTTTATTTTTTAATCTTATGTCCTTAACCGTTCAACAGGAACAGAAATTCATGGAAGTCATTGGACTCCACCATATGCCATAAACTATGAAATACTTGGTTGCCCCTTTGGTTTGCTGGGCACTGAAAAATACACTGTATTAATACATTGTATCCTGATCTTCCTGCCACTTCAGGCCTTATCTCATTCCTGAGGCAGCTGACAATGACAGCCAACCTGTCCCTCAAACAGGACACTCATTCCACTAAGAACCAAAGCATGACAAATAACTACATTTAACAAATGCCAAGCCCCACTGCTGAATGGCCAACAGCTTTGTCACCTCCAGTTTGGGCAAGATGTGGGCTGGCAAGTCTAAGGTAAAAGGCTCCACGTCCCTCGTTACCAGACCCTCGAGCCCCACAGTCTCATAAGCATAGACAAAATATAAATAGACTTCATGAACTGAAAACAGAGCTTTAAATTCTTCAAAAAGCACCTGTGAAGAAAGTAGGCTGCGGCTGCCATTTTGGATTTCATCCAACTAAGTAGCGAGTCCCTGTGGCAGCTTTCAAAGCTCTTAAAAGTTTTTCTTTCCCATTCCACAAGCCAAGAATATTTCCAAACAGGTTTCAAGAATTGAATATTATGCTATAAAAGCAGCGTCAGGTACTCGTTCTGTGAAAGAGTGGATCCAAGATGACGGCTCCAAGCTGGTCCGATAGCACATTTCGGCTTCTGCAGCGCCCAGAATCAGACCACAAGCCACAGACCTACGTGGGAGGCTGCAAGCAAAGAACACGGCGATCCGAAATGCAGCCCCCAGTGAAGTCTTCATCGCTCACTCCCAACAAGGACAGACTGGAAGAGGAAGATGAACCCTCTCCTTCACGTGGACATTTTGAATTACTGCTTAAAACACAGCCTACCAGAAATCTGGAGCACTGTTTAATTTTTGATGACAGAGCTTTATTGTTTGGAGCACACCAGTTTGCACCCATTAATAATAATAAAAAAAAAAACCAGAACAAAGAAAGTTTTGTTCACACTAAGGATAACTCATAGTTTCCAACCACAGAAAATGGTTTTCACATGGTGAAAATAGCCAAACATACAGAAGCAAAGTTTGAAACCCAATGCTTGAACTACTGTGCAACAGTGGAGAAGTAAACTGATTGTATATTAATAAAATGTCACAAGGCACAGGGAAGATCAGCATTAATTTGTTTGTTCTTTTGTTACAGCTTTAAATTCCAAGTATATACCTTTAATACAGGAATGTAACGGGCTAATAAGCAATGACTGATACCACCACAAAATGCTGTTGGACATAATCCTGCTGAGACAGAGTCCTACTAGTCACCTTGCTACTGAGAGAGTGAGAAAGAGCCTAAAATAAAAAGACAATTCTTATTTTGTTTTAGGAATTTAAGCAATCACCCTTCTCATCCAAAACATCTGATGATCTATAAATTATGAGAACTTAGATGTGTAGAGCGTTACACAAGTCTACTCAAGTGACCCAATTGTATCTACCATTTAAAATTATGACAATACAAATTGAATTTAAAAAGCAATGAAAGCTTAGTAATGGTTACAGCGTCCTTAATATTCTCACTGTATTTGTTATACATGTCACGGAGCTTTAGCACGATCAGACTGCAGGCTCCCTGTAAAATTCTAATTTGGGAGATAGTTCTTGTTTCTTTTAATGGCTTCATTTCTGCACAAAGACAAGAATAGCACAGACAGTACTGGACACAGGCAGAACGTGGGTACAAATTGCCTTCATGAGCCTTCATCTCAGCCCTGACCCCATCCAAGGACAGCTCCATGAAACGCTGCTTGGTCTCCTTCAACACCTCCCTCCGCGGCGCTCCCAGGTTTTTTGTATGTGCTTTTCTTTTTCTCCCGCAAGTGCAGGTTATGACATCAGTGAAAAACCACCATCAGTTTCTACACTTAATGAGTGTAGAAACAGAAAATTTCTTAATTTCTTGCAGATCACTATATACATAGCTGCCACTATTATCAGAGGTCCCTTTGGCAATTTCTACTTTATTCAACCCGAGCTTCATAGTTGGGTTTTGTTTTGTTTTTTAATTGTAATATGAACCATTAAGTTAAGATGATTTTCTACTTCTGAAACTTCCAGCACACAATGAAAAAAAAATTATCTGCCACAAAAGCAGCCAACATGAGTTTCGCTGAGCAGGAACATCTAGAACAGATACTTGGAAACCACATTAGGCAGCAACCAGTTCCAACTGTATTTGAAACATGAAACTAGGAGCGAGGGAAAAACAAAGTCCAAATAAAACAAGAAAGCACACGGCACAATTATCAAATAGGAACTTCTACTCATACTTTTGTATATTCCCAGATTTCTCCCCACTTAGCGAGGCATATTTTAAGAGCACTTTTAACCTTCCCACCCCCATTTCAAAACAAAGATCAAAGAAAAGTCGCTTGGATGGACACCTTCCGCTTCTTATGCAATACAGATTGAGACGCTGCACTTCAAAACCCCAGCCGTTACTTCAGCACCCAGCAGTCCAAACATTATTCCAGCCCTTTGAAGCAGCCCTAATGGTATCTTCCATTTGCAAGTAACACTTCTGTAGTCAAAGATCTTACTCCAAGGAGATGTTAATGTGAAAGCACTCAGACTGCAAAGAGCCACACACTCCTGGAGGCAGTCTGCGAGGTGTTCAGAAGTCAATGTAACACCATTACGGCGAGTGTCAGCTTAGGAGCTGTCATAAACACTTCATAATCACTCAGACACAAACCGGGCTGCCTGCAACACATTATTTTATTAAGTGCTGAATAGAGGTTCAATTGTACGAATAAATAGCACAATGCTACAGATAATAGCCTCACGGAGTAGATTTCCTTAGAAACGTCAAATTGTTGCTCTTTCAGATTGAAAGGTTTTTAAACTAAGGAGGTTCTACTTTATTCTTAATAACTGGAATAATGTTGTGTAATAATGAGCTAAGTACTCACCAAGATCAAGAAGAAAAGATACATTTGTATAGTACCAAAGGACACAAAGAAGTGCTGTCAGATACACCCTAACTATTAAGTCAGTCATTTAACTGCCAGATTTTCTTTTACTTAGTCCAAGAAAGGAAAAAAATAGATGGAGAAACACAAACGTGGATAAATACAGGCTGTGTTACCTCCAAGCTTATCAGATACACACGATCTGAGAAGATATTTAAAAACTGATGGCAAAGACTATCAATCTGAGAAGCTATCCAAGACCGCGCCACTAACGACGGATCCATTCCAGCACTGGCATTACACCAACACATACGAACTGCAGCACGGCACGAGACGAAGCTTCCCCCTTTGGATGTGCTTTCCTGATTTCACAGGTTAAACAAATAAGGGCTGACAAAGCAACGTGCTGTCCCTACAGCTCACATTCGTAAGATAAATGGTACAATATTTCCATAGTTGCAATTGTCTTCCACTTCAGACTTTCTCCCACTCATGAAAAACACCTCTGCAAAACATGAACTACAATAAGTTTCTTGCAATTTCATTTTCTTTATTGATCCTAAAAGATTAAATACTATCAAAACGTAGGAATTACGATGAAGTGAAACACACTGGGAAAAAACAACCTGGCTGCACTGACCAGCAACCCTTCTGAAAAAGCTCACATCAGGAATCCCATCGCCCCTCCTGTGGCACATTCAGACACAGGAAGAAAAAAAAAAAGGAGACCTTTCCCACAGGGAAACACAGGTAAGTTACCTCGTGCTGCCTACCTGTCAGGACCAGGGAGCACACTTACTCCACATAAGTCAGGATAAATGTAAAGTAGTTCAACTCCTCATTTGTTAGTAAGATCCATCAAATTATTTCATGCTTACTGCAGTGAACCATGGGGTAAGTGCTCAAACGCAGGCAGTTAATGCGGACCAGGTTACACTGAGGTAATCTGTTCATGTATCAAAGAAATGAGACGCGCTGCTTCTTTCACTCTTGCTTTCTTTATACACGTAAGACGCCATCTCACAGTGAATTTCTCAAGAGCATTGATACAGATAGCTTTCACAAAGACACACTTTCATTTTGACACAGAAAGCCACTTAAGAGGGATGCACAGAACTCTCACCTAACCACAAAGTAAGGGCACACACAGAAAACAAAATGAAACATCACCTATGAGTGCTAAACACAGAGCTCTTATGATCATATGGTGGCCAGAACAAGTCCAGCGCCAACACAAGGTATCCCATGCATTTTTCAGAAAACATGTGCGTGGACAATATTGCAGCAGGATAAACTGAGCTGTTGTGCAAAAATTCTTTAGCTTAAATCTAAGTGACTACTCACTGCCTTCTAACTAACTGATCAACTTGCAGAGTAACTCTGAGTGCTGCTGAAGTTCTGTTTCCTCTCTTAGCTCAGTATCTTACTGACACCTAATGTTTGTTTTCTGTAACACACTTTGAAGAACAAAGCAATGCGTTTCTGAACCGTTTTAATAATCTGTTTAATAATCTGTACATTATTAAGAAAACTGATCAGTGTTCAAAACGTTGTAGAAAACTAAATTTGTACTGTACAATAATTTTTAGTATTTAAATTAATTCTAGTAGAAGCCGGATTAAAAAAAATAGAGTGAGCAAGCAACAAGCTAGCTTTGCTACATCACGCACTTTTCTGCTCCAAAATGATAAAATGCAAAAACAACCCAAAAATAAAGCCAGGAAAGTCAGATTTAGCCACAGTTTCTCAAGACATACAAGCAGACAGAAGTTCCTAAATTATACTTTATTACTGTTAAAAGTATACTAGGCCCTTCTTTCTATTAAATCCTCCTTCAAATGCAAAAGCTCAGCACCTTTTCTTCCTCAGCTCCAGCTAACAACACGCAAGATGAAGAGGGGAAAAAGGCAGCTCTCACACACCCTAGGAAGCTCAATTAGACATGCCTAGGTTTTGGTGTACAGAATAAGAGCGTTTTCTGTTTTACCATCTAAGCTACTGGTACATAAACATTTTTTACGCAGCTAACCATTACATAACACAAAAATATATATGTTTCAAAAAGGCCTTACATTTTATGAAGAGAAAGAACTCCATCCTCAGTACATTATTTTGAAGGACAAGGTGTTACGAGCGATATTTTTTTTTAAGTTAAGAATTTTATGACCTACTGTATTAAACTTTATTCTATAGTTCAAGAAATTTGGGGGAAATTCCCCAAATTAAGACCATGTGCTCATAAACCATTCTGAAACACAAACTGCAGGGTGTGTATGACAGCATAAAATCAAACCCATATGCACACATAGACTTTAATAAAATTAAAATTGCAAATCATGTACATGACAAACACTGTGACTGTAAAAAGCCATTAATACTGTCATACTTGCATTCCCAGGACAAACAAATTCTTTTCATATTTTTCCACCCTCTCTTCCTTTCCCTAAGTTAAAAAGATTTGTCTTTCCAGAATATAAACTATTGCACAATGCCAGATGCTGCTCCCAATTAGACCCTGACAATTTACCTAAAAAATCATAAGTAAAAAATCCTCAGATCTGAGAGTGCATGAATTTGAGAGCTTGATCTTTGCTCCGTATCCACCTTAAGATAAGCACATTAAGTGCACGTCATACAATAATGATGGTAAACATTGGCTCTAACCACCTTAATAGGAAAAATTAAAAAATATATATTAAGGTAATAGCTCACCATTACAAACAAAAGCACTTCTGTCATAGAAGTGCAGTTAACTGGTACTTACAGGTATGCTCCAGACTTGCATTCCATCACTGTATCCGATCATTAGCAGTAACGGTGGCTCATTCCCAGTGCTGTGTATTTCATGAAACTCCATATTCCTTGATGTATCTAAATTGGGTTTAAAGAGTAAAGCCATTGGTTAACAGGTTGGGACCAACTGTGGTTATCACCAGCTATACTAGATGGTGTTTTCCCAATAAATGTTTCTGCTCTTGTAATTAAAGGCAAAGCAATGTGGTTTACATTTTTTAGGCTGAAACAACACTGAGATGCATTCTTTTAGGCAAGCATAATAGATTCCTTAAAATTCCAGAGAGGTTAGAAAGCATTAGAATGGAAAATAGTGGAGAAAAATATCCCTCTTTAAGACAAGAGTTATCACAAAATACACCTAGAACTTTCTCTAATTCTCTCCTGTGACTAACAAAATACAGCAAACCTTTAAAATGGAGAGCAGACCAATAAAATTAACATTAACACATTCTACAGCTACGAACGCACACACTGATCAAAGCTCTTCCTAAATACTGTACAACTAGCCTTTACATCAACCTTCTGAAAAGAAGGAAATCCACAGGAAGAAAAGTGCTTCAGAACATAATAACAAGAAAATTAAGCCTTTCTTGAGTAAGGCCCTGTAAAACTGTATTTCCAAGAATGAACAAAAGATCCCTGCAAATATGTAAGCATCAAAGAAAGAGAGGAAAAACATTCCGGATGTTGGGAGAGGACACATTCAGGCCCAAACACATTAGGTGGCATAAAAGTATATGTAGACAAAATACAAAGGATTCTGGAAAATATTGTAAAGCATTTTTGTTATGCTGCAGAAAAGAGGGTAAAGAGGGCACGGCCAAGAACTTTTAAAAATAAACAGAAGAGGAAAAGGAGCTCACAAAGAAACAAACTTTAACTAGCCTAAATCTGGACATAACGCCGTGCATGAGTTGATAGGTCTTCTCTTGCTTTAAGCAGCGTGAATTTATGAACTGCCAGCCTCTGTGCCATTTCAACAGCTGGAAAACATAATCATCTTCCCTATTAACTTCTTGGAGAGACTGAAAATTCCCCATCGTGGCTCTGGCTATTATTTCATATAAGACCAGAATAAGCCTTTATCGTAGAGCTCCAGACAGGAAAAGAAGATGGCAGACAACAGCAATTTTCAGAAAAACTCAAGTATTGTGTTCTCCAGAAAAGTCTGAACAGGAATGCAGATCCCTTAGTCCCCCAGCTACTGCAACCACACGTACCATACACTACAAGCAACTGCAAAACGTTCAATTAATTTGAGTGAGTCACTTGACAGCAGCATTCAACCATTTCCCCCTCAGTCACTAATCTTCCTTGTTCAAAAAAGGTAACTGGGATGGACTGAGGTAAAACAGCTCATATCTTATCTGGAGCTGTACTTCACTCGACACTCTTAGCAAAAGCCTGTGGCCATTACCATTTCTTCTTGATGCCTCGATGCTGGACAGCAGTTGCCAGTCAGTAGATTTAGCTGATGACTTACTGAGACACACTAGAAGCAGTAAGTTACATTTTAAGAATATGTCGTGGCTTTGCTTTCATTTACCTGAAAGACATCACAGAATCTCCTGATCCTTTTTCCTAACAGCTAGTCCTTTCTAGGTTACTATGAATTATACACATCACTGAACATATATCCAGGACTTGGACTGGATTCACCGTTAGATAATCTGACTTTAAAACCAGAGGACAAAATAAATTCAGTTCTACGCTTTGTCTTCAGCTATCGCAAGGAAAAGGAATTTTTATTATTTGCCTCTCTTCCTAAGCAAAAGCTAGTTTGCCTTCAGATGCAGTAGCAAGGCCTATTTGTTCCATTTGCTAGGTACTGAATAAAAGCAGTTACATACTGAGAGAAAAATGAAGCCATACCATTTAAATCCGCGTTCTCAAATCTGACCCAAATGATCTTCTCCTTTTCTTCTGCTGGAGGAGTACCACTGTAGGCCTGGACAAAAGCAAAAGGCTCAAAATAAGAAAATGTAACACCCATTTTTTCCTCCCTTTATAGAGCACAGAAGAGACTGTAAAGTTAATAAATAAACAGGTATACCTGTACCTTATAGTCAAACAGTATTGCCGTGACATTTTCTTTCAGAAATGAATGACTCCATGATCAACACACTGCGTGCTATGTGTAACTCACAAATTCTAACATCACTCACCGAAGCAGACACACACAGCAGTAAGCCTTCTGGAGCAGCTCAGAAATGCCACATGATCTGCAGCAATTTAGTCAGGCTAAAACATAGTGACTTCTGCAACGTTTCACTTCTAGCGGTTGCACGCTGCCTCTAAGAGCAACATCAGAGGTTCTCACAGGAGGCATTTTGAATCTTAAAACTTGTTTTATTCACTTAAATGCTTCGTAAGCAAAAACGAAGAAAGAAGCAGACTTTTACTACAGTTTATTTTACCAACATGTTTTAGTTACATTTGTGACATCTTTAATACAGCCATTTTAAAGAGAATAAACTGTAATTCCAGTAGAACATATTCATGGTTCAGTTCTGTGCTCCACAGATTCCCATAAGAAGATGAGATACAAGAAGAAACTCTGAAGGAGACTTGCAGTGTTTCCAAGCTGCGTGCTTTACAGTTCTCAGGAGAAACTGTGGTAGTAAGAATGCAAGCTACAGCAGAAATACCATCACTTCCAAATGAATTATGGCAAAATATAGTGCAATATATTGGAATAAATATGAAAAGAGACCATATAATCACTTTATACATGCCAGAAAAGCAATAACGTGAGCTAAAAATACAGATTTAAAAGTAAGTGTGGGTATTACTTTTCAAAACAGATCACATTCCGTGTTTCCAAGGCAAACTGATTTGTAAAATAAAACACAGGCTGTACCCTTTAACTACAGAGAGAAACGCAAAGGCAGGAAGGGGGGGATAAGGAATGTAGCAATCTTTTAAATGAAAGTTTGACTAATTTAATTTTGACCATGAGTCCATAAATGCATTTCACAAGCCAATACCGGCAAGGGGATTTATTATTATTATTATTACCATTAAAGAAATTCATGACTTCAGTTATCCAAGATAGTCATTCAAATAAGAACCAAGAGAGTTTCCTGAGGCTATGGCAATTAGCTGCAACACTTCACTACTGACTGCAGCTTTCCAACACTGGATTCCCTCTGCTACTGAGAGGCCCTCGAGCAATGCAGAAGTGACCATTTCATGCTGCTGCTACCTGTGGAAACTATGAAAACGGAAGACAGAAGCACTGTAGTTCTCCTCAGAGGGAAAAAAGGGACAAGAGACAAAAGAGAGAGAGAGAAAAAAAGCAGAATGAAGACTTCTGCTTTGCTACTGAAAAGTCAGTTTTTAAGATATACACATACCTGTGGCACAACGTCTTGAAGAAAAGTAACAACACTTTCCATATATGACTGTTCCCTTGAAAACAGAAGGAGAATTTTTCACTACTACTGGAGTCCAGGAGTGGTTAGGTATATATTAAATAAGACATATTGCCAAACAAAACATACATGACACTTAACACAGAAGATTACTAATGATGCAATGCAGTTACTCAATAGGCTATCACACACTGACAACGTATGTACATAGTGTCCTAAACATATGTAAAAAGTGAACTGATATCTATTTATGAAACAACTGTCCAGGAAAAAGCATAAAATGTAACAGCTGAGAAAGAAACCACGTTCTCCATGTTAGAATGACCAATTAGAGCAAAAAAGGCTTTTGGAAATCATTTCTCAGCATTTTTCTATTTGAATTGGATCTTATGCCATGAAAGAGGGCTTAAACTAAGGGTTGGGGCTTTCCATGCAGGGCCTGTAAACTTTATGACCTCAGGTACACTATGTACAATGACAAAGTAAATGGAAGTGGCAGTGGGAGGAACAAAACCCTACCTAGGATGAGTATGGAGATACTTTCAGTTAGAATTGTATAGCTTGGAAAGCTTATTCCTTCTTGGAAGTTCATTAGCAGCAATGAAGAGCATATATTGCAAGATACACTTGTTCAGCTGGATTTAAACTAACGTTCTTATTAGCATATCCTTGCTTGAGCAGTGAGGCTCTTGTGTAACTGCTGAGCAACACACAACGTTGGCTGAGTTCACCACAGTGTTGAAACTACACAGAAAGTTCGTGCTTTTTGAAATGTGTAATACTGAAATATTCTGGCAACAAAATCTATGTTCATAAAGTCTGGAAACTAAAAAACAAACAGAAAGCAACTTCTTCCAGCGAACAGCTTTGGCAGCCCCCACACTTTTATTTTGCCAGGCATTTTTCCTGTGCTACTGCAAGATTTCTAACATCATCAAGGAAAAATCATAAAGTAAGCAATCTAGGGTATTGATGGCCAAAGGTATGCAGATTTATTTTGTACTTTCTAAAACCATATAAATTCTTTGAAATTGGAACTTTTAGTAGATGTATGGGAACTGTTGAGTCACGGCCTGAAGCCCTGATTGAGCACCTGGAGGAAAGACCCAGTCAGCCCCGGGAGCACAGGTGAAGGCAATTCACTGTGGGACTGGAAGGGGTGGAGCCTGGCTTCACCCCTCTTAGGCCTCATTTAAGGGCTGACTGCCACTGAGGGAGGGTCTCTTTCTGGAGATCCCTCCTTGGTGGAGCTTTTCCTTGTGAACCCAGAATCCTCTGATATGGGTGAGTGATCTTCTTCCCTTCCTTTATAACACCTTTCTATCCTGCTGGTCCTTCCACCTCTTTGTAACGCCTTTGCCGTTGTGTTGAACTTTCCAGTCGCTACAGTAGGTAAGACTGAAATGATCTCCCCTGAATGGGGACACCAAAGATACTTCAAATGCTGTGACACCTCAATCAGCATAACTAGTTGACTCCACTCTGAAAACAATGATGAATCAAAACCACAAGGCTTAAAATTTCTGAAAGCTTATTGCAACCAATGACAAAACTAGGTTCTGTTCAGCAATCCAGGGATGGCTGAATCATTGGAGACTCTCCTACTGCTTTAAGTAGAAGGCTCACAAAGAAGGTGTGGTTTCTAGGGCTGACCCTTCTTCTGTTTATGTAGGTCACAAAAATTGTCTTTGTGTACCTTCAGAGTCCTTCGCTACCTAAATAACATCTGTCCATCTTACAGGATGTCAACTCTATAGTATTAAATAGTGACAGCTGTTCTCACGTGAATGCCTACCACCAATAGTCATAATGTCTTTGTTTTTCAGCTTGTTAAATGAGTACTGGGGTGGCTTTTTCCTTCTGTAGCACGCGTAGAAACAAAGCTGATGTTTGGGAAGTGATTTATCCAACATACATTATGAAGGATTTAGTGTATGTAGGAAAAACAAAATCCATGAAAGCTTCTTTAAAATGTTTAAAAACAACAACAACAAAAACTAAAAACATGCAGAACATGTAACATTAGGAGGCTTAAAATCCATAACAGAATCAAGTTCAAAAAATATCAATTTATACATCGTCCCTCTTTGTAGTCCTCTACCACCTTCTGCTTATAATAATTTACTTTAACATAAGCAGAATTCTGCAGGGAGCTACATGCTACTCAGCATGACCTTTTTCATGACGATTTGTATCAGTATTCATCTTTAAGCTGCACAGCTCTGAAGGCTAGTAAGCATCTCGTTCAGGGAGACTGTGTCTCCTGCACAGGCCATGGAGACAGGAAAGCAACACCTGCTTACTTTATTAGAAAATAGTGAACGCAACAGAAATGTTTTGTCAACGCAAGCTCTCACAGCGGGCTTTGAAAGGGAGTTTGGGCAAGGTGCTTCATGTACAAGACCACAGAACACATTCCCCAAAAGGCCTTTTCTTCCAGAATGTTCTTACGTGACAGCTTGCGGGCGGACCACCACTCCTCCGGTGCACCGACTGGGGCGGCGCGGGGATTCTGTCGCCATTGTTTCTCTGCAGTTACCTGTAAGAAACATTTCCTCTTAATAACAACCCTTTGCATGAAGACTGCTTACAATCCAGCTCTTGCCAACTTTTTTAGGATTATGAAAACTTCCGGATGAAGGAAGTTCAACTTATTCCAACCCGTAAGGCACCAGACCTTCATGGCACTCTTAAAAATATAGATAGGTAGATATAGATATCAGTACGCCTCCTACAAAGTATGTGGATGCAAAAAATAACAAAGTAGCATGAGAAAAGGGAACATTCTGTTTAAACTAGACTACTGAAGATAATGGCACAGGTATCCAATTCTATCAGCATTATGTAAGGCTGCTGTTTAGCAATAAGGTGCAGCCTTAGAAAATAACCTATGTAAAAGCCATGAAGAATCACAACTGCACAGCACTGAGCTCTGCAAAGGGATATGGTGAGAGTAAGAGCAGGAGCATGCCCTACTTGGCCTACCTCAGATCCTTGCACCTACTGAGCTTCCCTCAATCTCCAGCCTTTGAAATTCTGAACACCTTCCCTCAGGGCAAACAACACCCGTGGGGCACCAGAGGTTCCCAGCCACCGTGCTCTAGCCCCGAACTCTGTGACAGAAAAAGCCAAGCTCCCAACACAGAATCACTGAACATCCCGAAGTGGAAGGCGCCCATAAGGATCACCACATCCAACTCCAACACGAGTTGTCAGCGCCGCTTCACGCTCGCAGCCCTAACCCTCCAGAAATGAAGACGCCGGGCGGTACGGCTGGATTCTGACAGACGCGACGCGCGCCATTACCGTACAACCGGGAGGTGAAGGCTGAGGGCCCGCGGCGCTGCCCCGACCCGGCACGAGCCGCGCGCGGGAACGCGGGCCCTAGCGCTGAGGCGGCCGCGCTGCGGTTGAGCAACCCCGGAGCGCGGAGCCCCGACCCGCACGGCTCCCCCCGCAGGCGCTGGGGCCGCAGCCCCCGGCAGGCAGACGCTCCCGGGCCGCCCCGCTTCCCGCCCAGCTCCCGCCGCGGCCCCGTCGGGCGAAGCCCGCCCGCCCTCAGCGCCCCGGCCGCTGCCCGGCCTCATAGCCCCGCTTTCGCCCTCGCCGCCTCCCCGCGGAGCCCGGGCCCGCCGGAAGCCCTCGCTCAGGCGCCGTTTGCGGGCGCCGGCCCTACCAGCCTCACCGGCCGCCGCATCCCCTCACCTGCCGCCTCGCCCCTCAGCCCGGCTCCTCACTGACAGTGTTTGGGACCCTCACGGGGAGTGACACCGAGCGCACCTCAGGTCGCCAGCCAATCGGATGGCCCCGAAGGCGGGCTGCTCCCCTCTGCCGGCCAATCCCCGCTCCTGCGCTCCAAAGTAGGCGGGGCGCGGAGGGCGCAGGGTTCGGTTGCGTCTCTCCAAGCTAGGTTGACGCGGCGAAGCGCAGCCGGCGTTGCGCCCCCCTCCTTCCCCCGTCAGCTTTGTTTACATCGAGATCTCGCGAGAGCCGCCGCGCAGGTCCCTCGCACGTGGGCGGAGGCGGGGCCGGGGGTGACGCGTCACGTGGCGAGCCGCCCATTGGCGGGAAGGCGCCGTGTTTACCTTCCCGCGCGGAGGGCTGTGAGGCGGCGCGAGCCCTGCGGGGCGGCCGCTGCTGACGCAGCCCGAGATCCCCCCCGGCGCTGCGGGCGCGTTGCCCTTCGCGTCATCGCGGCGCTAACGCCGAGCTGGGGGTGCGCGCGGGCGGTGACGCCGTGCAGGTCCCTCAGGGCGACGCCCTTGTCCGCGCCGAGCAGCGCGGGGCCGGCCCCTCGCACCTGGGAACAGGCGGGGATCGGCTGACTGTGACGGAGTAAATATTTAGCTAGAGCTAACATACACACGGCTACAGCTATCGCTCAGCGTACACACAGCTGCAGCGATCTCTTAAGTACTCCCCGACCACACAATTTCAGCACAGCTTATAGCAAAACGATATTGAGAACCATCGGTTACGTCTCGTATTTGCAGAAATGAAGTCTGGGAGGAGCCGAGCTGGACGGACCCCGCTGCTTCCCCCGTAGGACAGCGCAGCGCTCACTGCGCGGATAAAACAGAATTATACATTTTCAGAAAGTGTGCGGCTCCCCCTAGGATTTATCACCATGGCAACACATAGAGATAGCGGGCCCAATTCCAGCCCGTGTGTTATTGTTCCAGCCATAAAGAATTAGACTCTAAAAATACCCCCCCAGCCCTTGGAATGAAGCGTGGGTCTTTTGTTTCCCCATGTCACAACATGCAGGCTATGTAGTGCTACAATTTCACAAACACACGAGGTGGAAAATGCCAAATTTGTTTCGTTACAAAACCAGGTGGGATGTCCTGTTTCATAAAGCGACCACTGTGAAGGAGGAGGGAGTATTAATTTTAATAAATGAGCATACTTAAGCTTGACATTATAAAAAGAAAAAAAAAGACACTCCGTTAAGTTTTCACTTTTTATTTAGGTGAACGTACACATGGTCCACATACTCAAATTGTCATAAAATAATTTAAGAACTTATGTTGAAAGGTATTAGCAGCACCATCAGTATTGGAATAGCAGAAAATTCATGCCTCCTTAGGGCAGACCTTAATGCCTGGGTAGAAATGCCACCATTGATACCAGGGATGGGGAATGGCTTTATAGAATGATCGGGGGAGTTGGAGTTTTAAAAACACACAAATTTTTTTGCTAAATACTTTGACTATTAATGTTACAAAAATGCAACTAGATAAGATACTGCATAGTATTTCAATTAACAAAGAAATTGACATCGAGCTGTGTAAAGCACAACTCAACATCTCTGTTTCCACATACATTTCTGAGTAGAGAAATCTAAAATTTAAAAACAAAATATAGACCTAGTGTATTCTCTAAAAGACACACTTTAGGTGGAACGTATAATACTATGAAAATACATATCTTCCATTCTGTTTAATAATTTACTTTAGTGAAAAAGTTGTGAAATTCCCATCACAAGAAGCGTATACAAATTCAAGACTTTAGTAAATTAACAAAAAAGACTTTATTTTTTTTTTTTAAACAAGGTTTAGCCCCGCTTTAACAATTATACAAGGAAGAAAAAAGAGACTACATTTATATGAAGGAATACAAATTTACACACATTTTACAGTGACTTATACCCTACACATCTACAAAATTCACAGTTATAATACAAGCAAGTACAAGGCCGGGATAAAGCTGTTGAATACCAAAAAAAGTTTCTACTTTAAAAAAAGATAAAACAGGAGGAGTTTCAAACTTTTGCACCAACTTTAAAATTCCCATCAGAATAAAATACACTTCCCTACACAAACGCCCTTCAGCAAACACAGACTGCTTTCCTGGGTGGGTGGAAGAGTGAACTGCTGAGCTTCTTCTGGCCGCGCAGGCTGCGCCGCATGGCCAGCTTGTTTGAGTTCTTGCGCTGGGGCGTTGCGGACATGCCCTCTGGTTGGACACCGATGTTTCGGCTCAGGCCGCGTCTCGGCTTCTTCACAGCAGGGCCAGAATTGGATTCTTCTAATGTCCTTTTAAAGTTTGCTGTGGGTGTCCTCTCCGCATCTTGGGCTTTTGTTTGGCCGTTAGGAGACACCTTTAAGCCTTTTTGGTCCGTGCCTGAATTTGTAGAGATGGAAGGGGACAGACTGACCGACAAACCATTACTATAGGATTCCTGTATCCTCAAAGCCAACGCTTTGCTGCACTTCTCGTCCTGTGGACCTGAATCCTTCAGGGTTGCTCCTGAAGAAGGTAAACTGCTTTTGGCAATCTCGTTTGGCAGCTCTGCGTATTTTTCTGAGATCATGTTGCTATGCATGAGGGAAGGAACAGGCTCAGAAGCATTCAGTCGTGGCCATGGATCGTCCTCTAAAAGCTGAGGGGAAAGAAAAATATACTTAGGCATAAATATAATAGTTTTACCTCCATTATCCTTTGAAGGTGAAAACAGCGTGACAAAGATTTCTAAAACTTAATAGAGACAGAGAAACTCCGCTCCAAAACAGGACAATCTTTTCTGCACAGAGAGACAAGGATGGAGAGATGGAAACAAATACAGGCGGTGCATCTCAACTTGGTACTTTGTGCCCACAACTTCATAAAAGCATTTACTTCCATCATTCAGTTTGCAAATGTCTCATAATGGCAGACAATCTGCTTATTGAGAGCGCTGCTTATTTGGCCTGTGCTTTTTTGCTGCTATAAAGCGTGCTACATAAGGAATCAACAGACATCTTCTGTTCCTTTAGGAAGCTGTGGAGAAAGCAGTGCCTGCAATCTGTCCTGGGATTTCCATTAGCAGCATTTTCCAACATGCAGGTTGGATTTCCCTCAGTATGTGATGTGCACACCTACGTTACCTCTGAAGATTTCACACCTCATCAGGTGGCCAAGCAACCAGGGCAACGAGCAGAATTCTCCTGACCTTTGTTACGTGTAGCATTCAGTTACTGCAGAACTAGGTAATGAGGGAGATGGAGAAACTCTTCATATCCTGGGTGTGTTGATCACATACGGAAGGTGGAGCATAAATTCATATGACTGAGCTATTCTAAAAATAGAACTATTTGCTGTTTCTAATTCCTCACAGCATAGTAACACACAATATTGCCTAGTCGTATGCTTTACAACTTGGAGAGGAAGCAACTCCATTCATCTCAGTGCATCTATCCACGCTGTGTGAATCGCAGTTATTCCGTACTTTGAAGAGAGGCTGTTTACACGATGCACTGAGAACCAGGGGCTTCCTAATCCTGCCTACAGCCATTCATCCCTTCTGCAGCCTCTGATAAGTGTTTTTGCCTCAATCTCAGTTTTACTGAGATGAAAACGGGGACAGTGCTTACTTTCACTGTTCACAGGGGGATTATGAAAATTAGCATTTACACAGTGCCCTGAAGATATGAGTTATGACCTTATTAAAGATTTAATTGTGAAGAAATCCCTAGCTACTCACTAAGTCCTTCAAAAGTAAATTTCAAGGCCATGGTATGTACCATAAGTATAAGACAGTCATTGTCATTTGCCTTAAGAAATTCATGTGCTGAAAACTCAAATGCACACACAGATGAATCAGACTAAGTCAGTACAACATTTCCTATCAAGAAGTAAATGATTTTAAAGTCACAGAGGAACCTCAGTTCACCGTTAAGAGATCTTTGACTGCTCAGCACTTCTGAAAAAATACAGTACAAAGGTTTAATAAAATTCACTCCAAAAGAGGAGGATCAGAATTGGCTCTAGCACCTAGATTTGGTCTTCCTCTCTCACTACTCCTCTGTTGCCTCTCATGCGTAGGTAAAACCATTTAGGAAATATTTTTTACTATGTATAGCAACACAAGAAGGAAGATGTGTATTGTTCGTTGTTCAACTCAGTTCTTGCAGAACCCATAAGAAAGCTAAGGCAATGCGTTCAGAGAAGCTCTGGCAAGATTATTAAATCTGCTCAATTTCCTTTCTGACATAGTGTCTCTAGCCAATGTTTAGGTTTTATGTTTCCTATTGTGCAAGACACTTAACACTTTGGCTCTTATTGCCAAGACCTTTTGCTTGGGATGAATAACTGAGATTGGGGAAGGCTTTGGTAAGACAGAGATGGACTGCAAGAAGTCTGCTATCGACTGATGTAACAAAACACAAACCTTAAACTTGAATCACCAATATAATTTCTCAGTCTAGTCAATCAAATTCTATCACTGGCCTCAGGAACAACTGAATTAATTTTTTATTAGTAATAGCTGCCAGAAGCATATGCAATTAAGAAATACTTTTGTTTAATTGAGAAAACTTTGATTTACTCTCCCATCTATTTCCAAATTAATTGTTTTTGCAAGGTAGCAGCTGTGACAAATCCAAGCTGTCCGTGCTTCTAATGGTTCTCTGGAGAGAGAAGATAAATATCCTTTTCACTGCTACCTCTCGTTTCTGCTGACCTGCCCTCTCTGGCCTATAACCACGTCACACTGATCTCTAGGAGCTGAGTCTGATTTGCTAAACCAGCTCTCATTTCTTTGCAGACACTTTGGAAGAATTCAACTGATATTTTTTTGTTTCTAAAGATTCATTACCTACTTAATTTAGATCATGTATTTGCCTGTAGCTTTATGCATCAATGCATTTACATATTATTTTGCTAATTAATATTCTCAGTTGCCATATTTTTTTTTTTGTTTCTTCTTTTCCCCTCCCCTCAGCTTCCTTCTTCAGTTCTGGAACACTTTGAACTCAAAAAAAATCCACTATTTAAGGCTCTTTTCATGTGTTTTTCTATATTGGATGGAAGGGAAGGAGAAAGGAAGGTTGAGCCTGCCATTTTACTAGCTGCTTGTCTCTGCCGAGGGAATGTTAAGGAATCCCTTTCTAATTTTTGCTCTCTTTTTTATTTTGCCCAAAGGACAGTTATCCAAAGATACTGAGGAACTTCAAAAGGCAGTTACTTAAATCAGGAGCAGCTGGTAATTACTGAAGCAAACATCCACTCATAACTACATTCTAGTTCTTAGGGCAAAAAAGCTTCCAAGCAGATCTGCTTTATATTAGGGGGTAACATTTCTAACCTGAATAAAGACTTTGTATTATGTCTTTTCCTCCAACAAAGGACATTAAACCAACTAGAGGAAGACTGTTTTCTTTTCAGATTGGGAGATCTTACTGTCTTTGCAATGTGCATTTGACTATATTAACCTGTGCATTAACTTGAAAAACAACTCACGCAATGAAGAGCACTCCCACAAGCAGTCTGTTGGGTTTGGTTGGGGTTTTTAACTTCTGACTTTGTATGGGATCTCAGAAGTCTGCCTTTACAAAATAGGGTATTTTAAGTTGGGTGAATTATAAGCATAAAGTTATAATAATTATACATGTTGGAGAGGAAACAAGCGTCAACAACTACTGGTAAGTTACTAGGATTTTAAAGATCACAGAAACATCATATCCTGAAATCCAGCAATTGAGACATACTTCAATATTCTTTTGCATGCAGAACTCTGTTAAGAATGGTTCTTACAAGTACGCGTGTTCCTCCAAAGTGTTATACATTGAATTATGAGAAGTACTGAGGAAATGGCCAGGTAATTGCTGTCAATTTACTGTTCTACAACTTGCCTAGTCCTCTACAGTGCAAACAGTAACATCACATGCTGGTTTAAGCTGTCAGGCCAGTAGTTTCTAAGCGGTCCAGCTACGCCGCTGCCCCAACTCCTACACATGGCACTAAGCTGCTTAAAGAGAAGTTACTATCTGAAGAAGAAAGGGGAGATTGATATGTATTTACTGAGTTCCACTCTGTCACGTAGAACATTTAAAAAGGCTGAAAAAAGTTACCTTGACAGGTGGGGTACAGCAGCGGGAGGGCGTCATGACGTTTGTATCAGGGCTGCTATAGCAGGGACTCTCTGCCAAGTTGAGATACAGTTCTTCCTCATTTTCCAAGTTATTTTTGCTATCCTGCAATGGTGAGATGCAGATCACGATGGCACTAGTGTTATCTGCACGAAGCATGCGCTGCCTCCACCGGCCTAGTGCTCTGTTCACCAGCATTTTGGCACAGGACTGGCGGTGCTCACCCTTCATGTTCGGAGACAGACAGAGAAAGAAGTCAGGTCCATTTTGTAAACTGAAAACAGAGTTAACATCAATTGTATTTGACAGTATGTGTAAGCAGTCTATCAGCCATGTTTCTACCACCTATAAGTTGTGGCAAAACTACTAAATATGCCTCTACAGGACTGCCATTGCTGAGTACATTTCACGCATGCCAGACTAAGCAATTTTTAAGAAGAAAACAGTGTTAAATTTCCACAGTGACCAATATCCACTGCCCTCACCATGAAGTATTTTTTCTCCTCGTGATCCTGGCACATGGAGATAGCATCTTGAGGTGGGATCATGTTCCACAGTCCATCACTGCCAAGGATAATGTATTTGTGCTTCTGGGGATCGATGGTGTGCACACTAGTGTCAGGTTCAGGAGACACAACAAATTCACCGCTGTAGAAGTCGTAGCTCCACAGATCACCTAGCGAAGGAGAACATGTTTCTGAATTGCCATATTACATACAATATGATTCCTGTTAACTACCAGAACTGTTCCCATGAAAACAATTGCTACCAGTCTCAAGTCACCAGTAGTAATGCAATGTAATTTGTTTACCTATATTTTAAGGTCTCTGTTGAACCGTGGCAAAACAAAAATAAAAATCTGCCTTTCCAGTTACAAGTACAGCTTAAACTCTGGTCAAAATCTTTGCTGTTTCTACAGACAATTACAGTTCAGTTTCTAAAATTAGGTTGAGGAAGACTGTGTAATATCCCTTCTCATCCCAACATCCACGCAGCATTAGACTTTGATCTGCATCACAATGATGTGCTGCTCTGCACACCCTAAAAGACGTGCTTGAAAAATAAAAAAAATAAAAAAACCCAAACTAACCCTGAAACTGCCTTTTTTTTTTTTTCCCCTTTCAACCTCAGAACCCCCCCCAGCCATTCAACCAATACAGAAGCACACACATCTCTCGCTGTGCATGTGTTTGTCCATGCAGGTGCCATGGAGAAGGAATAAAGATGAGAAAGGAGGAGACTGAAGCCTTTTCCTCATAAACTTCTTTTTCCCATTTCTCCTCTTCCAAAGCATCACTTTCAAAGCCATACAGCACTCAGTGCCTTTCCAGCTGAACACCACGTGCCAAATTTTGGAGTTGGAAGGAAGCCATAGGAACACAAGTAGCGCCTGGGTTCCAGCAGGAAAGCAGAAAACAAGAGCTAAAGCCTCTCCCTTGGAAGGCCTCATGCAGTGAACCTTTCTATTTTTGAATCTTTCTTGCTGTGTGAATGTGTTCGGGGTCACCCCGCCGGTGAAGGTGTCCTGAACTGAATCCAAATAACTTCAGCCATGTTTGAATCAAAACATCTCCTGGATCCTGCTTCCTCCATGCCACCCCAATTAAAAACCACTCCAATGGAACAATGAAATAAATTCAAACTGAATATGCAATCTGATTTATCAGCTATATATTAAAATCAGAGAAGTTTTTCTTATGTTAGGCCTGTACATCCAGAATGGTGTTGCAATAACATTTCCTCTTCCTTTCTACAGAACCAACGCTACATTCTGGATTCTTCTACCTTATCCATTTTCAGCAGCATACTATATAGTACCAAAAAACATCTCCAGAAATGGCTGATAAGTAGCTTCCTGCAGTGATAAGCAACAAAGAAATAACATTATCTGCAAGCACTGGCTAGATTTTTCTGTGCAGAACTTACAGCTACAGAAGTAGAAATTAGCGGAGATGTCAGAGTTGAGAAGCAGAAGAACTCCTATAAGATTTTGTTAGTTTTTTTCCTTGGGCTTTTCACTTACTACAGCAAACATGTTTGTAGCTGCCCTCTGCATCCATCACCATTCTTTTAAAGATAAGAAACAAGCTTTTGTCTTCCTGCTTCCTTCCTTTAGCTTTGCCTATGAACCTGCTCAAAAGACTTTTCCAGAATCAGGAGAAGGAATACTTCAACTCAATTACACCACTTCACCGCAGTGAGCACGGATGGTCCAGTCTCATTAAAGCACCAATTCACCTCCACTGCAGCAGCAAACACATGCTTCTAATAAATGCTAATTAACAGCCAACCCTGTTTATAGATATAGAGAGGTACACTCTCCCTCCACAGAATCCAACAAAGCCGGCCAGCTGGCAACGAGATCAAAATAAGTACTGTAACAGAAGAGCTGAGCTCCAGCACAGCAATTATTGTACATTAATCACCAAAAAAGAGAGTCCTGATACACTGACAGCTCTTCACGTCGTGCCTGTCACAAACACAGCAGATAAAATAAACAAGAGCTTGGAATCTCATCATGCCAGATCTTGGAATCAGTGGTGGCAATTTCCAGCACACTTAGTATTTTCATGCTTTTATTTGCTGGGTTGTTCATGCTTGTTTATGAAAATCCACAAATGCTTTTAGCTGAATCATTTTTTGATTAGAAATACTTCGCTCAAAGATAAAAATAACCCAATGCGATTTAATTTTGGTTCATCCACATACATGTCATCACAGCCATCTGTTGCTCTTCCTGAGCAAACAGCTGAGCTACAATCCCAGTTACTCCACAGCCTTCCTCCAAGAGGCAGAACGCTCCACAGGGTGACAGCCTGGAACGTCACAGCGGGCTGTGACAAAGAGGAACGGCTGCAGTGCACAGAGAGTGAAGACACGTGAGGAACCCAGAGCTGTACCTCCAGGAGATTTACTTCCAGCAGTGCTCAGTACTTAGCGAGGCCCAAAATACCCAGGAAATAACAGAGGAACTGAACTGCAGAAGTGGTATCACTACAGACAAATCAAACAGACAAATGATCCTTGGCAGAGGAGTACTGCATAGAGTACTTCACAAATATTTCTTGCAGGCCCTTCAACTCCAAGCCAGCAAAGGCCAAGGCATGTTACCAGGGTGAGGCCTTTTTAATTATTACTTTTAAAACAGGGCAGGGCACCACAGACTAAGCTGATGCTTTTTAAAGCTGCTGCATACATAGAATTCTTATGTCAGCTGTCTGTCTTCCTCCAGACAGCTGGAGAACACAGCATCTGCAGTGGCTGAGGATCTATGACAAACCTAGGAGGAAGCCACTCAACATGGGGCCCTCTCTGTTACAATTCTGGAAAGAAATAAGGGAGGGGAAGGTAAACCAGAAAGCACAATGTGCAGAACGTATTTTTCACTAGGCATTGCAAAATGTTGTAAAGTCTTTAATTCTGTCCCAAAGCAAGCAGACAGACAAGCGACCCCGGAGCAGACTGGAAAGCCAAGACAGCAGGATGACGTGATATGCCAAAGGCTAGTATTACAGAACTGGAATCCCAGGTTCTCAGGCTTCACTTCATGCTGTACTATTTTTGTTCTGAATTAGAAAGCAAACATTTATAAAACTCAATCTTCTTCTTGAAAAAACTTCCATCCAGGAACATTTCTTTTGGTGTGCAGTTTGCCTATTCCTTTTCCAGGCAAATGAACAGGAATTAATATAGCTTCTTCTGCACCTTCCAGGAAAATCATACCTGTTTCTTGGTCATGTCTAGAACCAGATTAACACACAGATCTGCATAAAAGTTACATGGCACCTTACAAATGAAAAATATGTATTTGAAATCACGTAATAAGGGAGCAGGAAACTCACACAGATACATAAACATGAAAATGCATAGCATATCCTATCTGCTTACTATTATCCTTTAAAATATAGTGCATAAAACTACTTGCAACTCAGCCAGTGCCAGAAAAGTTACTGGTTACAAACAAAAACACCCATCACATAAGTAGACTAGATTGGATCAAGTCCAAAGATGCCTTATAGCATAAGTTCATCCTAAAGTCATAAATCAAGTCCTTCATTTATGTTTCTGGAGCACATTGTTTTGAATACCAAAATATCTTTTGGTTTTATTAGAGGAAAGAAAAGTTTACTTTTATAAGTCACAGTGAAAGAGGAAAACCCAGTTTGATTCATCCCAGATCTTTTTAAATCACAACTCATCTGAAAGGTCTGTTAGTACAATGAGAAGACTTACAGAACCTCCTTTCTCCACTCTCAACAAGGCAGCACTGCTGGGAAGCAAGGCAAATCTCAGTAAGGATACGGGTAGTAGCCACTTAAGATCATTCAGACCAAGTTGAGGTGGAAAATGTTGTCACCAAAACTCACAGCAACCCAGTCCTACAGCCACAAGAGGGCATCTTCCCAGCAGCATAAAGAAACGCAGTGCGATGTCCCACTCCTACAACCCAGCAATGATCTCGAAGTTCAGTCTGAGGAGCAGGGACAAAACTGAGGGTAGCAGCGAGCAGAAAGCTTACCCAGAAGTGCTCAGGGTTTTAAAACTTTCACCATTCCTTTTAGGAGCAAGAATCCTACCTTCAACACTATGTGAAAAAGGAGAGCACAGACAAGAGGACACCATTTTAACAGCAGACAGGAGAGTTACATTTAAAACCAATGGTGATTTAAGAACTGCTCACGAGACAGCCTCACCAAGACTACTCATCTCTGCTTGCTTGTCAGTAAAATCATAGAGAGAGAGAGAAGAAAGGTATTTGTGCCAGAGAAAGCATCAGAGAAAAGACGACACAAAGTAGGATGCACAAGCAGAGATGAAGAGCTAAAATGACGCACAGAAAGCTACTCATGATTTCTGGCCTTGAATTAAATCCTTCAAATGAACACTAAGGTGGAATTACAGACTCTAAATGACATTCAACCCTAGACAGCATTCGCTCAGCTAAAGACAAGGGGTAAAACAGAAGAACACAGTGACCAAACCTGGATAAAGTTCAACCTATAAGGAGAAGTGATTACTGTAGTTTTTCTACTCTGTCAAAGACAAGAGAACTAAAGAGGCACACACAGAGAGCTCCAGTCAGCAAAGAGCAGGAAAAAAGCCCCGAACCTTCTCCTTTAAGCTAAACAGATCCACATGTGCCTTTACATTATGTGTGTAACTAACACAAGGCTGCACATTTAAATACATTCTCTGCATTCTGTACAGGCATACATACACAGTTTGTCTCGAGGGTGGAGAAAACTGCACAAGCTAAAGTAAGACATCTCCAGAACAAGAGTAGAAAACCATATGTACAACATATACACGGACATAAAGCAGAATCAATATAATTTGGAAAACACTGTGCAGTGTTTAAATATCACTTACAAGCTTATGCAATTCATCATAATTAATCATCATGGTGTGGCCTACAGACAAACAAGACAGAGGCAAATACCATCAAGCAACCATACCCATTCTACCTGGTAACAGATTTTGAATGTTATATACATGCATACACACACTTAAATGCACACCAAGAATTAAAGCCTTACACAAGAATGTATGCAGATCATTTGAGGTCAGCCATACCCTCCTTCACAGTACACATCTTCATAGAGCTTTACAAAAGCAATTCTGCAGCCAGTGGAGTGCTCTGGAAAACAGCTTCCATGTCACTGTCAAAGCCAACACTCTCACAGCAGCCATACACTGAGAGTTCACTGTTCTGGTACATAGCTCCTTCTAGAGGTCAGCAGGAAATTTGTGTTAACACAAAAAAGTCAATTCCGTATTTTGGAGGCACTCCACAAAAAAAAAAAATCAGAAGGAGGTGGGTTTGTCATGTCTATATAAAAGCCAAGGAAGATGCTTCAAGTAACACCATAAGATACTGAGAACTCAGACTACAAGTTGTGGGTTTTTTTTTAAATACCTCCCCTACTTTGCATACCATCTTTGAAAGCACTACAGATGCTAGGCCAGATTTTACTCCACAACTAGCTTCCAAAGATCAAAATTCTTCATTTTTAACACAATAGGTTCTACGCATGGGAACAAAAGTACAGCCACAGCCTTGTGCTTATCATCCTGCATTTTGTCCCAGAAACTGAAGGTTTAATTTAACGTATTCAGATAACTAGCATAGCTGAAATGCTACAGGGCTATACGTACACACAGTTATTTTCTCTCTCAGTGCTTTCCCCCAAGACACACATTTGTAAGCATGCTCACTGGAGTCTAAAATACCCTCCTGGGTGCCACATGGAAAAAATCCAACTTGCAGATCTGCGGCAGAGAGACAGTAACTAATGCATGATGCAATGACACACACTCTTCAAAACACACAAGCAAGTTACACAATGGCTTCCTGTCCCCGAGTATTTAGGTTGCATAGCACCCAGCAATTTGCACATTCATATCCCTGCCTTACACAAGGGGGTCTGAGTAATGTGAGTTACCAGACACCTGTTATAGGGACAGGCATACGAAGTGGACAGTTACTATGAAGCTATGGATGCCAGAAAACTTACACAAATGATTATGCTCTAAGGAAAAAGTTTTGTCTCCCTCTTACAACAAACAGCTATGCTTTAAATTTCCTTTAAAAAGAAGTTAGATAATCTGCCACTTTAAAGATAGTAAATTCATAACTCATTGTTTTCTTGTAGGTACAGGGCAGCATCAAGAGCATCTTGCTGCCCAGCTAGAAATTTTTGTCCAGATAATAAGCCTGGGACCTTTGCAGTACAGGGTTTCTATTGAGAATAACAAGCAAATCTGGAGTTAGCAAAAAGAATCTCTGCTGGATCTTGAGGGGATGGACTAGAGCGTTGGTGACCAGTATGGCAGCATTGCCAGTTACTACTCCGCTTGGAGAGGCTCCAGCATAGCAGAGCTGCGCCAACCAGGGTAGCAATCTGGGAGCCAGCCAAGAGGTTGAGCAGGCCTCCAATAGCTTGAATGCAAATGGTTTCAGTTGTGGTAGGTCTTTTGTAAGCAGTGGAAGGGGCATGCTGGCCTCAGAAAGAAGTTAAATCCTGTTTCCAAACTGCGAGCGTCTGTGCACCATCTGGGTCCTGCAGAGCAAAGCAGCTGCGCTCCTTTTTGCAGGAGGTTCGTCACACCTCCTCAGAAGGGGATGCAAAGAGGCTTTCCAAGGCTTCTGGAGCAGGCAAATACCAAAACATCATCACATTGTAAACCTGTTTCTCCTACATGACTTGCAATGGGCAATGTCCCCTTAAGTGTTCAAATCTTCTAACTTTTGACAAGTATTGTTACAAAGTGCTCTTGTTCCTTGGACCTAAAACTCCCCATTAATCCTCCTCATCCACATAACTGGAAAGAATGCACTAGGGGGGTAACAGATGCATCATTCCTTGAATTCCCATCTGCACGCAGAACCCAGCCAAATCCTTTTGTTCAACTTGCTGAGAGAAACTGGATCAAAAGTCACTGAGGTTTTTTTTTTTTTCCCCCACAACAAATTCAAAGATGTAGAAATGAAAGATCTATTGAAATTAACCATACCTGCTTTTTGTAACCTACAACAAACACAGACACTTTGCAGAAAAGAGGTAAAGAAGGCTATGTTACTTGGTGGACGGCGATCTTTGCTAGTCATCATCTATTAACTCCAAAGGACTTAACATCTCAAGTCGGTTAATTAATCATAAGATAAGCAACTACCTTGCCTATAATGATACACAATGAGATTGAAAAGTACAGAGAGAAAAAAAGGCAAAACTTAAAATGTTATGAATAAGATCACCTTCCAGTCACCTGTGGCCTCTATAGCTGTATCTTTTACAAGGTTAGACCATGGCACAATTCTTCTTAACACTAGACAAGCCCATGCAAAACACACATCACTGCCACTGAAATAAGACACAGTAACGTTATGCAGTTATCACAAGGTGACCATGGTCCCAGGAACAGACTGTCCCTATGACACACTGCCAGCTGATCTAGGAACACTGACAACACTATCACGTAACCACCATGCTTGCCAAGAAATTAAGTCATAGAACAGTTTTCACAGGTAAAAAATAACATGATATTATATTTCCATAGAATCTAACCTATACTGAGTAGATCTGGATAGCGAAATCTTCACTGGGGCAGAGGGAAGGAGGAAGGAAGGAAAGTGAACAGCAGAAGACTGGAATTTGGTAGTAAAATTCAAGGAAAACAACTGGCTAGAAAATACTAACACACATGGGCAAGAGGTTGCCAAAGATCAAGTTATTAAGTACTTCCCAAAAAGCATTCATAACAAGCTTGCTAGGCACTGCTATATGCATTTTCATCCCAATTAGAGTGTTCCTTCAAAATAGTTTCCCACTACCAACACCACTGCAAAGGCAAGTTATAGATAAAGCACACAGGCTGACTCCTACCCGTCTGTTAACTCTACATTGTCTTGAAAGACAGATTTACTATGAGACAAAAGAACAAAGTGCTTTGGCTGCTATGCAGCAAAACAATCTCACCACCACCTAGCCAAAAATTACAGTCCTACCGTCTCAGTAAGAAAAAGACCTACAGTGCTGTACATCCTGGAGCCACACACCATTCTCATTCGCAACAAAGAACCACCAGCTTTATCAGAACTGAGACAGGAAGTTCTGCATGTTGTACAACTAGTCCTCCACTCACCAATGCCACCTCCATTTGAAAAGTGAAATTTGCACTGTATTAAGAATATTTTTAAGGCCCCTAAATCCCTCTAAACTAAACGTTCTGGCAGAGCAGGGTATAACTCAGCTCCTGTGGGCAGTTTGTGCAGCGAGGTCTCACTCCCAGACAGCGAACCACTTACCAAGTGCTCTGGCCACAGCCAGGAAGGGAATCTGGTCGATGACGGTGCTGCGGCGCACAGGGCCATTGTGAGTCAGGCGAGGTCTCTTCCAGACGACACGATTCACACCAGACTTGTTGATTACACTGAAAACCATCAGAAAGGGGCAGGGGTTATAAAAAAGAATGGAAATGGAAGCTTGTTTCTATGACATAGGAATAATTAAATACGCAAATAGGGAGTCAATTATGACAGCATCCTCAGTGAGGTGCACAGCACAATAAAGTATTTCAAAACACCTGGTATCACTTGTGTAGCTTCATTCCACATTAAGCTAAATGGAAAAGAGAGAGACGAAGGGCAGAAGAGAAAAAGCAGGGGAATGAAGACTTGGAAGAAATTCTGGCTGGCTGCAAAAGCCAGACGTGAGAGCATCTTTTTAATCCATCAGCGAAAAAGCAAAAGACAAATTGCTTTCCTTAAATGAGGACCATCAACATCAACTCACTGGGGTGAAAATATCATGTAGTTCCTCCTTCAGTTTTCTCCATCTGCCAAAGCCTGGCAGTAAAGAGCCACACAGTACAGTTGGGAAGAGGAAAAAAATAAGAGCAGCCTTCTGTAGGAACTTCCTTACCGGTGCACCAACATGAGGGAGAAATAAAAAGAGGAATTGTTCATAGTTGCTATCTGCTGAAAGCACGACATAGGAAGAAACAACTCTGCCTTTAAGCATTAGCACCTGCCCCAAGGCACCAAGCAATGGTTTTAGCTCTTACAGATGGCATTAAAAGGGCCAAAAGAGAAGCTACTACGCAAGCACACCAACTATTATGGGGCAGAAAAGAGATAGGGAAGAAAGAAGGGAGAGCATGAGGTACTAAAAAACGTAACAAAATAAGGAACAAGGAAAGTTTGGTCTCAATCAAAATAAGAACTAGATGCTTAAAAGCTAGCTTTTATCCATGGAACAGCCATTGGTAATTAGAAACTGAGGCGCTCTGGAACAGCCTCAAGATTCCTCATACTGAAGCTATTCAAGATGCACTTCCTGAGACTTCAAAGGCCTTAACAACAAAGGCATGTTTAGCTCCATCCTTCTGCATGAAAGTGCAGCAAGCACCACAGCCTAAAATCTATCTCATCCATTTGTACAGCTAATGGCCATACAACGTTAACTTCAGCCTTTATCTGGAAGATTTCAGTCTGTACTCCAGGACTGTTACTTAGAAAATATCGTTTTTAATGAACAATTCAATCACGCCCTCACATTAATTTATCCCAATTTGCTCTAACAAAAGAGAAGACATTAATAAGCATAGTGGCAGTTCCACCACACTCCCACCATTTGCCTCACAACAGCCTACACTGGTTTTACCAGCCAGTCTGGAGGAACAAACAAAACAAAACAAAAAAAAAACCCATAAGAAGCAGGAGCAGAAAAAGTTGCTAAAAATGTTTAAGCACTCCTGCTGATACACAGTCTCAGGGAATGCTTCTTCAAAGACTCAGAGTTTCAATCACTGAAATGCACAACCTGGAAACCCATACATTTACAAGCTCTAACTTAGCAAAGCTGCAAGTTGCCCTTTCCAAGAAGCTCCTATCCCAAATACGGCTATCTGATCAGCTTCCACCTGCTAGCAATACAGATATCTGAAGGTTAACGAGCTGACAGGGTTCTTGTGTGAATGATGTCAACAGGAAAACCTTCAGTGCTCTCTCCCTCTGAACTGCTAAGAGAAGGAAACTGTGCCCATCCATCTGGTGCAGTACTGTGGAACGAAAGAACAGCGAGCTCCTGTGAAGCTATGCCAAATCCGAGCCCTGAGGTTTGTCTCAAAACATTAGTGCCATCTGACAAGGCTGCCTGCTTTCCTCCCCAGTTACAGGGAACATTCATCAACCACAACTCAGAGATGCTCTAACATCTGCCAGCTCCTGACATTGAAGAAAGTACTAATATTAAGATACATGTTAAAACGTGGCATTTTAACATTTTAAGCATGTATTTAAATGCAACAAAACCAATACCTTGTTTCAATTTTATATCTTTTATATTCCTTTAACAGAAGCTTTGAAGAGCCTACTCAACAGCTGCCAGTACCACATCAGGAACAATGAAGAATGCATGAGGAAAGACATTTCAGTATCTTTTCTGATAAAACTGCTCTATTCCACCATCTGACAAACAGATACTCCATAACAGAAATCATTATCTACAGGAAAAAGCAATTGCATAGACAGTGAAGGAATATAAGCAGGCCACGAGACTCACCAACTTGCCTGCTATCCCCTAAAACAAGCAAGCTCAAGTCTAGCTGAGACAGAAAGACACGATTAGCACCCAGAGAAACTGAAAACTGAAGTGATAAGCACAGAGATGTTTACCTGCCCCCAAGGCCTTCAATCCTCTCCTTTTCTTTGGGAAGCTCGGGCTTGTGGTCCTGTGTCACCTCCACAGCTCTCACAAAGTCATCTTTGGGGTCGTCCTGGACTCCCAGCACTACCCCGGAGTCACCCACGTGAGCGACGTACATCTTGGAGCCTCGGATGATGACCACGCTGGCGGTAGTTCCCGACGTGCTCGGGAGACCAGTCATGGTCTTCGGCCACTCTGCTGCAGGGAGGGAAAAAAACAAACACAAGAAGACCTTTGTTTTTAATTCTGTGGAACCAGAAGTGTTTTGAAGATCAAGGGTGTGTCAGAGAGGTTTGCATGCTGTTACACCACAGCGTGCGCAACTGTGGCATGGCCATAAGCAAAGCAGTGCCCACAGGCCCCCCACGCCCCTACCACCACTGCCCCAGCCACAGCTCACACAGAAACAAAGCCAAGAGAAGGCACTGAGATAGGAATCCAACAACTGTCTCCTCAGGTTTAATTCTCCAAGCATCATCAAAAGAACGAGAATGTGTGGGAGGAAGTGTTACTCGAATGCTGAGCAGATCAGTCAAGCCTGACACACGTTAAGCGGTCTGCTGTTTACTTCCCTGTCTGAAGAAGCAAGAACTCCTGAATTGAGTCACTCTGCCTGGCCACCTGGCTGGCAATCAAATCATTCAGACCTTCCTGATTCCCTCAGAAGGAAAGAACACGTTATTTTACTTTGATATGCCAAACAACTTTTAACTTGAATAGTATCTCAACTGTTTCATTCATGTTTCCTTTTGGAGGACTGAATAGCACAGACTAAGTATGCTATCACAACCCAACATCAGACCTTTTGCAGAGAAGATATTCCTTGAATTCAGACCAGTAAGAGACCTATACCAGCATGCACTGTGTATGGTTAGGGGAAGCTGCTCCTTCCTCAACTGATTTGCCCTCAAAACACACCTCAGTTTGCTGTTATACTACTCTCCCAACTCTCATCCAACAGATATTTCTCTTCCATGCCTTTTCTTCCCCTGTTTATTTCAGTTTACACTTCCAAGCTGTTGTTCTTCCAAAATGCCACAAGATGATTGGGACATCCCAGTTAAGAAAGATCAGGCGTACCAGCCCTCCTCCCTGCTCCCGTACATGCAGATAACAGCTGCCTTCACCTGCCAGCAGCACCCTGCTCCTTCCTTGCTGCACCCGCTCAGCCTTCAGACAAAGCAAGGACAGGGGCTCATCTCCTTGTCATATTTTATCTTCTGCTCTTTACAAACCATGCTTATATTGTACAATACCAAAATTCCACTGTGACACATGCTGTTTGCAGGAAATATCCTAGCTAGACAGCAAAGCACTGAGTTATCTTTTCCTCTTGTTTTACTGCCACAACACCACATGAGAAAAAAAGAAATGAGGCCTTCCTCCAAAGCTGCAGACACACAGAGCAGAAGACTGGGGACTCACTGAGCCCCAGCACCACAGAATGCTGCTCAGATGCCCGGGGCAAGAAAACACCATGAGCTGGGGGCGAGGGAAAGCACGTGTACAGCACAGCCACCCTGACGACAAGGGCTGCATCTCCTCCACACCAGCAGCCAGAGATCCAGCATCAGTCCAATCTTTGAGATCTAACAAAGGCTTCTAGCTTTGCATTGTAAATACTGAACTACACTTTCTCCCTAAGAGGAACATTATTTCAAGAACACAAACAGTCAGCTCAGTGGAAGCACTCTGGCAATTTTAACAGTGGCTATTAAATGTAACACATTCTAAATAGAAAGCAAATGAGGGAAGAAGCCAAGCGGGAATGAGGACTTCAACCACTGGCTGAACAGAAAACAAGCTGCAACTAATGAGTTTCTGTCAGTGTAACAACCCCTCAATAGCAATAAAATATATTAGAGAATCATGCTGGTCTTTATGGGAACCGAGGAGCACAGAAGTGAAATCACCCACTTAGGAGAAAAAGATTGATACAGCAGCCTCCCATTTGGGGTTCCAACAGAAGCAGAAATTACACCTGCCAATCATCAAGGCAATTGCAGTTTACATCTCACCCTTGGTTAGAAATGAGCATGACACATAGCACAGCATATTCCTTTCCTTAGGGACTGTCTCATCAGAAATTAACATAAGCATCAAAACTCCCGAGCTCAGGCAAAGCCACTTGCCCAGCTCCTCCACAGATCATGATTGTGTTTGCATCAGTCCTATAAATTAAACCATCTGTAATA
This sequence comes from Numida meleagris, assembly GCF_002078875.1. Lineage (NCBI taxonomy): Eukaryota > Metazoa > Chordata > Aves > Galliformes > Numididae > Numida > Numida meleagris. Next base: position 8,152,256 of record NC_034426.1, read on the forward strand.
CTACAATAGATTATCACATCAAAAGAAACCCTGAAATTACAACAGAGCTCACTAAACAAAACCCACACTTCAACATCATACATGAAGTGTCCATGGATTTCATACCACCTCTACACCTTCAGTAAGGAACAAATCTGTCTGGGCAGCGTGCTGGGATAGCACAAGTTAGCACAAGTTTCTTCACAGGGCCCATATCCCCAGTTCTGTATTTACTGTTATATAATTATTAACCTATGTACTAGAAACATTACTATGGCTCAGAATGGGACAATTCTACTACAGCTGAGGGCTCTAAATCTGAAAAAAGTCATTTACGAGACAGCACAGTGCATGAACAGAGCCAGCTCACAGGTGCACAACAGGAGGTGAGCACACCCCCACCCCCACAACACGTGCCCACAAAATAACCCATTTTCCAGTTTAGCAGATGCACTTCCCACTCCTAAAAGTAAAATAAAAAGGAAAAATAAAGACAGCTTAAATGCTTAACATGTGTGCTTCTATCTGTAGCTATCACATTTACCATCTAGTACATTCCTTAAAGTATTAAGACAATTTCAAGAAACAAATCCACACAGTGCACACAACTGCAAACTGCAATTGCTCCTTGCTTTTTGCACCCTTCTTCTATCGGAGGGGCTGAAGCACAGGGCATGAAGCTGTTATAAAACTAACAACCCGCAGTCAACAGCCACGGCTGCCACAGCAAAACATGGATCCTGCACCTGGAAAGCACATCGCCGACAGAACAAAGTACGTGGCTGGGCTCAGAGCACTCAGTTTGCTTCTGACGGGTGGCTGATGAACTAAAGCACATCGACTGCTCCCAGTCAGGGCTCTGGAAGTCCTGTCTCTGTGTATTTTTTACGAAATAAAAGATTTATATTTATTCCGTATATCACAGATGGCTAGAGAATACATTTCATTTTCATTTCGCTGTTTTTAAAGACATTAAGTCAAACTACAATACTTCATTTGATTCTAAAGGTCTTATCCAACTTTCAAAAAGCAAATGCTCTATGAACTTTTAATTCAGCTGTAGACAGTGAAGTCTCTTACATCATCTGTATTGCCTCAGGTAGCTGAGCTCCCTTTCAGATAAGAACACACACAAACTCTTAAGTGTGTCTAAGAATAACTCTGAAGTGATGACTTTGCAGTGAAAATTAAAGAAAACACATTTGTTACAGAAGAAATTAAGATGTTCAACTTGTATTGCTTACATTGAATTTAACGGAAGAGTTACAACCCCAGCAGAAGTGTACAACTTTTTACATTTTAACAGGTAATGCTAAAAAAAAAAAAAAAGCTTTTAAAAGTATCAAGAGAAGTGTACTTAAAAGCAAACTTTCAGCTATGTAAATAAACAAACCATGCAAAAAGTGTCAAGATCTGGGACCTGCTGAGCAGGCTTCTTGCAGGAAGCTTCCCTACCACTGCCAGCTGCAGAAATGGGCTTCTCATTACAAGTCTTACCTTGGAAGCCCTTTAACGTACAGAGAATTGGGAATGTCATTGATACAATTTACCCCACCAATCATCTGCAGTGACCAAAGGGTATTTTCCCATTTCAGTTTTTCTGCTATACTCATCACCAACACATTAACACTTGCTGTTCATCACAGATGGCCACGGGGCGACCCGCTGCTTCCAGGGGCAGCTGAGCACAGACTGCTCCTCCAGTGCCATCAGCTGGAAGCAGCGGGCTCCATCCTGCACACCCAGGATCCAAACCGCCCTTCGCAGCGGGATCCCAAAGCACCGCATGACAAGTTATGGACTACTCGTCCTCATCCTTTTCTCGCATTAAACTCTACACGCACGGAAGACATCAGTATTACCAAACATGCAGTGGAAAAGTTTACTGTACATCCTACCTAAAACCGCCACCATATACTCATAACCAGAGCTCTGTTGTTTCTGACAACAGAAGCACTGTTACCGAACACGCGGTACTAAAATAGTATTTCCTGCATTCTCTCACTTCACCCCACCCCTCTCTATTCTGCAGCTACACCTGGTGACGGTGACAAATAATAGCCCAGGGGCAATACGGGTATCTCTCCTTGCTGCCCACACCACTTCCCCGCACTGCTGTGCCCTGTGCCACCCTCACCAGCCCCAGCACAGGGCTGCGGGCAGTGCTGCTGTCACAGCTCACACCTCTTCCTTTCAGTCCAGCACCAGCGTGCCCCGACCTTGCCGCTCCTTCTCCTATCTATCCCATACCTGACACTTGTGCAACTCCTCTGTTCTGCTATTCAAGAAAAAGGAAAAAGAAAATGAAACTGCTGTGACAGCACAGCCCTCCCCGGGCCCAATTGACTTCCTCAAAGCCCCGCTGAGCTGTAAATGCAATCCCGCTTTCTGCTTGCTTCCCAGGCCCGCTGTCAGCACTGCGCCTATGGCTCTGACCTGACTTTGTGTTCCCCTCCTGCCCGTTCCTATACACTCACTGTTCATATACTGTCTTTTCTCGGGGCTTCCAAATACACAGAAATAGACATTACACTGTCCACACATTTGTTCATAAACAAACAGATAAAGCTATGTATAGAAACACATACACAAAACCAAGCCTACCCTGAGCCGTAACCTTCACCTTACAAAAGAAATAAGGGAATCCCGTGGGGAGCTCAGCCCAGCCCAGCCGCCTCACTGAGCGGCACAGGAGCAGCGATGCCGCGGTGCTGAGCGACTCAACGACGGCCCCTAAGGCACAGCCCCACCGGGCAGCGCTCCGCCGGACAGCTCGGGAAAAGCCTCCATCCCGGCCGGCTCACGCCCGCTAAAGTAAATTTTCCTTTCGTGACGCTCTCGACGAGGGGAACGTAAAGGGGTTCCACGCCACTCCCTGCGGCCGCGGGACGGAAATCCCCCAGCAAACGCAACCGGGAAACCCGGCGTGCGATCCCTTCGAAACAAACCGCAGCTCCGCGATCCTCAGCCCCGCGCCGCCCCCCGCTACCGCCGCGCCCGCAGCCCCGCGCCGCCGCCCCCGGGGAGAGCCGGGGTCACCGGGGAGGGCTGGAAGGCGCCGCCGGACGGGAACTTACGCAGCTTTTTCCACATGGCGCGGTGGCAGGCGATGAAGCCCTTGCGCAGGGCCGCGCACACGGCGGCCGGCTCGGCGGAGCCGAAGCCCTTCTGCTTCTTGATGAAGCCCCATAGGTTCTCCCGGGCGAACTGGGCCGCCTCCCGCCCGCCGTGCCCGTCGCACACGGCGAAGAAGGCCACGGAGCGCCGCGAGCGCCGTCCGGAGCCGCAGCCGGGGCCGGGCGGCAGCGCTCCCTCCTCCGCCGCCCGCGGGCCGCTCGCCCTCCGCCGAACGCCGTCTCCGAGGGCCGCTCCGGGCGCCGCTCCGCCTTTGTGCGCGGGGCCCCGCTCCGCCGCGACCGGCGGCTCGGGCTCCACCACGATCTGGGTCACGTCCTCCATGTATTTCCTGCCGCCCTGGTCGGAGTACACGCTCACCCCCAGCGAGTACGGCCCCTCCATGGGGCGGGAGGCTCCGCGCGGCGCTGCCCGCCGCTCCCCGCCCGCGATGGCCGCCGCCGCGCACTATTGTTGGTGGTGGCGGCGCCGCTCGGGCATGGCCGCGGCCGCGCACCGCTCCCCGACAATCCCCGTCGGAGCCGCGGGAGCGCCGCGCTCCGCGCCGCAGCGCCCCCTGCCGCGCCCCCGCCCGCCGGAAGGGGCGGCAGCGAGCGGCGGCGCCTCCAGCGCGCCCCCTGGTGGCGACAGGCGGGAGCGCAGCCCCGCGGGGGCGGGCTCGGCGCTGAGAACCGGCGGCCGCCGCTCCCCGCGGTCAGCGCCACGCGCAGCGCCGACGCTCACGCACTAATTAGCGGTCCCCTGCACGGCAGAGGAGTTTGTGCACTTCGTGTTCATAGCTGAAATTCTAGATATTGTTTCAACTCCCAGAGTTCCTTCCAGTTTACGAGCTTAAAACAGCCGAAATCATCCCTGAGCTTTGCAGAAATATTCCCCCTCTCTAAAACGGAGACATTCCTTTGGCCCAGTGCTCCAAATGCTCTGTATTTCCTTCCGTTAACCACATCAAAGTCGGAGTACTTAAGAACACGAAATATATCAACAAAGCTTTGCATTTCTAGAGCTCCCAGGGATTTGAAAACCCGTTACAAATGAATTAATCCACAGTAATCCAATGAGATAACTATCCCTCCCTGATTTTACAGGTCTTTATACCATCAGATCAATCACCCGATCAACAGCCAAATATAGAACTGAGAAATCCTGCTTTAAAAGAAAACAAACCTCTCCTTTGAGCTCCATAACATGGTGTTTTATATAGGCACACTCACAGTAAAATTTATGTTATAGCTCTATTTAATCACAGGGACAACCCAAGTCTCAGCATTACTTCTGAGTAGATACAATATCCTATTTCATAATTAAATAAATGGAGCCACTCTAAGAATTGCATTCAATATAGGTAATAATTTTCTAACCAATTTAGAGTGGAAAACCATAGGCTACTTCATTGACAAATTGACTCCTCCCCCTACGCCTCATGTAACCACATTCTAGACAGCACGTTATTTGTGAAGATAAGGAAATCACATGGAAACAAAGTAGCTATGATGGAGGACTCGTGGTCAAACACCAAGGTATATCCTCCTCTGCTATGCCCAAGTGTTGGTTTGCATTTTCAAGGGGAATAAATCTCCTAATTTCTGTTGACATTAACTTTTTCCATCAAGGCAACTAACACCATGTACCAATCAAACCTTCCTTCATAGATCTAATCAAGTTATGGTACATTAACATTTTTTTGGATGCAACAACATTCCCAAAACCACCACTGGAAAACAACAGTGCCGCTGCTTCACAGAGCACACAACCAGCTGGCTCTCCAGCAACTGAGAACGTGGTGGTTCCTTGTTATTCCTTTGTGAAGCCCCTTAGCTCACAAGAGATATTCAGATAGACCAGATACATGCAGAAATAGGAACACGCATCCAAACACTGAAGTTCGAGAGAGGAAAAACTGAAAAAATTGAAATAAATTCATTTCAGAATGTCTGTACAGGGATTATTATTGCTTTGCCTGGTTCAGCTAGTTTAAGTCATTTCTCACAATTAAAATGACAGTTTTGTTATGTGAATACCAAATTGTTAGCTTTTAACTGTATTTAAATAATCTCAAATAGGCTTAAGCTGAATTGGTTAGATTTTCAAGAAAATGACACCATCTTTAGCCAAAAGCTGCAACAATGTTAAAATAGATTATGCAGCTTCAGGTTTAACACAATGAATCTGTGAGGTTTGCTGATATCAGAAGAGAAGAATCACAGCTTCCATGGAATGCTTTCTGGTGTTCACTAAGGCACCACAATGTCTGTCAGACATAACCACCAGCGATCTCATGAAGCATCTTTGAGGATCACCCATCCACAGGATCAAAGACTTCAAAACAGAAAGGAGGAATGGAAACATAGGAGAACAAGATGGACAGGATCACATGCCTGGGTCTCAAGTACTGGAGAAAGGAGATGCACAGAGACAGAAGAATCAGAAAAGCATTGTGCACCAACACACTGCATTGCTCTTCACACAGCTCCTCCTGTGAAATCAAACATTTCATGGGTCTACACTCAGCCAAGTGAGCAAACAAGCCTGCCTTCTCAGAAGGAGTGGCAGGGAAGAAGGCTCACACAGGTACTAACATCTCTCACAGCAGCACGCCTTTCCCTCAGCTACATCAGACAATAAAAAGAATCAACATGGGTACATTCAAATTCACCATAGTTCCACAGCACAAGCCAGTGCTGGGCGGCCAGCATCCTGTCCTCTCCTTCCTAGCAGTGTGCTTTAAAGTTGCACAGGTATATTTTGTAAAACCTGTGACTAATTTTGTCTGACATGAAAAAGACAAACTTATTAATACTCGGGTGCTTAAGCTCATGACCGCAAAACAGCAGAAATCAGCACTGCCCGTCTAACTACAGCTAATGCAAACTCATAAAGCCTCCTTCGTTTGTAAAGCACCTCAGCTAACTCTGGTGACCAACTGTCACATCTTAGGGCTCACAGACACATAATCATCTCTCCTTCTTCCGACCCCTAATTAAGCTTTGACAAACCAAGCTGATAGAACTGAAGCCTACGTGAAAGGCTTTTGTCATCTCAGCAGTAACCTCAGCTGAAGCATGAGAAAGGTGAAAAAAAAAAAATCAAACTGAGCAGTTTCCACATTTTAAAAGCTTTTGTCAGTGAAAGAGTACAGGTCATGACCATGCAAGTTCTTCACCTCTGAAGCTGATGGAGTACAATCTCAGTTTCTTCATATTCACTGAGGTACGACCATAGTGGCATTGCTGTAAACATTTCATCTGAAATGTGACTAATTAACTGGTATAGATGAAGAATGCAAAACCAAAAAAAAAGTATTTATCTGGGTTGCAGTAAACATCAAAGGAAAAATAAACCAGCATTAAAAAAGATCTGACAAGTTCATGTGAATGCTCTGCATTTAGCTCTTGTTTTAGAGTAACAGTCTGTTATGTTGGCTCCTCTACAGTTTAATGATTTCCTGTTAGGAATTTAAAATTAGAAGCCTCCAACAACTTCCCCATAAACTATTTTCAAGGTTCCTTTAATATCCACATCAAGGAGATATAGAAGGTTCATATGTTATCCATGTCAGTTCACTTCCTTCCCACTTCAAAATAAGCACGTTGCAGGAAAATTCACCAGGTTTTTTTTGTTTTCTTAGAACTTTTCCCCCCCCACTAAGTACATCCACCTATAGTAATTAAAAAAAATAAAGCTGTCACTTGTACAGCCTCTCATTTAAGCTGGGACAAAAATGAGAATACTCAGTCTAAACGGAAAAGCCAAGGCTATGGTAGCCGACTCCTTTAATCTTGCAGGAAATCCAAGTTTTCCATCAGGTTTTGAATTTTCAACTGCATCTGTGCTGAACTTCACCTACATAAACACAGCAATTTAACAAACCAATTTCTGCTCTTTGACATGACCTTACCTTTAATGAAAACATGCAGACATGGCAGCATATGAAACAGATCCAATCCTCCTCATTTATGCTTTATAGAATCACATTCCTGCAAAACAGATATGATACTTAGTACTTCTCACCTACTGATCTCCAACTTTATAACCCTGGTTATTCTTTTGACTCCAAAATGAAATGGTAATTGTAGTAGTAGCAGTAGTATTACAGCACATCTACTAAATGATTTGAGAGAGAGCATCTGCAAAGAGACATTCCACCTCAGTTCCTTACCGGGTCAATTAAAGGACTTGCAAACACTACCACCTTTCTAATAAAAATGAGCATTTATGCCTAACCACCAAAAAAGCTCATTATACAAATGCTTTCTAACTAACTCCAGATGAGAATGAAGTAGGTGAAACTACGGTTAACTTAAACTGACCTAAAAACAAAAACCAGTAGTACAAGACGCAGTCTTGCTGCTCTAACAAACAGAAGTCCTTATCTGGCTGAAATAACAATCTACCACTAAAAAAAAAAAAATCATTCTTCCCAGCTTAGCCGCAGTCAAAAACTGAGAGACAGAGACAACACTGCTGCTTTTTGTGCTGCTTTTGCAGGCTGAATGACTTTTTAAGTCATGAAACCATTGTTTCAGATACCAGTTTGGAGGCGTCCACATAAACAACCAACTGTAGTAAAGCAAACTTCAGTAATTCACTGTTGTCCAGAAAAGTAGCTTGGTACCTATAGTTGACTGTTGTTTTCTTTTTTCTTAAAGGAGACTTCAAGATTGTTTCTGTAACGTGGTACAGCATAACATCAAGCTCTAACCATGTTCTGCTGAAATTACACAGCCATCTTTCTCTGCAGATGTAAAATCTCTTCTGTATGAACCTCTACAGAAGAAATTTTGACAATCAGGAGGTTGTTTGATCTCCAGGGACAGTTTTTATAATAGAAGGCTATGATTAAATTTTCTTTATACGTTTACCCATCGCACAGCCTTGTGTCTGTATCCCCAACCCCTACGATGATACACAGATGTACACAGCCATTGCACACCATACGCTTTACATGTGAGTCGTTCAGATACCCAGATGCATCTTCAAAAGCTGAGACTACACAAGACAGACTGACTGAATACTTTTGCCTAAACAACATACATTATGATTTTGCTTTCAGATGTTGTATTTGTAAAAGTCCTTTAAATGTTTCCCTATATAAAAAAGACAAAAGAATAGAGAAAGATATCAACAAAGATGAAAATATCCATCAGAACCTCTGCCAGCAAGTACTTAAGTCAGAAAGATCTTTTAACATCTGCAACTATTAATGAGTAACTGCACTAAAATAATTAACAGATGTGAAGAGCACATTGCTGAATGGAGCTATTTAGCTAGTAAGTTCACGGCACAGCTTAAGCAAGCAGATCCATACAATGAACAAAACACCACATAAGTTTAAATATATGTTAACAAATGAATTATTTAAGAAAACATTCTCAAAGTAGCAAGCAATTAACTGTATGTTACTTTAAATGGTTATCTATTATCTCAACACTAAACACACACTGAATCGAGGACTTACCAATGCTCTGTGACTGCTTTTAAGTCCAAAATAAGCATCTACAACAGATTACCAAATTGCTTAATAGATTAATATATTAAAACCTACAACACTAATAAATAACAAAAGCTACCATAGCTNTCCAAAATAAGCATCTACAACAGATTACCAAATTGCTTAATAGATTAATATATTAAAACCTACAACACTAATAAATAACAAAAGCTACCATAGCTGAATTTTATTCCTATCTAGACATTAAACCTCTTTAGCCACCAAGATTATTCTCCAGGCTTTATCAAAAATTAATTATAGACTGCAAATATTAGAATATACTCTAGAGAGAGAGCATTTCAACTGCATCCTTCCCTCATGAAGATATATTTTTCCCCCCCAGGTATGCGTGTGGTATACCTGTTACAAACAAAATTACACAGCGACAAGTAGACCCTAGCTACTTTGTTTTTAAGGCACAGCAACTTAACAAAAATAAAGAATAAAAAACCACAATCCACTGCTATAGCCCTCTCTTGAACGTTATATTTGCTTTGAATATAGTCATTATTATTACTCAACTTTAAAGCAAAATAAAGAGCATCTTAATCCCAAGAACTACTGTTTCTTAGGTATCATCAATACCTTCCCAGAATATAGTAGAAAGCTGCCTTACCTGTACTATCCCGAGAGGCCTCCAAGCTATTCCAGCAGCTAACTGAGGTAAATAACGTCTGCCCCTTGGGGTGGGGGGGAGGAGGGCAGTTGCCAACAGAAGCCAGCTGCCTTTCCCCAAGTGAAAGCAAGCCACCTGAGCTCAGAAAATAATTAAAGAACACCTGAAGGCTCAGATAAGCAACAGGTTTCTTGGTACCATAGTCATTTCCTCCCACCCCTGTAACACTTCTTTCTACAATGAAATGATAAAGAATTCTGCCCTTGTAAAATGGAGATGGGAGCAGGGGGGCAACAGAGCAGGCAAATGAAGCATTAACTTGGGATGGTATGGAGTTCTACACGGAGTGGTGAGCCCTGAGATCCCATCCATGTTATCCCGGGGTGGCTGCGCAGTGTGGAGCTGTTTTACACCCAAGGCTCCTAACTGCCTCTGCCCAACGGCCAAGCGCTACCCGGTGCGTTCCTAGCCCCGCGTGGAAAGCAATTTAGGAAGGAAAACATGCCTTAAACAGCTTGATAAAGATAACGAGATACAGACAAAACACAATGCTACTTCCACGAGGGATTAATTTTCACAGACAAAAGGGAGTTTTTAGCACGTGGCAGACAACAAGGGCCTCCGGGCAGGTAGTGAACCTCAGGTACGGCTCCGAGCTCACGCCGAGCTGCCGGCACACGCAGCGCACAGCCGGCTGCCAACACCACCGCCCCTCACACGAGGGCCGGGGAGGGCGGGCGCTGTGAGAGAACGCTCGAGGCCGCCCTGCTGCCCTGTGCCAATCCCGAGTCCCACTGGGGCAGCAGGGTCACTACAGCCACCCCAGCCCGCAGCCCCACCCCCAACAGCCCTTCCCTCACACCCCCTCCCCCTGCC